>NC_034594.1:162667882-162679720 GCF_900095145.1 Mus pahari | reverse complement strand
CTGTCTGCCTGTCTGCCTGTCTGCCTGTCTGCCTGCCTGTCTGCCTGTCTGTCTGCCTGCCTGCCTGCCTGCCTGTCTGTCTGTCGGTTTGTCTATCTTTGTTCTTGATCTTTGGATTCAGGATAGGTCCAATGCTGTCACTGCTTGGGGTTTCTTGGCCCTGCTCTGGGCTCAGACCCTGCTGCTTTCTTTGTAAACCCCTCACAGCTCTCTGAGCCTCTCAACCATGGGGCTACCTGATCACCTCATGCCCTGGAACCAGGTCTGGAAACATCTAAAATTGAAAAAGTTCTTTCCATCCTGGAATTCTGAACAAACTTTCAGCTCTCAAATGTGAGCTTGCTGACAGCAGAGTTAACCTGGCAAGTTGGATGCCCAAAAGGCCTCAAAGCCCCACCCCTTAAGTGGATTAGACCCAAAATGGAGATGATTTATGCATATTTTGAATTTAGAAGAATTTTGTAAAGAAAAAAATTTCTTCCATGAGTTTTTGGTTTAATTGCCTGGCAGGAAGGGAAATCCCAACACAACAGCATGGAAGTGGGGCATGAAAAGCAGCAAGTGAAACGGATTTATGAAGCCCATAAATAAAAATGAAACTCATTCCATTGTCCAAATTGAGTGGAAAGGCACAATCTACCCCAGTTCCGATAAATTGCAGGATGGAACACACATAAGGGTGGGTTCTTTCCATTTTAATAAAGCAAGACAATGGGTGTAACATAACTGAAGGATTAAAAAAAAAAGAACATTTCACTTTGCCAGACATGACCAAGGAGGCATGCTCCCTGCGCTTACTCGTGGGGGAAGTGCGCTTTTCCAAAAACGAACTAAAGCCAACTGCGTATTCAGAGTGGACTCCAGTGATTGTGGGCAGGTGTGTGTGTGTGTGTGTGTGTGTGTGTGTGTGTCTGTCCGTCCGTCTGTCTGTCTGTCTGATTAAAGCAGACCGAGATGCGTGTGCAGTCTGGGTGGCAGGGTGTCCATGTATCTCTGACACGGGTGCAGAGATTTTTTTTTTCTCTGCTACTGTCAGCCTGGCCCGTGGCTTTCTAGATGAGATCATATGCTTAGGTTTTGTTTGATTTTGAGAGATTTGGTCTGTTCTCAGTCTCCTGCTAGGTCTCGTTGTGACAGGCCAAATATCAAGTCAGTTGGCCCAAATTAAGGGATGTCACTAGGCGTGGATGGGAAGTGGCTGCTGGGCATGTCCAGTGAGCAAGCCCATGGGTCTTTCACATCTAAACACCTGGGTGTGGATCTGTGTCCCACTCCTCTGCTAGACACTGTGACAGATGAGGCCGGGACTACCCTCTTACCTGCTGACCCCACAACAAATGACCAAGCTCTACCTCCTCCGCTCCTGTAGCAGTGACCCCAGGACACTCCAGGAAACATTTAATGCAGTTAAATGGGAAGATCTGCTTGCAAATGTGGCTTCCAGAAACAGTTCTTTGTTGTTATCTGTTTCTTTAGGACAAAGCCTTGCCCTGAACTCACAACTCTTCTGCTCTGCCCAGGTCTGTGCCATGAATCCTGGCCAGAGCAAAATCTTCTAGCATATGAAAAAGGTTTACTTAACTAAAGTACATATTGATTGATTGATTGATTGATTGATTGATGAGTCTAGGTGGCTATGTGTTTGCACATGTGCCATAGCCCATGTTGTCAGGGAACACCTTGCAGCCATTTGTTCCCTGCCTCCATGTTTGTCCTGAGATCATATGCAGGTCTCCAGGCTTGATGGCAAACACCTTTACCCCGTGAGCCATCTGATGGGCCCACAACAAACTCTTTAGCGCCCTTCCAAGGAGACTGCCCATGACAGCCACTGTGAGCAGGACTTTGGAAGCTACCACAAGGTGGCCAGGATCCTAAATGTGCTCTAGTAGCTAAATCATATCTCCACTCATAGCTGTCTTGGTTTGGTTTGAGACAGGTCTGGCTATGTTGCCTCAGCTGGCTTGGAACTCCCAACCCTCCTGCCTCAGCCTCTCAAGTGCAAGAGTTACAGGCATGCGCTGCCACATCTAGTCCCTCAACCAAGCCCATCTTTATTTGTGCATAATTGCAGGTATAACACTCAGGCTGAGAAGAGTAGACTCCCCTGCCTTCCATGCACACCCTTCTGGGATGTCTGGGAGCATCCTGTATCTTCTTTTACTTCATGGCCTAGGGGAAACCACTCTGTAGGAAATGCTGATCGTTTCCTCAAGGAATTAGCCCTACGTCAACTTGCTTGTTTAAGTATTTATTGTGTAGGTCCCTAGAGCCAGTCTTTTCTCATTTAGTGTTCAATTGTGATTGAAAACGTTGACTCTGAAGAGTCTCTTGCTTGCTGAGAACTTGAACAGTTAAATTACCACAGAGGAAGGGGCCCCCCTGTCCAGCGAGCATCCCTTGCACTAGGCAGCCATGGTTAAGAGGAATTTACACTGAAATGGGGCCCAAAGAGACCAAAGCATTGATACTCCCCAAATACCCACGAACCTGGTTTTTAGATATAACAAATGTGAGTTACTTGTTAGTTTAGGGAGGAGGAGCTAGCTGGTGAGGTAGACTAGGTGACCACGATTGGCCTCCAATGTGCAATGCTCCTCCCGCCTCTGACTCCTGAGTACCGGGGTTTGGGGTTGTAGGTGTTTCCCACCGTACCTGGCTCTGTAGTGTCAAGCTACTTAGTGACTCAAATTTAAAACTCTTGATTGGCAGATAAAATTGAGTGCATTTACTGTGTGCAGTAAGATGTCCTGGAGTGTCCCTACATTGTAGAGCAACAAAAATCTAGCTAATTAGCATACACATCTTAGGTCGCGTGGATGATACTTTAGTGTTGAGAACCCTTTATTCTGTTGGCTTTTTATATTAGAATAGTGATAACATGTCATACTGGAATATTATATATGTTGACCTCTTGACCTCCATTGTCCCATCTAATGGAAATTTTGTGTCCTGCGGGTCAGAGTGATTTGACTGCAAGGAGAAGCTCCTTCATTGTTTCCTTGGAACCCATGATGCTGATGTGTCTGTCAATTTCCTGTGAACTTGGTTAGAAAAGGGTCATCATGAAGACCCCCAGCCTCTGCCTGAGGAGGTGGAGGGCAGTGTGGAGCTCGTCTGAGAGGCTGAAGAGGCCCCTCTCTGCCCCGCCAGCCACAGCACCCTCACAGTCCCCATCACCTTCCATGGCAGGCAAGACTACCCGTCAGAATGCTAGGGGTGGGGTTTGAAAGTCTTCGTCCTCTGATGCTTACTGTCATGCACCTGTCAGCTTGTCAGGGTCTAGAACCACCTAGTGAACAAACCTCTGAGCATGCGCCCTGAGGGCTTGTCTAGGTTGGTTCAGTTGAGACCAGAAGACACACCACGAGGTCGCTGTTGACATTCCATGGCCTGGGGTCCCAGACTGAACCAAAGAAAAACTGAGCTGAGCACCAGCACAGTCTCCCTCTGCTTCCTGACTGCAGATGCCCTGCGGTGGGCTGGGTCACGCTCCAGCCGCCACATGCCTCCCCACTGCTCGGGACTGGACCTTTGAACTGTGAGCCCAAATAAACCTTCTCTAAAATTGTTGCAGTTATTTTGTCCCAGGGAAGAGGAAAGTAACCAATCCAGCCCCCTTAACATCCTAGGAGACTCAGCCCTTCCCAAGCCCCCCGGATTAGACAGAAACAAAGGGAGGCCAGCAGCCCCTGCAAGGGGACGGGGCTCTTGTTCTGATTTGCTGATGAAGACTTAAGCAACTCCCCCCTGACCAATGAGGGCTCCCCACGCCATGCTCCCTACAAACAGAGAATTAAAAAAAAAAAAAAAAAAAAAAGCAGCTCACTCCCCCTTGGAATCAGGCTAACCCCTCAGCTTCCCCTCGGAATCTGGCTAACCTCTTCTTTGAGTAACTCTGACACGGATAAGGGGGGGGATCCAGAAGGAGAACATTTGAAAAGTTTACTCAGGTTGAGAATTTCTAATTCTACCACTTTTGTGTGTGTTGTTGTTTGATGGACAGGACAGCATCTCCTCATTATTATGGAAAATATAGGGTTGGTGGTAATTACCATCTGAATACGGAAGGGAGCAGAAGTGGGCATAGCCTGCACTGGCCTTTCTTTGACAAGGTATAACTTTCTTCTGAATTTCTGTGTTAATTAATGCTTATTTAAAAACCACTTTAATTGGTAGTAAACACCTCAACTTTTTGTACTCATTAAAATGCAGCCATTGATGTGTGATGGATTTTTTAAAAAAAGCTTAATTAACTTTCCTTCTGTATATATAACCTATAATAATGACAAACATATTGGGAAAAAATTACCCCTGCCTTCCCTCTCTCTCCCTACCCCCATTATAAAGACACACGATGTGGGAGCCTCACTTTGGGAGGACCAGATGCCGTTTATGTAGAATGTTGGAGGAGAAAACGAAAGCTTTTCAGTGTCTGGTCATTTCTAAGCCACATGCATATCTGCGAGGGAAACAGACTTTTTTTTTTTTTTTTTTTTTAGACAAAGTTTAAAGTAACACCCCCTCACAGAAGACTCAAGACTTGAGTGTTTTCTTGGAAAATAGCAGATTTTGAAAAAGACCTTCTTAGAAATCTCCCGTAGGAGAAATTGGTTATAATTATATTGGACCAAGAAAGGCATGGCTGGCTTTTCATTAGGAGATGTGATTCCTCAAGATCATATAAGCACCTTAGAGGAAACTGGGAAAATAGGAGGTGTGACCATAATAACTCCCTATCAGAATGCAGTGTTGGATTTAAACCCTCATAATTCCCTTTGTGCTGCTTGTCTGTAGGGGCACAGAGTTGCTAAGCAGTGAGCTATGACAGGGACAGAAGGAAGCCACGCAGGACATATCCTGTACTGCATTCACAGTGATGGGGTGATGCAGGTGGGGCCCTGAGAGTGTTCTGCATTGAGGAAGGGCGGTGGTGGTGGCGGCAGTGGCGGTGGCGGTGGCGGTGGCGGTGGCAGTAGCTGCATAGCAGGAAAAGCCAGGGAGGCTCTGCTGGTTTGGTTCTCTGTGGTCCAAGATGGTTCTTGAAGACATAAGCCCATTGTCATTGGCTTATCACAAGGAAGTGTAGGTGTTTCCTCCATGACTTATATGACCGTTGGTCTCTAGAGGCAGACCAACCATGTCCACCCCAAGAAGACCCTCAGTGAATCAGGGCGCTAATAACATTGCTGCTTAGAGAGAAAAGGGAGGGTCACAAGGCTCACAGGACTCATGAGGTCTCCAAAGGGTCCTCATGTGGCTCTTAAGACTGTCTGAAGTAATCTACTGGGAGTGAGACTGTTGAGGGATGTAGCTGCTGTGAGTCAAGTTGACAGTGGTGGGCTGTCCTGATGGTTGTGCTGTGTATCCTGATGGTGATGGGGTGTCCTGATAGTGGTGAGGTTTCCTGATGGTGGGGGCTGTCCTGATGGTGGGGGCTGTCCTGATGGTGAGGGCTGCCCTGATGGTGGGGGCTGTCCTGATGGAGATGGGGTGTCCTGATAGTGGTAAGGTTTCCTGATGGTGGGGGCTGTCCTGATGGTGATGGGGTGTCATGATAGTGGTGAGGTTTCCTGATGGTGGGGGCTGTCCTGATGGTGGTGGTAGGTATCCTGATGGTAATGAGGTATCCTGATGTTGGGGACTGTTCTCATGTTGGGGGGCTGTCCTGATGGTGGAGAGTGTCCTGATGGTGAGGGCTGTCCTGATGGTGGGGGCTGTCCTGATGGTGTGTGTGGGGGTGTCCTGATTGTGGTGGGGTGTCTTGGAGATGCAGCTTCTGTAAATAACTCCACTCCAGTAAACTCACTGGTTCACCAGTTTGGGTTGGTCTATCACTGCCCCATATAGGGAAGACCTATTTCTTTATGTCTCCCCAGGAAAAGTGAGACAATGCCATCATTGGCTGGAGAGTCTGGGAGAAACCTTGAGAAGCCGAGCCACACAGGAGCACAGCACTCCTCCAAATGACATAAATCTCAACTCCCCCAGCTTAGTCTCTGTCTTAGATTCACTGGCAACTCTGGTAGTGGAACTTCCATCATTTCTGAGGGAGTGTCTGCAGAAGCATTTGTGGCTGGAGAAATCATGATGAGCAGCTGTGGTGTGGGTACCAGAATGATCAGAAGACACATGGTAATGCCTGTGGTCAGTCACCACATTTCAACCTCAACTCAAGGAGAGGCATGCGAGAGCAGTCAGCTTGCCTGAAGCATTCTCAGCCACTCCATTCACCACAATTTAATCTCTGGTTTATAGAGTAATGGGATTAGAGGAAGGGATTTTTAAGAGTATTAACAAAGCCCCAGAAAGGAAAAGATGATTATATGAAGATGTGGAGACAGCTGAGGGTGTGAACACAGCTGTTACTGGGGCACTGCGATCTGGGGTATAAGTTGGAGGTCAGAGGCAGTTATCTGGGGTGCAAGCCAGAGGATCTGGGGTACAAGCCGGAGATCAGAAGCAGTATGATCTGGGGTACAAGCCAGAGGTCACAGGCAGTGTGATCTGGGGTACAAGCCGGAGGTCAGAGGAACACAGGTCAGACCTGCTGTTTAATTTGATGTTCTTTGAAAGACATCTCAGTTCTTAGCTTTGGCTTCTGAAAAGTCCCCATGGAACCTGCGTCACAGATCTCTGCCAGAGTGGAAGCCTGTCGTGCAGGCACATGATGACTTGGAATTTCGCGGAAGCATTTTTATTTGGTGATAGCTGATAATGTCCTTCCAAGGTGTACACCTCTGTAAAGGCCAACACCTGCAGCTAAAGCAGCTGTGGCAACGTCATATGAAGACTAGAGTGGATCTGGGAGATTAGGTACCGAAAAAACTAGATTTTTGACATAGAAAATTTCAGTCAGTTTCCACATGCGAGATTCTGGGGAGAGCTGTTTAGATGCATTTGTCCTAGCATAGAGATGGATACACTAATGTTATCCTAACTTGGGGCTGACGTAGGAGCATCAGGAGCTAGGCAACCTAAGCCACCCAGGGAGAGCCTACCTGAAAAGAAAGGTTTTCCCTTCTGTTTGTACATTCCACATTGTCTAGGATGAAGTGTTCCGGGTTGCATGTGGAATGTCCCCCACAGGCTCATGTGTCTGAGCACTTGGTCTCCAGAGGGTGGCGCTGTTTGGCATGATGTGGAATCTTGAGGAGGTGGAGCCACACAGGAGGAAATGCATTACTGGGGTGAGCCTTGGTGCTTTAGAGCCCAGCCCCACTTCCTGTTACTCTCTGCCTCCTGACAATGGGTGCAATGTGACCAGACAGTCTCCTGTTCCTGCCATGTTGCCTTTTCTGCCAGTGCCATGCCCTTCTTCCTGTCACCACTGCGAGAACTGTTCAAGAAAGTGAACCTTGTCTCCAGTAAGTTGTTTTGTCACAGACTTTATCACAAAAATAGGAAAAAAAAGTAACAAACACACCTAGAGCCTGTTTTCTAAGGACAACTCTTGATCCTTCATTAATTCTTAGTTAATATTTGCCTTTTCTTTCCAGAGACTGGGAGTTCCTGTGCTCAGGAATGCCAACCAGGTTTTGACCAAAGATTAAAGTGAGAAAACAAAATAAAACAAAACAAATAACAACAACAAACTACCAATCTTAGGAATGATGTTCATTCTACGTATATTTCAAAACATTGTGTGGACATCCTGTCCAGTGAGAGGGTAGAGTTTAGGGAAAGGGCGGGGGAAGGGAGGGTCTAGTGTACTGAAGGAAGATGAGCAGAGCCAGTAGGTGAAGGAGGTTGAGCTGCAGGGTGGAATGGGGAAAAGAAGTGTGGGAGAGGAGTTCTGCATTTGCTTTTATAGGTTTGTTTGTTTTTTTTTTTTTAATTAGACTTCTTCTTCCATATTTTCAGTGTTGAGGATGTGACTCTGGTCTCCAAACATGTTTGAAAAGCACTGTATCACTGAATCTCCAGCTTTGTCTTGATAGCTTGCTTAACCTCAAACTTAGGATCTTCTTCCTCTTCAGGACTTTCAATGAGATAACTTGAGAATAGCTTTAGACTACCAAAGGGTTGTAGAAATAACTTAATATCAAGACTCTAAATGATATTATACTAGCTGACTTAATTAATAGTACATCTCCTCCACAGAGCCATTACCCTGAACACTGATGGTCTTTGTCCTGGGCTGTATCTGATAGGTATAGATGGTTGAACCAAGGCTTTCTTCATCACAGAACATACCCTGGAATTATTGAAGTCACCAAGCCCACTATATAAATTTTTTTTCTAAGAAAAAATTTCCTGATTTCAATATATATATACATATATATATGTGAAATAATGTGAAAATAGAAATATAATAATAGATAATATAGAAATCATCAAAGAAAAATAAAAAGCACTACTTAGATCTATTCAATGGTAAAAATCTTAACACCTCTACCCCCAGTCTTTCTTTGCATACTGTGGATTTTACAGGAATTGAGTTTTTTCATTGAGTTGTTCACCTACCATCATGTTGGCATTTCTACAGGCTACCACATGTTCTTTGACAATACTTCTCTGGTTAACATAGACTGTTCTATGATGTGGAAGGTATTTGGTTTTGAGCAGTTCATCTTTTGCTGACCACACAGACCATTTCCAGCATTTGCCTCTGGGACAGATATCCTTTCAGGACAGGTGGACCTCATTCATTATATATTAGTCAGGACAAGCTAAGTAACGCTGTGTAAAAAATGATACCAAGGTGTCAGTGCCTTTACACAACCAAGTTTCTTCCCTCACAGGCAGCAGTTCCCCAGTGGAAAGTGACCTTGGCCAACCGGTCTGTGAGGATGATGTGGCTGCTCGCTCTTAAGGCGTGCTTTTGGCATTGCCACGTCTTTAGCTCTGTATCAGTGTGACCTAATAACTGAGGGGGGAAAGCTAATTTTGGCCCCTGGTGGCAGGTGCATTGCACTAGCCCATGGTTGCTCGCCCTTTGCTTTAGTCTGGGATGACTCCCACCTATGGCAGGAACCCATGGCAGACTCTTCACTTCATGATAGTTGTAGAGAGAAGGGAAGAGACCAGGGTCTCAACATCTCTTTCAAGGAGACATTTCCAACAACTTTAACTTCTTTCTACAAGGCTGTAACTCCTGACATTTCTTCCACCAACCAATGGCAGCAACTGAGGACTGAGCCTTTAATGTGGGCTGGACTCCAGATCCAAGCTATCACACCGTGGTAGGTGGTGTGCATAGAGCCCAAGAGCCTTCCCTTCAAGGTTAGGTCTGTGGCCCCATCCCACAGTGCCCGGGGTTGGGAAGTAGATGTTTTGTGTGTTCCAGGAGACCTGAATGCACTGAAGGCAATTGTGCCTACCTGAAAAAAAATTTTTTTTAAAAAAAGTCTTAAAACATACTCCAAACACAGTAATTAGAGAAAAAAAAAACCCATTATTAACGATGTGCAAACAGTATTGGCAAATAGTGAGTCAGGAGCGTGCATTATATAGACTGGGTGTTTCAGACGGAATTTGTTGTTTACAAATACACGAAGCTGTTCCCTGAAAGATGAAAACAACTGTGTGAGATGAACCTGCTGTTGCCAAGGAGTTGGGGAAGCGGGATCCGGCCCTCATAGTCAGATGTGAAGTGCCTCCCTTGAAGGGAGATCTCTAGGGTTTTAGCTGGTTGTGAAGGGGTGGCAAGGAGCTTCAGAGAGTGGGCAGCCAGGAGTTTTGCTGCTGGGCAAAGATTCCACAGAGCATTTAGTGCAGTGATTCCTCAATTGAACAAAGCAGGGGGCGCTGCGGTAAATTCTGGTGTTCCAGGCTTGGTGGAAATGGTGGCATCAGTATCGGTGATTGGCATCTGCCATGGGATGTGGACCTGTGTGTGGCTGGTAAGGAGAGCAGAGGACCATTCCCCTTGTCTCTCCCTGAGCCTAGGGCACCATGCAGTGGCTCTGCAGTTAGCCCAGGCTCTGAGCATTCCTACAGGCTGCCCGCCCCATGGGAAGGATGTGGGTTTGAGATGCTTTCCTCATTACAGTGGATCCCTCCTAGGGAACCAAGTGCTTCCTCCCGCAGTAGCGCTCCACTGGAAGCTGGAGGTGTGGCCAGTCCTGTCTCCTCTGGCATCTCCTCATAGGGAGTGTTCTGCTTCTCTAAACACGCTTAAAACAACATTGAAGAGTTACTTTAGTTTTGATTGTGTGTGGGCACACGGATGTGTGTGTCCGGGTGCCCAGATAGGCCAAAAGGGGATAAGATCCCCCGGGACTGGAGTTCCAGCGTGCATTGGGAACAGAATGTGTTCTTCAGCTGCTGAGCGATCTTTCCAGTTCAAACATTTTTTTTTTTTTTTTTTAAACCCACCTCAGGTCAACTTTGCTTTTCAGTTCTTTCAGGAGAAAGATCAGAAAGACCAGAAGAATCTTCTAATTGACCCACTCTCAGCCAAAATCCAAGGCTGGCTCCTCCATGGAAGATGTGTCCCGCCCACGTGGGCAGTGGAAAACCGACCGACCGGGTTTCTGTGGGATGCACACTGCGAGCTTCCCACCTCTGTCTTCCCAGCTCTCGTGCCTTCCTGGATTCCCTGCTGCTCAGTTCCTGTGTGTACAACATGTGCTTAGGCCAGTGTTCTCAACCTTCCCGATGCTGGGACCCTTTTATTCAGGTCCTCATGTGGTAGCAACTCCCGACAAAACATTATTTTTGTTGCCACTTCATAAGTGTAATTTGGCTATCGTTATGAATTGTACTGTAAATATTTTTGGAGATAGAGGTTTGCCAAAGGGGTCAAGACCCACAGGCCAAGAACCTCCTGACTTAGAGCCTTCACAAAGTCTGCAGAGGGCGGTAAATGAAGTGTCACACCAGATGTGGTGATGTAGTCAAAGTTAAAAAGATCTAGGAAAAACGTGAATTTTTTTTCAAAAAACAAAAACAAAAACAAAACAAAAACAAACAATAACCACACTTCCCTCTTGTTTCTCCTGTACCTGTCTAGTAAGTACGCAGCGACAGGTTATATGAAATGTTTTATCTTTGGGAACCACTGAGCCTCAGGTGTTATCATTATGTATAAATACAATCAGATGTACCAGGGGATGCTGGGAAATCGTGTTTTCCTGATAAATGACATTTCAGGTCTGTCAGCGGAGACTTAATGATGCGGGCTGCTTGTTGGCATGAGGATTCCTCTCTTCTCCCCAGTGTTCATCATCCCAGTTTCCAGTTGCAGAAGGAAGGAAACCATTCAGTGACAGCCATTCAGCGACAGCACGATCACTTATAAAACTATTCTCTCCCCTTGCTCCACACTGGAGCCTTAACCATCTGCGGGGCCAACATCTTTAGCATCCTTTGTTCTTGGTCCATCTCTCAGCTAATCTTAGAATGTAGGAAAGTAAAATCTGAATGGGTTGCAATATTTAACAAAATTTTGCAGGAGGCCCAGCTTCAGGTAAAGTTGTTCATGTTGATCACATAACTACTCCAGTCACAGACAAAGGTAGAGCCCCCAAAGTCTGGCAGACCAGAGTTAACAAGAAATCAAAGAGAGGACAAAGGACTTAGGAGCTGGTACGATGGCTCTGTGGGCAAAGACGCTTGCCTTGGAGCTTGGTGGCCTGAGTTCCATTCCTAGGACCTACGTGGTAGAAGGAAGGGACATGGCCCTGAACAGCGATCCCATTGGTTCTGTCTTAGTCACTTTTCCTATCACTGATGAATTTCCTAACTTGAGAGTGGAAATTTTATTTTGGCTCAGAGCTTAAGAGTGGTGCACATCATGGTGGGAAAAGCTTGAGGCAGAGTTCTAGAGTGCTGTGTACCATGTGGGAAGAGCTTGAGGCAGAGTTCTAGAGTGCTGTGTACCATGTGGGAAAA
>NC_034594.1:162665523-162667502 GCF_900095145.1 Mus pahari | reverse complement strand
GGGAAGAGCTTGAGGCAGAGATCTAGAGTGCTGTGTACCATGTGGGAAGAGCTTGAGGCAGAGTTCTAGAGTGCTGTGTACCATGTGGGAAGAGCCCGCCGATCTCTCACTGCCATGCTTTGCTGTCTTCTCATCCCTGCCCTGTACCCAGTAGCAAATCCCTCTGGCTTCTTTCAGAGAACCCTTATGAACCTGTTTGAGTCTCACCCATCCTCCCCTGGGTTGTCACAGTGATGGTCAGGCTCCCACAGAGTCCCTTCTATGTGGCTGTTACTAATACCCCTTATATATAGATCTGGAATATCACCCGTCTCTGAATCTCTGTGTCTTTGGCCCCTGAGATTAAGATTGTGTGTAGAGAAACAGCATGAGGTGACTGCTCTCAGCCTGCTAGCTTCGAGGTGACTTGAGGATATCTGTGAATCCCAGCACACTGGGACACTGAGAAAGCATACTTTTTCAGCAGAGAATCCTAATGTCTGCTTGAGAAACAGAAGCTGTTGAGAATTAGAAGCTGTGAGAAATCCTTGTTCTACTTGCCTGTAAAAGATGCTGGAGAATTCAAAAAAAGCATGCAGTGGCTCACGATTGCTCTGCACCCTCTGTGTCCTGATTACTGTGACCCTATCCAGGACGCCAACACACTAGATGTTGATAGCCACACACACATATTTGTTACAGTTGCGCTATGTTTGGGATTAATCGGGTCATATGATTCCACCCTGTCCAGATGGATGAGTAAAGACATTGGGGTATGCATAAGGAATAAAATGATACTGTTCACAAGAAAATGGCTGAAACTGGAGATTGTCGTGGTAAGCAAAATAAGCCAGACTCACTGGGCTAGATATTTTCACTCATCTGTGGAATCCAGAGTTTTCTTTGAGTCATATAGTAAAAAGAGGACTAAGAGAAGAGGAGCACCACAGAGTGTTGGCAAAGGAGTAATAAAGGCCATGTCCCTTTGGTCACTTTACATAGAGGTATGGAAATGTCATAATGAAACCCATTGTTTTACTATTAATATATTCTAATCGAATGTCTAAAACAATTAAAAAAGCAAAAACATATAAAACCTCACTGAGGTTAGGAGGCCCAACCAAGTCATGTGCCTAATTCAGCTTCCTCCTCCTTGGGGGCCGTCCATTCCCTCCATCTTTCAAGTCTCTCATCTCCCTCAAGCCCTAAGGCTCCCTGTTCATGCTCTTGGCATTTCCTCCCTGATTCCCCGGATAGCTCACATACTTCTGGTTACCTTCACGTATCCCCAAGCACGCATTTGAAAGGGACACCCTACCCTATCATCGCCCTTTTATATTTAAT
The DNA here is from genome assembly GCF_900095145.1 of Mus pahari. Classification (NCBI taxonomy): domain Eukaryota; kingdom Metazoa; phylum Chordata; class Mammalia; order Rodentia; family Muridae; genus Mus; species Mus pahari. Next base: position 162,666,179 of record NC_034594.1, on the reverse strand, counting down.
TTTTCTTCATGTGAAGAAAATTGGTCCAGGCTTACTTAACCTTAGGTGGACTTGTGTGTTTATGTGGCTTCCTGCGTTCCTGGTGGTTTCTATGTTTGCTGGTTTGCCAGCAGCTATACTGTTTTCTGTTTGCGAGCTCACGTCCCACTTATGAAAAGAAATAAGGACATTAAGAAAGGAAGGAATAAATTACAGGCTGTACATTGGGGCTTCTTATAAGAGTGTCCAAGTGGTTGAGTATAGCCTGCCTTCCAGCTTAGCACTCAGGAGGTGTGGAGGAGGCAGAAGGGTGTCAAGTTCCAGGTCATCTGGGCTGGGCTGGGAGTTCTACATCAGTCTGGTCTACATGGTAAGACCTTGTCTTGTGAACACAAATCGTATTTTGTAGGTGGTGCATTTTCAGGGTCCCGGTGCTCCTGAAAAGCGCCTCCTCCTTGCCAGTGCTGCAGTCTCCTGGTCAGTGCTGCAGTCTCCGGGCCAGTGCTGCAGTCTCCGGGCCAGTGCTGCAGCCTCCTGGTCAGTGCTGCAGTCTCCTGGTCAGTGCTGCAGTCTCCTGGCCAGTGCTGCAGTCTCCTGGTCAGTGCTGCAGTCTCCGGGCCAGTGCTGCAGTCTCCTGGCCAGTGCTGCAGTCTCCTGGCCAGTGCCGCAGTCTCCTG
>NC_034594.1:162644847-162664806 GCF_900095145.1 Mus pahari | reverse complement strand
CTGGCCAGTGCTACAGCCTCCTGGCCAGTGCTGCAGCCTCCTGGCCAGTGCTACAGTCTCCGGGCCAGTGCTGCAGCCTCCTGGCCAGTGCTGCAGCCTCCTGGCCAGTGCTGCAGCCTCCTGGCCAGTGCTGCAGTCTCCTGGTCAGTGCTGCAGCCTCCTGGCCAGTGCTGCAGCCTCCGGGCCAGTGCTACAACCTCCTGGCCAGTGCTGCAGTCTCCTGGCCAGTGCTGCAGCCTCCTGGTCAGTGCTGCAGCCTCCTGGCCAGTGCTGCAGTCTCCTGGCCAGTGCTGCAGCCTCCTGGTCAGTGCTGCAGTCTCCTGGCCAGTGTTGCAGCCTCCTGGCCAGTGCTGCAGTCTCCGGGCCAGTGCTGCAACCTCCTGTCCAGGGCTGCAGCCTCCTGGCCAGGGCTGCAGTTTGGGTCCCTGATCTCCACGAGTGTTGTGAGTCTTCCTCTCTCAGCCATTGTGTGGAGAGGGAACATCCTACATGGGTAGAGGACTATATCTTTTCAAGACAGGATCTCTGTAGGTCAGGCTAGCCTGGAACTGCTGCCCCCTGCCACACCCCTTACTCAGGCACTGGTGCTGGGATGCCAGGTGTGCCACCACCTTTGGCTTGGAATTTTTCTTTTACACTCTCTTAAATCTCTAGAATTTAGGCTGGGCTCTTTATCAGAACCGACTTAGGTTATTCCAGGGCTTTGGGGCTTCATGATTTTTATTATTATTATTATTATTATTATTATTATTATTATTATTATTATCATCTCATATTTTGTGGCCAGAGGAGGAGGGAAACTCACCTAAATGTTGGATTTGCAATACTAAAAGGAAATGAAATTCCCAATCAGCATCAGCTTTCGTGATGGACAATGCATGTGTGGTGAAGTATATGTATGTGATGTGCAGTGTGTGAAGTGTGTATGTGATGAAGTGTTTATGTATGTATATGTGTGATATGCAGTATGTGTGTGATGAAGTGTGTATGTGATATACAAGTGTATGTGTTATGTACAGTGTATGGGTGATATTCAGTATGTGTGTGATGAAGTATGTGTATGTGTGATGTGCAATGCATGTATGGTGCAGTGCATATATGACACATAGTGCATGTGTGAAGTGTGTGTTATATATAATATATATACATATATATACACATGTATATATTATGCTATATGTGTGTAGTGTTCAAGTGCATGTGTATTGTGTAGTGTGTGTGATGTGCAGTGTGTGTGATATGTAGTGTGTGTGTTATGCAGTGTGTGATATGCAGTGTGTGATATGCAGTGTGTGATGTGCAGTGTGTGATATGCAGTGTGTGTGATGTGCAGTGTGTGTGATGTGTGTGTGATGTGCAGTGTATGTGATGTGTTGTATGTGTGATATATATTGTATGTGATGTACAGTGCATGTGTGATTTGCAGTGTGTGTGCGATGTGCACACTGTGTAAGATATGCAGTGCACATGTGATGTGCAGTATATGTGATATACAGTGTGTGTGATGTGCAATGTGTGTGATATATAGTGTGTACAATGTGAAATATGTGTGTTATGCAGTGTTTGTGATATGCAGTGTGAGTGATATACATTGTATGTGATGTGCAGTGTATGCAATATGTAGTATGTGATGTGCAGTGTGTGATGTGCAGGTGTGTGATATGCAGTGTGTGTGATATACATTGTATGTGGTGTGCAGTGTATATGTGATATGCAGTGTGTGATGTGCAGTGTATGTGATGTGCAGTGTGTGTGATGTGCAGTGTGTGTATTGTACACATGTGATGTGCAGACCATGTGATTTAATAGAGTTGGGCAGGGGAGCAACACTCTGATGTTGAAGGGTTCACATTCTGTGGGGTATTGCTTTCGAAATTTGGAAGATGATCAAGGACTAAGGATTTTAAAATCTTATTGGCTGGGTTCAGGAGAGAAATCTTTGGGTTGTGTCAGGCAAGGAGGTGAAGTTCAACACAGCCAGGGGCAGTGTAGCTAGGCAAATAGTGCTGATCCTACATCCCAAGTCAGGCTGGGAGCTGGGGTACTGAAACAGCTGAAGCTCAGGGAAGAGGCCAAGTCCCCCTCCTCAGGGCATAGATGTCTGCTCACAGATTGCTTGAGGTGACCCACTTGCCTTTCATAAGCCTCTGTTTCTGGGTTATTTCCTTGAATTTCAGGGTCAGCAAGCCTTCACCATTTGGCCGCAACTGATTTGAGAAACTGGCAGCTGGAGGAGATTCCCCAGCAGAGCGCTCCATTCCAGCTCCAGGCACTTCCTCCACAGCAGAGCTACTAGGGGAGACGGAGGAGAAGGGACAGGGCTGTGTCCCTGCAGCATGTGAAAGCCAGGGGCACTCTGCTCAAGCCCATCCTGATTGAAAGAAGAGCGAGCCTCCCCCCTATCATCTTCAGCAGCTCCCCAGTCCTCCATGAGAGGGGGGGTAATGACGTCCAATTTTGCACACTTCAGATCCATTAGTAGCAATTACCTTTCCCGAGGTGTTTTGAGTTAGTTTTAACATAGCATTCTTACAGTTGGTGGATAATGACAGTAATAATGTACACAACATTTTCAAGTCACTGTTTTTAGCCGCAATAACACCATTAGTGGGTCTATTTAACAGGCGTATTGCACACTAAAAGTTAAGGTGTTCCCGATTTCCCCCCTTCCCCCACAGAAGCCATCCACCATTCTGTTCAGTGGAGATTTCCTACTCCAAAGTTTCAGAGAGATCTCTCCTATTTGTAGCCTTTCTCTGGGACCGGGAGGAGCGTGTAAATGGCCTGACTTCAAATTACTAATTGTTTAGCTATCCTCATTCAGATGTTGTTTTCCTGATGGGCAAACAGCTCCTGAACTCGATACTCATGGAAATGGAAAATAGATATATTTTGAAAGCTGACTTAGGTCACTGTTGAGAGAGTCATGGGCCTTCTGGTGCCTTCAAGGCTTTTGAACTTCCCGGGGAGAAAGTTTTCAGAGGTGGATCTCTTCTAGTCAGCTGAGCTGTGTGTGTTTCAGACTCACAAGTCTAGAATGGTGGTTCTTGTTAGTTGGGGTGAGGTATGTACTCCAGGGTCTCAGGCTTCTGATACTTTGTTACTTTGCCCCCCCCCCCCCCCCGGCAGTGCTGTGTGGGAAGGTGTGGGGGGGTGTGGCCTCCATGGAGGACTGTGTCACTGGGGGTGAGTTTTGTGAGTAAAAGCTCTCCTTCAGTGCTCAGGTTCAAGAGGTGAACCCTCGGCATCCTGCTCTGGCCCCCATGCCTGCTGCTCGCTACCATACCTCCCAGCCGGGATGGACTTTAACCCTCTAGAACCATAAGCCTGAATAAACTCTTCCTTCTGCCAGTTGCTTCGGTCACAGTGTTTTTATCACAGCAACGGAAAAAATCTTTTCTCTTCGCCTCATCTCCCCCTTCCCTTTTGAAGCTGTATCTGTCCACCTCAGAGAACTCTTTTCTCAAGCCCTGTGCCTGTCTTTGACACTTCCTTCTAGTCACTTCCTCCCACTGGACCTGTTGCTTGCCTCGTTCAGGGTGCAGTGTGTGCTTGGATGGTGTCTGTTTTGCAGCTAAGCACTTTGTGTCGTGTATGCCCATTTGAATTTACTCCTGATGTCCTGACCTGGGACTTAAGATGCCTTCTAATGAGTTTCTCTCTCTCCCCTCCCCCATGTATATGTGTGTGGGATACACATATGTACGAATGGGTGTTTTTGTGCACATAGGTACATGTGTGTGCGAGTACAGGTGCACTTGAGCATGTGTGTGCATTGGTATGGAGGACCCAAGGTTGACACCAGGAGTCTTCTTTCTTTTCTACCTTATTCATTGAGGCAGGGTCTCTCAGTTGGACACAGAGCTGAGCAGTGTGGCCAGTTGGTCTAGCCAGCTTGCTCTGGGATCCCTCATCCCCACCTTCTGAGTTCTGACCTGCATTTTCGTGGGTTCTGGTGAACTCTGGTCACAACTTGTCACTTTAACCCCTCAGCCATATGGCCACCCCAGGATATCTCTTTAAAAAAATAAACAAATTAGGCTGGATGTGGCATCACAAAGCTTTGATCCCACTATTTGGAAACAGGTAGATTTCTGTGAGATCAAGTCCATTCTGGTCTATATAATTAGTTGCAGGCCATCCGGGGCTACATAGTGAAAAGTTGTCTCAAAACAAAAAACAAAACAAAACAAAACACAAACCAAAAAAAACCCCAAACAACAACAACAACCAAAACCCAATGTAATTAAACTGATATATAGGAACATAAAATGTGCTTGTGTGTATGTGTGAGTGTATATATGTGTGTATATTTGTATGTATGTATGCATGTATGTGAATGTGTGTATGTGTATGTGTGGTGTGTATATGTGTGTATCTGGGTCTATTTGTGTGTGTATGTGTATGTGCATGTGAGTGTATGTAAATATGTATGTATGTATGTATACGTGGGCATGACAAAATTAGGGCCTCTCGTTTAATTAAGGTTGCTTACAGGAATTTGAGTGCTGGATCATTTGCTAGAATGTACACATCTTACCAGTGACATCACTAAAGATGCCTCTCCCCCTCTCTTCCAGCAACCATTAGTTTGCCTGTGGGGAACTAGGTGGCTCTCATGATCCTCCATTCATGACAGTGTTGAAATACTCAGTCCTGTGCGGGCATCACAGATGTTGTGAATTCAAGAGTATAACACCCAGGTCAAAGTTCTTTCTCCTGGCTCTTAATTTTCCCCCTTCTTTGCAATGTTCCCTTGGCCTTTATGTGGGAGGTGATGTAGATGTCCCATTTAGAGCTGCACATTAAACAACCACTTACAACTCACACTTTGACTAGTTGTGAATTGTTGTAGTGGCCACTGACCATTGCAAAGGGTACCTCCTCTGACTAAAGCTGACAGCAGCATAACTCTACGGGGATAAATATAAGTAGGTAGAAGGCAGTTTGAATGGCCTATGGCTTCCTAATCCACAGATTTCTTTTGATCAGGTTTGTGAAACCCGGCATGGATTGCCTAGTGTCATGACGCAGTTGGTTACCTCCATAACACTGGGTCAGCAGCACAGCTTGCAGGATCCACGCTGAGCCGATCCATCGCTCACATTCCCGTTGATGTGTCTTTCCCCCACGAACCTGCCTCGAATTTCCCATGGGTGTGAAAGCCATGGAAGCTAGCCAGCACTGTTGGGAATAGGGAAGGAATTACAGTTCAGTTTGAACTCCATTTCTCTTTGCCTTGCAACTAAAGAAGTATGTGGCGTCTTTAGCAATGAGATATTACCACCCAGCAAAACTTATTTTACCAACTCTTTTGACCGTGGAAACTTCAGAACATTTTTGTATTATACCAGCTTTTCTCCATTAACAGCCAGGGTATGGGATGCAGGCCCAGTGACCGATGCTCATGCTGTATGAATTGCCCCAAATGAAGTGCGTGGAATAATGTGACCTTCAGCCTGGTGCTTTTTGTGTTGCACAGCTTGAAATGGGTGCTGAGGGATAGAAAGGGTTTTTAAAAGACTTGGTTCTGAGTGATACTCAAATTTAGTTGAGAGCCGGATAGAACAGCCCAGGGCCTCCTGCTCAGCCTTCTCCCCACCAAACCCCCCCTCGTAAAGTGAGTAGCAAGTACGGATCTTAAAATGTACAGTGGGTAATTGCTGTTTGAGGCCAGCAATTCAGCCAGGAGCCTCGGCAGAGTCAGAGAGCCCTTATGCTATTCTATACTTTCAATCACAATGATTTTAAATGACAGGATAACACGCTGGGCTGCCAGGGAGAATGTGATTTTCTGTTTGTTTTTCAAAGAACGTAATGATGATAATTTCCAACAACAGTAAATCTTCATTCTACCCCGTGCAGCACCATGTGTCTTTTTGGTAAAAGTTTAATCTCGGATGGGCTTTTGTAGCAGGCTCCCGATGGCGAGTTTGTCCACTGGTTTGGTTTGGGGAGGTATGCCTACTTGTTACTCACTAGAGCAACACTTACTTGAGAAAAGAGTCTTGGTTTGAGTGTGAAATGTCCTCTGCAGATTCATGTCTTTGAACACTTACTCCCCAGCTTCTGATGCTTCCTTTGGGGCAGGAGGCATGGCTGCCTCCTGTGTGTCATGAGGTGGAACAGTTGGAGGTGAGTCTGAAGCGAACGCCTGGCCCTGCGCCCGGCACCTTCTCTGCTTCCTGATCCACCAAGATCCAGATAAGACACACCATAAGTTCCTGCCCCCATAGACAGAGCCACTCCAATCCCCATGCCTTCTCACTGTGGTGGACTGTGTGTGTCCTCTGGGCCTCTCTCCCCTTAAGTTGTGACTGTCTGGTATTTAACCACATCGATGAGAAAGTAACGTATACAGAAAGTCAGTTTCTTAGCAAAATATCGAACCCATTATCATAAAATCAAGTGTTTTTTGAAGCATGGTATATTCTGGTGTATTGATCACAAACAGATACATGGGAGGGGTAGTTATTGAAAGGCATTATTTTTTTGTTGAGATTTACAAAATATAATCACCTTCCCCACCAATCTCCACCTCTTGCCACACATAACTGTCTTCCTCAAACAATATCTCATCTAGTTCAGACCGGCCTTGAACTTGCTATGTAGCTGAAGATGACCTCAAACTTCTGATCTTCATGCCTCCACTTCTGAATTACAGGGGGAATTACAGGAGGTGTGTTCCTCAATGCCTGGTTTTATGCTGTGCTAGGAGCTTACCCTAGGGTTCTGGGTAAGCGAGGCTGCCAGATCACTTAGAACAGGAAGCATTTGTTTAATTTACATGTGCTTGGCTGTCTTGTTTTTCAGGCCTGTGTCAGCATTAGAGTGAGGAGCGTGAATATGTAAGGAGACAGACCTGGGCTGAAACCCTGACCTGCCTTGCATTTTTCTATCTCCGTGATCTTGTGCTGATGACTTGTTCTAAGGGCCTCTGTCTTCTCACCTCTAAAATGGTGTTAACAACACGTCCTTTAAACGGTTATTGTGAGAGCTAAACATGGTGACTAAAGCGCTGGGTCTGGTGTGTGGAGATTTAAGCTCTGCCCTGGACATGCCAGTGGATGCTGCAGCTGAACATCTTCCAGCATCATGCAACAATGTTCTGACCTGTCTCTCATCTTTTGTCTCCTTCCTCTGGCCCCGACTCACCTGCTCTGTTAGACACGCGCCTTTTGAAGCAGTTCATTTCCCAAGGTAGTGACATGCCATGATGCTAGAGATAGTCTTGGTTATCTTGGGCTGCTGTAACAAAATACTCATGACTATGTAGCTTAAATAATGAAGATTTGCCTCTCACAATCTGGAAGCTAGAAAGCCAAGCTCAAGATGATCTTTCATTCTGAGCTGTCTGTCTGTCTGTCACTGGCAGCTTCCTTTGAGTGTCTTTTCACAACAGAGCTATACAAACCACTCTCTCATGGCTCTTTTAAGGACCCCAGTTCTGGTGGGTCAAAGCGCTGTTCTAGGACCTCATTTTACCTGAATTCTCTCCCTAAAGTCCCTGTCTCCAAGGGGTCTGGAGCTCTACCATATGAGTTTGGATGGTGTGAGATATTCAGTTTATGTCAGAAGAAGATTAGATTAGATTAGATTAAATTAGAAGTTCCGTTCTTTTGGTCAGAATGAAGGGGAGACTCCTTTTTTTTTTTTTTCAGCCTTAGAAAAGGACAGGTATTTCCATCATTTGTCAGATCCAGTGTAACCTGGTAGAGGAATTGGTGGCCTCTGCAGTTGGTGGCTGTGGCCATGTGGCATCGGGTGTGGGGGAAATACATGGAATATTCCAGGAGATTTAGATTTGAGAGTAGGTACCACATACTGTGTGGTGATTTTTACCAGGGTTCACTTTACTGAGAAGGACTGTAGGAGGGAACAGTAGGCCCCCAAGTAGGGCTATCCCAGGGCTGCTGTCCAGGTCATGGGGCCCTTGTCTTAGGGGCTTATTGAAGCTGGAGGCCCACTCTCCATCTGTGCCATGAGGGCTTCACAAGTTTGTGGAAGGAGTTCTTTCTGATGCTTACCCACTGGCTAGGAGGTACTTCCTCGTGGGAATCCTGCAGTTCAACATGAAAAGGTGTCTTTGTGCTTAGGAGAGGTTCCTCTCAGCACCATAGGTCTGCTTACCCCAGTCCAGTCTGTTTACTCTGCAGTAACTAACCCTTTCCTCTTTCCTGAGGCTGCGGAAGGCATGCCTGATCTCCTTCAAGCAAGTGGATTAGAGGCAAGCATGGGCATATTGTGGTCTTGTAGATGCTGTGTGATCTGTGGAAAGAGGGTGCGCTGGCTAGTTTTATGTCAACTTGACACAAGTTAGAGTCATCAGAGAGGAGGGAACCTCAGTTGAGAAAATGCCTTTGTAAGATAGGGCAGTAGGCAAGCCTGTAGGGCATTTTTTAAATTAGTGATTTGACATGGGTGGTGACATCCTTGTGATGGTGGGCCTGAGTTCTGTAAGAAAGGAGGCAGAGCAAGTTGTGATGAGCAAGTCAGTAAGCAGCACCCTTCCATGGCCTCTGCATTTGTTCCTGCCTCCAGGTTCCTGTCCTGACTTCCTTCAGTGATGGACTATGGTGTGGAAGACTAAGTGAAATAAATCCTTTGCTCCCCAAGCTGCTTTTGGGTCGTGGCTTTCATCACAGTGACAGAAACCAAGACAGAGGACCTTGAGACGCAATGAGCAAGAAAGTCAGCTGAGCAGAGAGTTCTGTGCAGGCTGTGGTGAGGCTCCTTAGGCGCATACAGCCTGGTCGCCACAGCAAACAGCGTTCACAGTCACTGCCCTGGCTGTTCTTACTCGCACCACTTCTCCCTGACTGACTTTGCTGCTTGGTGTATGAAATCAAGGAGAACACACTTCCAGGAAGCTGAAGGAATGATGGGTCTGTTGTAGTTACCTGGCACCGCACGCCTGGGGAACTCTAGCTCATAGTGACTTCTGTGTTTCCTTCTTTCCATCTTGAATCTAGGCCTTTCCTTCCTGGTGGCCCTGAGGGCCCTAGGTCTGTATCTCACATTGGAGCCATCAGTGGAAGCCATCTTCAGGTATGAATCTGTTGTGAATCCCCAAGATTTAAAAACTGAGACCTCCCTCTCCCTCAGTCCCCTTTCCATTGATGAGTATGAGGGCAGTGTGGGACAATGACATCATACTCCGTGAACTCTAGAGTTATAGCTTGTGTTGGGATACATCCCTCCTGACGTAATGTTCTCTGAGCTTCTAGAACAATTGGCCTGGGAGGAGAGGAAGGATTCTGTTGGAGGTTGGGAGCTCAGTGACATGACGGGGGTCCTGTCTCCACTTTCCCGGGTACGCTGTGCGGAAAGGGGAACCTGGGCTAACTTGGTAGAGGGGCCAGGAAGAGCAGAGGTCTCCATATTGCCCACAACTTAGAACCTTCCCTTGGGCCCAAAGGAATCCACTTATGACTCGATAACTGGGTAAATGAGGAAAGTGATTCAGTCAGGTGTATGTATCATGAAGAGAAGTAAAGATAATTAATATTCTGCATTGAATGCAGATTGTACCCCCAGCACTTATCTCGTTTTCAATTAGCACAAATGTTACAGCGCTGCGGGCTTGTTAGGGTTTTACCATGGGCTGGGTAATTAATTTCCATGAGCCACATATCAGGCACCTGGTAACGCCGTTTATTAATAAATGTCACCCCAGGTATCGCTTTGTTAGAAGAGGTAAATAAACGGAATGTGCAGTTGTCTGCCCTGTGCAAATCTGTTTTTACACCTCGCTGGGTCTTCTCATGTGTTTGTTTATTGACTAACTCTACAACTGAGAAAGCAGCTGCAAACAAAGGAAGTCCCACCCATCATGCGGCCTTCAAGGGGTTTCCCTTGCTTCCCCTCGGGGACTTCAGGCTCTCATGAGATAATCTAAGGATGCCTTAGAAATCATCCTCCCCAGGAGATCATGAGGAATGATTGCATTTCTCCTGGGGAGCCATTGCCACTGGGTCTCAGCTCTCCACGAGTGGGTCTTCAGGGAGAGGTTGGACACGCCCCTTTTGGCGCTCCTGGCCAATCCCTTTGTCTGTGGCCCCTTCATTATCCTGAGTCTTTCCATCTGTGCCATGCTGCTCGGGACTCTGTGAGGAAGAGAACAGGACCCGAGACTGGGCTCCGGAAAAGAAGTCTTAAGAGTTTTGAGAAGCTTCCCATAGTTCCAAACTCATGACCTCTTTGCCCATCTCAAGGCAGGTGATAGTGGGTTTGTTATGGCCGTTGTTAAAAATCTGGTGTCTGTGAGAAGATGACGGCTCTGTCTGTAACGTGCTTGCTGTGCAAACATGAAGACCCAAGTTTAATCTCCGTGTCCCATGCTTGTAACCCCAGCCCTGGGGAGGTCAAACCAGCAGCTTTGCTGAGTTTGACTGGCCAGGCAGCCAAGTCTAATAGATGAGCTTTAGAGCTTGTCTCAAAATCAAAGTGGATAGTTCCTAAAGAATGATGCCTGAGGGTGACTGACTCCCTCAAGCATGTACACATACCACCCAAACACACACACACACACACACACACACACACACACACACACACACACACGCGCGCGCGCGCACGCACGCGCACACACACACACACACGCACACACACATGCACACACACACACACATGCACACACACACACGCATACACACACGCGCACACACACACACACACACACTTTTGATGCCTTAGGCACTTGCAAAGGGTGATGGGTGAAGTGTCACTGTCACTCTTGGAAGTATCGCAGCTTGCCATCCCCTGTAAAGTACTCTCCTCCTGTCCTCGATAAGCTGCGACCTTGATAAGAAATCAGCATTGCTCACCTTGTCCTCTGGAGAGTCCCCTTGAGGGATACGAGAGAAGAACCTCTGTGGTCAGCTGAGTCAGCACATCTTCTAGGCTTTTAGTCTGTGCTCCCGCCTGTCATTTTCCACTGGTGGGACTGCAGCTGTGAGTCCTGCATAGGAGAAACACCAATGTCACGGTGCAGGGGAGTGCTGGAGGAGGGTAATCACCCACCTGGACGATCTCTGTGGCACACTGCATGCAGTAAACATGGTTTTGGGACTTTGGGTAAAATAGGCAAGCCCTGGTTGTCATGAGGTATACATTTACTGGAGATAGGAGACAGAAATAAGTGGACATGCCAGGCAAGTTGAATGCCAGAAGACTAGGGAAAGAGAATGGGGTAGAAGAGGATTCCAGCTTTACTTTATTGTAAAGATTATTTAGTATGTATTTTTGTGTGTATGCTATTGTGTGTGTGGGTACCCTCAGAGCCCAGAAGCAGGTATAGGTGTTGGATTCCCCAAGAGCTGGAGTTACAGGCAGCTGCCTGACATGTGTGCTGGGAACTGAACTCAGATCCTCTGGAAGATCAGTGTCTTACTTAATTAGGATTTTTATTTCTGTGAACAGTCACTCTAAGGAAGTGCCAAAGATAGAGAGGCAGTAGGAATCATGGCTGCTGGTTGTCAACTTGAGACAGACATCTGGGAAGAGGGAAGCTCAGTTGAAGAATTGGCTCCATCAGATTGGCTGGTGGGCATCTCCATGGGGTGTTTTTTGTTTTTGTTTTGTTTTGTTTTGGTTTGGTTTTTTACTGCTAATTGATATAAGAAGGTACAACCCACTGTGGACACGTGGTTCTCTTTCTAGGCAAGTGGGCCTGGGCTGCAAAGGAAGGCAGCTGTATGTGAGCCTCATTCCCCCATGGTCTCTGCTTCAGCTCCTGCTTGAGTTCCAGTGTAAGTCAAACATACCTCCTTCTTCCCAGGTTTGCTTTTAGTCAAAGTTTATCGAAGCAACAGAAAAGGGGGGCAGAGAGCCACTGAGGGATGGACCATTCCAAGAGTAAGTGCAGCTTGTATTAAAGGTCCTTAGGCAGAGACACATCGGCTTATTGGTGTTGGTTTAACAATTTGGTACAAACTTAGTGGCTTAAAGCCCACAAGCTTATTATTTTATAGTCCTGGCAATCAGAGTCTAAAAGTCACACTGTCAACAGGTTGAGATCTTCTGGAGTTGAATCATTTCCAAAATACGCCTCCCAGCTTCCAAGGCCACCTGCATACCTTGACTATCTTGACATGAAAACTTCCAGTATGCTCTGGGCCTGTGGGTGGCATAGGTATCCATAATCATTTCAGCTGACTAAGGGTCTATTTCCCGTGCAAGGAACCACAGACCTCTGCCTGTGATGGGACCAAACCACATGAGCTACCAGCCCACTGCCTATCTTCCTGACTCTCCCTTTGCTGTTCTGGGTCCGCTAAGAACTCGTTGGCTTTAACATAGTTTTTAAATGATGTTTTGTCTTGTCTTATCTTGTCACAAGGGCAGTTTTAGGTTCACTGAGAGAAAGGAAGAAGTTTCCCATATGGGCTCTCCCCTCTTGCACATTGCTTCTCCATGTAAGCAGTCTCCTTCCAGGGCGGTAAACTTATTTCAGTAGAACTATGGACACATTCGAGTCCTCCAGGTGAATTGTCTACATTGGGGCTGGCTTTTGGCGTTGTAAATTCTGTATGTCTGAGCTAGTGGAAGTCGTTCCCGGTACTGCAATATCATATGAAGCATTTTTCTCACTCTGAGAATTAACCATGAGGTAGTTTTAGTCAGCTTTATCTGATGATTCTTATATCCCTTCATTTAGTATTTCGGGGCCTTGGGTTTGAGTGGACCTGCCCTGTGATGGACGAGCTTCACTCCTGGGGCTTGGGACTCAAGTTCAGTATGGCTGCCTGCCTAGAATGATTAAAGCCTCACATTTGATATAATTATAGTGTGTGTGTGTGTGTGTGTGTGTGTGTGTGTGTGTGTGTGAGATGGTCTTTTCCCTTGGGAACATGAATATGGTTTGGAAGGAGCTGGAGGACAATCACATGTGAAAAGTCAAACAGAAGAACTGTGCTCAGTGCAAAGGGGGTGGGGCATGAGGTGACCGCTCTTGGAAGAAGTTTATGTGTCATGGATTTTTTGAGACAGGGTTTCTCTGTGTATCCCTGGCTGTCCTGGAACTCACTTTGTAGACCAGGCTGGCCTCGAACTCAGAAATCCGCCTGCCTCTGTCTCCTGAGTGCTGTGATTAAAGGCGTGTGTCACCACTGGCCCGGTGTGTCATGGATTTTTGCTTGTTAAACAAACCAACCAGAGGATTTCTGGCTTTCACAGTTGTGAAGAATGGATACTGGGAAAACTCTTTCCATCTCTTCTGCCATCATTTCCTTATGGCTGGGGCATATAAGCATCTAAGCTACAATGAGTGCAGGATCTTAGAGTGAGGAGAATCCTCCATCTTAGATGTCCAACCTCTGCAAGCATAGGCTAAGACTAGCAGCATCAGTCAGCAATGACAGCCTAGTGGGGTTAGGACTGTTGTCTTTGAAGAAGCAGCAGCTTGGTCCAGTCAGCACTTGGTTCTAAGATTGATTTCGAAGGCTCTCTGTGACACCTGGGCTCTTGGTTTCTGTGACACCTGGGCTCTTGGTTGCTGTGACACCTGGGCTCTTGGTTGCTGTCTTCACTGTGTCTGCTCAGTCTGACTGCGCCTGGTGTGGATGGGCCAGGGCTGGTGCAAACACTTCCAGGAGGATTCAGGGAAGAGGGACACTCATACAGACACACACAGAGAATGGACTCACAGCATATAAGTTCTCTTTGGCCCCAGGTTTAGGGATGCATGACCACGTAGGGTGCTGATTTGGAAGGGAAAGGCTGGGCAGGCCAGGGGCTCTGACAGCACCTGTGTTCTGCACTGGGGCCTCATTATTGCTCTCCAAGGACCTTGAGCTCATCCAGGCCATCTCTGGCCCCCCCTTCTGCCCCCCAGCACCCAGCACACATTGCAGGCCTGTGCTCTCATGAATATGGATCCCATCATCCCTCCCCGTAGGGATAGATGTTGGGGGCAGAGCTGTTGATTACATTTCCAGCCAATCATCACCCATTAAGAGGAAGAGCGTGGGCATTATGCCTCTTCAGCAAGGAGCCATTTGCATTCTGGTGGGCTGGGCCTGCTTTCTGGGCATGCATGGGCCCTTGGCTCTCAATTACGCTTACATCCGCTCCTCCTCTGTGCTACTCTTCCTCTCTCTAAGGGTCCTGATTGGATTCACCAATGAGCTTTGTGTTCCTTACAGCTGTGTAGCATATTCCAGGCTAGAAGGTGGGAGGACATCAGGATCAGGAGTGGCTGGAACAGGAAATAAACACCTTTCTGTTCTCTCCCTCCCTTCCCCCTTCCTCGAGAAGGAAGAATCCTATGTTTTGGAGGGCACAGACCCAGCAGACAGTGGGGTAATGCTCCCCCATGCGCATGCTTTCAGGGTTCTTTGTCTCTGTCCCACTCTCTAGAGACACCGATTTTCTGATCATGTTGCTTAGGGATGTGTGAGGTCCGGTGCATTCCCCTCCCTTATAGAAAGAGGGGCTGAGTAGGTATAAGGCCAGATTTGGGGGAAACAAACTCCCTGTCTACCTGGATTTCCAGCAGAGACTAGGAGACCTGGCCCCAGCCATAGGCATGTGTTACCCTAGTTCACAGATGCCCCCTTCTATAATTAAGTGTGAAGACAAAATAAACCAGGAAGACAGAGAGCCTCCTGTCTTCACAGGATCGTGTAATTTTTATCCCTCTTCTGCTGTGTGTGATCCCAGGAAACCCCTCTCTGGAGTCGTGGGTGTTTGCCTGCTCTTGTTAAGGTTGGACAGCTGGGGAGGCTGGCCTGGGGGAGGCAGTCTCCTCCACACTCCTCCACGAAGTCACCAGGACATTGGCTTCTTCACTTCTCCGTTCTCCCTTCCTCTTCAAGGAAACTAGCACCTCTGAGGTGGAGAAAAGGGGGGCTGAGCAGGAGAGGCGATGCACACCAGCTGATCGGAGCCTGATAAAGGAAGGTTACCTGTGTGTTTGTCAACAAGAAGAAATAAATAAGAGCAAAAAAAAAAATAGAAAGAAAAAAAAAGACAGCAGGCAGAGGCAATCAAATATGTATTTAATTAAAGCAAACATAGAAATAAAAGTTACATGTTGAATCAATAAACAGCACTTTTTTCTACATGCATTTTGAACAAGACAGATCAGAATCCTCATGATGAAGACATAATGTGTCACAATAATTAGGAACACAGACAAAAGAACAGCTAATCAGCATGCAAATGTATGCGGTGCTGGTGATTCAGATGAGGCAGATTCCTACCCCTTTTTTGCTTGATTCATCTTCATTGCTAATCATCTGAAGGCTGCCAAATGTTCAGTGACACTAATGTATTATAGGTCAAGAGAGGCAGGTCCTCACCTATTGCCCCCCAAACATCATGCCTCCCTTCCCTGCTTCCTCTTCAGGGTTTTCAGCAATCATGGCCAGATGCAATCAGACTCCTTGAATAGGAACAACTGAGGCTTGTTTGTGGCTCGGCTTCATTAGAATCAGGAGGCTGAAGAAAGGAATAAATTACTTAATTGCACAAAAAACTTGCAGCCAAAGTGATGGTGAGAGAAACTGATTGTGCGGCTCTGCATCGGGCCACTCTTGGAATGGGGCGTCTTAGAATAGCTGGTAGCTTGGCCTCACAGATTCAGACAGATTTGGGTGTCCTCCAGAACAGATGGCTGCAATACCATCTATTCTTCTCTTTGTCAGGTTCCTCCGTTTATTTGATCTTGGTCCCTCTCTGATGCCGGTTGTATTGGTTGTAACACAAATATGCATTCAGATCATATCCATTGAGTCTGGCCTCTCCCAACTTTTGTTCTTCCCCCCCAGTTCTTTTTTCCTCTTTACAAAAAATTCTCTTCTAATTTTTCCTTTTGAGAAGATGATCAAGTTGAATTAAAGCCTTGTTGTCCAACTTTTGAATGTTCGAGCAACATGCAGGAAAAGGAAGACTGCGCTGGCTGGCGGTGGCTCAAGATGGAGGAGGAGGAAGGCGTTGCTGACAGGGGAGAGCAAAGAAAGAAGAGAGTCGTGCTCTGTGCCAACTGCTGGGATAGGCTCCTCACCTCTCAGACTCTTAATCTGTTAAAAAAAAGAAAACCCAGTGCATTATGAACCAATGCTGTTCATATAGAATGGGGTAGGGAGAAAATAAAGCAAGGCAGAGCTGTCTGTCCTCCTCTGTTCTGTGGCTTGGTGGCATGTCCACCCAGCCACTGGGCCTCACATTCCATGCAGGGATTTTGGTCATGTGCCCAGCTTATGGGTGGTCCTAAGACCTTGAAGACAAGACTTCATTTTCTCTGAAGCCCCTTTAGCTGTGTGCCTGTGTGTGTGCTCTACTGGAAAGCAGAGGAAATAGAGTCCAGGGTTGGAATAAAGCAAGAGGCTCAGGCAGGGAAGGAATTATGCTTGCATTAGACCTGAATGTCTCTCCTCAGAGGAGGGGGCTTTTGGGGGGGCCCTGGAAAAGGGCTTGGCCGAGCTGACTCATCCAGGCCCCCCATGCTTCTCTGCTCCTTCTGCTCACCCCACCTGCCAGTCTCCTCCCAAGCCTTGGTGTCCCTCTTCAGGTGGATCTTAGAGAAAACTCCAAGCCCACAAGTGAGGCAGCTCTGCCTGCAAAGACCAGAGAGTGGGCACACTTCCCCTTCATTGGTCTCTTTACTGAGTCACTGTCTCCTTTGCAGTTCCTAACCACTGTGTGAGACTTAAATCTTAAGTATCTTTTGCTTTCACTCACCAGACCTTGTCTGTAGTCCCTCTCAGCAAAGCCGAGGCAATGTCTCTCTCAGCCTCATTTCCCTGAGTCTAGACCCAGACTTGGCCTTCAGTAAGTATGCAGTAAATACTTGTTTAAACCAGTGATCGATTTTACTTTTGTAAGACGGGGTCTTGTGTAGCCCAGGCGGGCCTATGTGGCAGAAGCTCACCCTTAACTCCTGACCCGCTTGCTCCCTCCTCCCAAGTACCGGGTTGCAGGAACACGCCTACCTTGCTAGGTTTATGCAGTGCTGGCAATTGAACTCAGAATCTCATGCATGGTGGGTAAGTGCTCTACCAACCGAGATACATCCGCAATTTTGAAAAAAAAAATTATCTTTGAAATTTGCATCGCCTAGCTGCCAATCACCTTTCCAGAGCTACCAGCAACTGCTGCCCCTTCCTTCTCCTTGAGCTATGCAGTTTTGTTGAATCGACTTACTAAGAGTATGTGTCTGTCATCCTCATGGTTCCCCTAGTCCCCTGATGAGGTTGACTGGGAATAGCTAGGTGGGCTCTGCTGTGTGTGGAAATGGGGAGGAGTCAGGAGAGGAAAGCAGAAGCGAATAGGGGGAAAGATATTATAGAAGTAGTGTGAGTGCATGTGTGTGCACGTGTGCATGTCTATGTGGGCATGCACATGCATGCATATATGTATATGAGTGCATGTGTGCACATGTGTGTGTATATGTGGGTATGCATATGCATGCATATATGTATGTTTGCATGGGCATGTACATGAAGGTGTGTGCATTTATGTGTACATTAGTATATGTATATGTCTGCATGTGTGCGTGTGATTTCAATGTTCTTTTTATGTTTCCTTGTACTGTCCTATGCCATCTACTGCCCAACTGCAAATATTAGAGAGATTGCACATGGATCCCACATGGGTTGTAAAAGAAGAACAATACCAGTTTGGCCTGAGAAAGCATGAGTGTAACCTAATTGCTAACTCCAGGAGCAGGGCAAGCCGAGAGAGTCATGGAGAAAAAGGTCCTAAGTGTTAACTCTAGGAGCAGGGCAAGCCGAGAGAAAAAGGAGAAAAAGGTCCCTTCCCGTCTTGCTTTTTCCTTTTCTGTTTTATAGCAGAAGCTTTTAGGAGATGAGTGTTTTCGGTGTCCCAACTCCAGGCCCCAGTGCATCTTTTGGGGTGTGTGTGTGTGGCAGGGCCCTTTCTATCAGGCAGAATGTCACTTGGACCAAATAAAACAAAACAAACTACAGAGCACAATAAACTACACAGCACAGTTTTTTTCCTCCCCCCCCCCCCCGGAATTTGTTGTCACTGAGATAAAGTGTGTGTGTGTGTGTGTGTGTGTGTGTGTGTGTGTGTATGCCCACTGCGGCTCAAACCTAGAGCCATCCATATACTGGGGATGTGAGGCACTGCTGCGTTAGCCCAGCCTCTGGGTAGTTTATTGTTCTTTCCTGGTCTTATAGTTGTAATGATTCTTTGTTTTTTTCCCAGCAAACTCAGTGAGACTTCTTCCAAGAGACTCCATCTTATTCTCAAACTTTGGGGGACCCTTACACACACAGACATGATGGGAGTGGAGAGTGGGGTTGGGGGAGCGGGTCCCCAGTGAGCCATTCAGCAGTAGGTATTTTGTTCCATGTAGAACTGGCAGGAAGAAGACCAGAGCAGGCCCCAGACCCTCTAATCCCTTACTGCCAGGGTCCATGCCAAGAACTAGACTTTTAGAGAATGGCAGTCTTGGGGGGAGGTTCTCATCTCTGTAGGAAGCCAGCAAGAGCATGGGCGGCGCTAGATAGTCTTCTATAGCCCGTCCAGGGCCATCTGATTATTCAGTTGGTGGTTTTGTTTTTTTCTGGTCCAAGTAAGCCTCGGATCTTCCACTAGAACAAAGCGGGGTGCCCCACTGCCCGGCTGGCGGCGTTGGCCGTCTTGGGCTCCTTAGAATGGTCTCCGTGGATACCTTTCTTCCCTTCTCCTTAGATCTTTTTGTTTGTTTGTTTGTTTTCTTTCTCATAAAATAAGAAAGCCGTGCCTCTGTGCCTTGGCAGACAGCTGTCTCAGATACTTCCTCCATGGGGGTCTCACCGTCGGGCCCCCGCCCCTCCCAGCAGTGCCCGCAACAAAAACTCCTCCTGCTTGGCCTTTCATGAGGAAGGAGCTGCTCCTAAGCCAGCATGTGAAACCCTGGCACCCTCTCAAAGAAACCTGGGGGGTGGGGGTGGGGAGGAGAGTTCAAGAGGGAGGTGGCCTGGTGCCGAAAGCTCCTCCAGTCCTCCTCCCCAGTCTGGCTGAGGGCCTCCCTGGGGTCCCCGGGAAGTTGAAGCCTCCCACACTGGGCATTGTGTCCACCCTGGCTCCTTAGACCTTACTTCAAACAGCCTGAAGAAAGAGATTCCCATGGGATATAGCAGAAACCTATCAGGCTCTGCTTTCATCCATCGGATTAGCTTTGCCTCACCTCCCCTCATCCCCGAGTTAGCTGGGGACTCTTACTGGCGAATGCCTTCACCAACTGGCTCCTGGGTTCATCTTAGGTTTTTGTGCATCTTTACACAAGCATGCATTTATGGCTGAGCCCTAAGAAAGTCAGACAATAGAGTCACTGTCCAGTGTGATCTGGTAAGGAGGAAAGATGTGAGAGAGGAACTCAGTGTGTGTGAGATGGATGGCCAAGGGTCTGTAGCTTCTACCTGACGTTCCAGGGAGGAGATGTCTCTTGGATGGGCCCTTCTCCCACAGAGTCATGTGCCAAAGGACTGGGAAATGGCCTCACCCATCTTGGGCTCCAACCCAAGCTGTTGGCAAAACCAAGCTGGTGACCACTTGGACTGGAGAGTCTCGTATCTCACTTGTGCAGGGTGGTGAACCACGTAACACATGGCTCCCTGCCGGGCAGGCAGAACTTTCAGAGCTAGGGGGACCCTAGGAGCCCAGGCTTCTCAGACGGTGAATTCTCCTTGCTTCATTGCATAACAAAAGAGAGATGCTTCCTGCCTCTGGGATCTGTAGTACTGACATCTCAGCAGTCATGGGCTCAGGCTGGCTCACCTGGCACTTTACTCAGGAGAGGCCCCTGGATTCTGCTCCTCTCATCTGAGGGTACTTATCACCCTGATTTGAGCTGGAAACCTGGGGCAGGAAAGAGTGTTGGGTGGTATGGGCAGAGCTATTCTATTCTATTCTATTCTATTCTATTCTATTCTATTCTATTCTATTCTATTCTATTCTATTCTATTCTACTCTGTGTGTGTGTGTGTGTGTGTGTGTGTGTGTGTG
>NC_034594.1:162624467-162644797 GCF_900095145.1 Mus pahari | reverse complement strand
TGTGTGTGTGTGTGTGTGTGTGTGTATGTGTGTGTGTATGTGTGTGTGTGTGTGTGTGTGTGTGTATACACCACTGTGTACATGTGGAGGCCAGAGGACAGTGTACAGGGATCAGCTCTCTACTTTCATCTGGGTCCAGGGACTGAACAAAGATTGTCAGGCTTGGTGGTAAGTGACCTTATGTATGGAACCCTCCAGTCAGCCATTTTTAGTCCAGATTGGTTATTTGCTAACTACATCCCACTAACTGAGCAAAATGGTATTGGCTTAGCAGTGCCTTAGAATAAGGAGATGGTAGAGATGGACAGGCATCTGGAGGCCTCTGGGACCAGGCTGGCTCCAGGTGGCCATACAGAGCTGACCGTCACTCCCTGCTAATGCTGCTGTTACCTGGTTTGGAGGGAGGCTGTGACTGTGTGAAGCAGTTGCGAACACGCTGGGCTGTCGGTTCCTTTGTGTAGTCACGGGACGATGTCGTTGGTAATTCTCTGTTGACTCTGAGGAACTTGGGGCGGATGAGCTCATGACCCCTTTCTCTGACCTCCTCTGTGGCAGCAGGGCCAGGCCACCTTGTTTTTGACTTTTTTTCGTTCTCTCCTCTGTGTTTCCTGTTTTTGTGGCTCTTCCCTCCCGCCGTACCTTTCCTGTGTCTGTTTGGTTTTCCAGATGTTTCGGCTATTGGTGATTTTGGTAACTATCTGGGTCTCACAAGATCTGGGAAGGTGGAGTTGGGGTGGGTGGGGGGAAGACAATGGAAAAATCCTATACTGGGGGAAGGAAAATTCCATATATGTTTTCCAGGCTGGATAATGGGTCAGAGATGTGGATTGGATGTTGTCACAAATTGATGGGGACAGCCAGGTGAGACATAGTAAGTTCAATGGAAATGTTCCCAACGTGGGCTGGGGAGACGGCTCAGTCAGGAAAGTGCTTACTGTGAAGCGGGAGGACCCGACTTGGTTCCCAGAACCCGAATAACAACATGGGACTCGGTGTGAGAGCTAACCATCCCAGCACCCCAGGATATCAGGGGTGTCCGGCCAGCCATCCCCCATGAGCAAGTTCCAGGTTGAAGTGAGAAGCCCCCTGTCTTGAAACTCAGTGTGAACAGTTTCCTGAGAAATGACATCCAGGGCTCATATCTGCCCTCCATATACATGCATAACGTCCATTTGAACACATGCGCACATGCATGCCACCAGACAAAAATCTCCATACAAGAAAACAGCCACAATCCCATCTATATGTTCTTTCTCCAGAAACCGAAGAGAGAAACTGAGAGAGAAACTGAAACCCTTTAAGGCTCTTAAAGGGTTCCACTGTGGGCTCTCCCTGTGGGTGATCCTTGGGCGTGGGCATTCGCAGTTCTTACCGATACCCTTTCTCTGCTCTGTGTCTTGGTTTTAAAACGTCTCACCAATACAGTGATCCAGCCGTGGCACTGGAGACCATATTCCTCTGTACATAGGAATAAAAGATGCCATGGAAGACATATGCTGCTCCGAAGGGACTCTAATAGATCCCTGGCAGAGGCGGTGATGCCCAGGAATTGGGTCTGAGCGATGCCTATAGCAAGAGCCTCGTTAGTCAGTGCTGTGTGGGCCAGCTCCTGCCGATAAGTAAACTGCTCCCTCTGACACCATTTAGTCAGCCGCTCTGTGGGTGCCTGTGGTGATGGCAGAGCTGGGCCATGGGAGTCCCTTCTCTGCGGATAGTGTCTTCTCTCTGCTGGACTGTGGGCCATACTGTCATCTGAAGGCTAGCTTCAGATGGCATTGGCAGGCAGGGCTGGGGCCTGACTAGGTATGTAAGAACGTACAGAGAAGAGGCGAGCTCCTGGATTTTCTCTCTGTGGCTTAGGTAGAGGACATGGGGCATAGTGAGAGAGAAACTGAGGTGAGCTTTGACTCAGATCAGGAACAGTGGTCTGGGAGTCAGGGTGCGTGTACCCGACCTAGACTCCTCCCCCTCTGTGGAGAGGTCCCCAAATCTTCTCCCCAGCTGCCTCTCAGATCCCTTTTTTCTGTTCCACCACAACTTGCAAACTGTTAGTTACACATTTCGATAAACAGTTTATCAATTTTTTTAGAGACAGGGTCATAGGCCCCTAAATTTTGACTTCCTGCCTCAACCTCCCAAATGCTAAGGCTACAAGACATGTGCTACCACGCTCCACTGAGGAGTGATTGTCCTGGGTTTTAGTGATTAGTTAAGTTAATTTTTATTTTTGTGTTGAGAGAGGGTCTTATGTAGCCCAGGCTGGCCTAAACTCAGTTGTGTAGCTGAAGATGACCTTCAACTTCTCATCCCTCAGAGTGCTAGGAGTACAGGCTACCACCACACCTGGTTTTTGCCATACTGGGGATAGAACCCAGGACCTTGTGTATGTGCTATATACACACTCTACCAACAGAAACACACGGCCAGCCTGAGATGAACTGTGTTTCAATACTCTGAATGGATTATAAGTGCTCCAGGTAGTCATCCCTTCTCGGAGTCTACTTGACATCAGTGCTGGGATTGTGAGCCACACTCATACAGCACCCCCCCTTCCAACAAAGCTAAATGTATAGATGACTCAGATTTCCCCAAGAAGGATTCCGTGAAGTCCACAGCAAGTTATTACTGTCCCATATTCAGGGTGAAAGGTCAGAGGTCCTAACCACTTAGGACTTAGGGTAAAGGGATCTGGCTTCTGTAGTTTATAAACACACACATGAACAGTGCAAGAGTCTCCAAGGACCTTGGAAAGTTTATTCGTAAGCTGTTGCTTGTGTCCATTAATTTATAACAAGTTGTTTCTGACCATAACACACACACACACACATTGCACACATATGAAATGTATATGTAACCTGTGAGGACAGGCTAGAAACCTAAAGGCATGACGACAACTTTTGCTGTTAACTTGCCATAACCTAGAATTACTTAGGATGTGAGTCTTAATGAGGAATTACGTAGTCCATGTTGGCTTATGGACATATCTTTGGGGATTTGTCTTGACTGCAGTTGAGATAAAAAAGACCCAGCCCATTGTGGGTGATACCATTCCCTAGGCAGGGCATCCTGAAGTATATAAGAGTACAGAAAGTTAGCAGCCAGCAGCCACCACGAGTGCATCTGTTTCTCTCTGCTCTTGATTATGGATGTTTGAGTTCTTGCCTTGCCTTTCCTTCAACAATGGATTGTGACCTAGAATTGTCAGCTGAGACGAAATCCTTTTCCCTCAAGTTGCCTTTGGTCAGTGTGATGGTTTGTATATGCTCAGCCCAGGGAGTGGCACTCTTAGTAGGTGTGGCCTTGTTGGAGTGGGTGTGTCACTGTGAGCATGGGCTTTGAGACTCTCACCCTAGCTGCCTAGAAGTTAGTATTCTGCTAGCAGCCTTCAGATGAAGATGTATAACTCTCAGCTCCTCCTGCACCATGCCTGCCTGGATGCTGTCCATGCTCCCGCCTTGATAATAATGGACTGAAAAATTTAATGTTGTCCTTATAAGAGTTGCCTTGGTCATGGTGTCTGTTCATAGCAGTAAAACCCTAACTAAGAAAGTCAGGGTGTTTTTATCACAGCAACAGAAATAAACCAGAAGGGAAGGAATTGTGTATATGTGTTTTGGCCCTCTTGGTTATTGGTATGACAGTTCCCTAGAAGATAATGGGAAAACTTCTGTGACCTTGACCATTGACAGTCATGACTCCCTGTGACTCAGCTCCCTGCAAGGGTCCTGTCATATGAGAGTTAAATTATTCTTATGTTGCTCTTGTATGACTGAGTCCCAGAGAAATGCCCAGAGGAAGAACCATCCATGATAGTCATTTCGCACATATGAACTACTGATGGCCTTGATAACATGCAGCTGAAGGTCTTGCTGTGATCTCAAGAGGAGAGGTGCTGAATGCTTACAGCTCCATGGGGAATGTGAGAACGTGATGAAGGCTTGTTGTTTTAGGATGAGCTTTGACTTGTGAGCTGGAAAAATCCCTAAGTAGCAGCGATTTAAGTCAGAAGAGAATTTGCCCATCTCAGGTCAAGGTCCTCTGCCATCCTGTAACTTCTATTTTGCAGCTCAAGTGGCTGCTTGTATTCCAGCCAGCAGGTGGGTGAGGACAGAAGGAAAGCAGGTTTCTTTTTTTAAAAGTATACTCTTCAAAGCTCTCATTCTGTCTCTCTGTCTCTCTCTCTGTCTGTCTCTCTGTCTCTGTCTCTGTCTCTGTCTCTGTCTCTGTCTCTCTCTCTCTCTCTCTCACACTCCCCCCTCCCCCTGTACAATTTCTACCTCTGTGTTTAATCTGCGGGCTACAATCTGTGGTCATGTGGTCACAAGCTGCAATGAAAGCTGGGAAATGAAGTTTTAATTCTGGGTAGCCATACGCGCAGAGAACACTGTGAGAAAAGAAAAGAACTAATTAAAAGGGCAGCTAGAGTTACTGGGTAGATGTCATCAGGATGCTTTTTTGTGTCATATTGAGGGCAGGCCTTACATTCTCTGTCCCCACAGAATCATTGAAGGCATGTGCGGTGTGGGAAGACTCTAGAAATTATTCAGGTAAATGATTTACACACTTCATTTTAAAAATATGCACTTAAATTTTTAAAATTTTATGTGTATGAGGGTTTTGCCTGCAAGTAGGTATGTGGTATGTGTACCATGTGCATGCCTGGTGCCCTCAGAGATCAGAGGCAGCCATCTGATCCCTTGGATCTAAAGTTGGGGATGGTTGTGGGTCACCATGTGGGTGCTGGAAATCTAAACCTCATGTTCTGCAAGAGCATGTTTCCAGCTCTAATTCATTTTATCAATACAGTTCACTGATGAACCCTCAATATGTAAGATATAACAATGTATAATTAAAATCAACTTCCTAAGTTGAAGGTACATTTTTCTAATTTAAAGTTATTCATTTTTATTTGTACTCTTACCTTATTTATTTATTTAGTGTGTGTGTGTGTGTGTGTGTGTGTGTGTGTAGGTATACATATGCCACACTGTCTTTGTGGAGGTCAGAGAACAACTTGCTGGACTTGGTGTTTTCCTTCTACCATATGAGTTTCAAGAACTGAGTTCAGGTTGACAGACTTAGCAGCAGGCGCCTTCACCCTCTGATCCATCTTGCCCACCCAGGAATTTTCTAACTTTAATAAGAACTAGAGTTAAACATCAAAGCTATCTCCTATGCTAACCCTTGGCATATGCTCTATTTAAGGGTGTGGTTTTTACTGGTTGACAAACAGCTTGAATTCACATTCAATAAAGAAGCTCAGTGTCTTCAGAACCAAGATCCTTGCTGCCTAACATGGTTGATTTGGTCAGCACCCCAAGACAGATTGTGGCAGAAGGAGACTGCAATCAAGGTTGGGAATTAATATATATGGGCTGTTTGCACTATCGTGGCAGGTACTACGTGATTATTGTTATCTGTTGTCAAGGAGACAACTGGGCACAGAGATGCTACTCAAAAAATTATTGTTGATGAGAAAGACCTTAGATTAGTGGTGGGTGAGTCAAATTCAGGAGGACATGGGGCTGGAAGGACGGCTCAGTGGTTATGCTTGCTGCCCTTGCGAGGACCTGAGCTCAGTTTCCAGCAGCCACCTGATGGCTCACAACCTCCTGCAACTTCAGTTCCAGGAGATCTGATACCTTCTAACCTCTGCAGGCCCCAGGCACACACATGGTACACATACATACATACATACATACATGCATACATACACACTGACATACATGAGAACTCATGCACATGAAGAATAGATACCCTGATGACCACAGAGTCCATACATGGTGTGAGGAGTAACTCTGCCTACCATTTGCTTCTCTCTCTCCGTGCTTACAAAGTGTTGTAAATAAATGCTCGACACTTTTGGTAACTAGAGCAGAGATTACTCTTACCCCTATGTTACAGATGAGCAACCTGAGTTTCAGGGACTTGGTGACTTTACTGAAAACTCGGGACAAGTGAGTTAAGGATTCAGAAACAAATTCATGATTTCTGGATCCAAATTCAGACATTTTGTCCTTGGTCTTCACATGGCTTTCTGAGTTCTTCCTACAGCTTCTCAGTCTTAGCCTGGGTTGTATGACCCTAGGGGGCTCTGTGGAGTCCTGTTCTGCTCTTTATGTATAAAACAGCATGTGCATAACTTCTTGGTATGCTACAGTGGGTGACGGTGCCCCTTTACTGGGAGTCCTCGAGGGAAGGCGTTTTTCTTGGTACCACAGGCCCACCGACAGGGTCACAAGTGCTGCTGTTCCATGAGCTGCATTGTGTGACTACGGACTTTCAGGTCTTCTGGCAAATTTATCTATATTCCTTTTGTCTTTCCAGCCACCTCAGAGCTTGGAAAGAAACAGGAGATAAATCTTAATCCATAGAAGGACTCCAGTGTTTTCGATCAAGAAGGCTGTGTATCATAGCAGTGAGTGTGGGGGGAGCTGAGGGTGGAGCTGAGGCTGGAAGGCATAGATTTGAGCCTCATGTTTACCATCAGCAAGCTTTTTGGTCTTGGGTAAGTCCTTTCTCCTCTGGCCGTAAGAAACAGACCACTCTTCTAAGAGCACATTGGACAGCCATGGGTACCTGCCCATCAGCTTCTGGGTGGCTGCGAGGTGGGAGGGGCCAGGCTCTCAGGTGAGCTGATTTGGCCTCTGCGGCAGTGGTCTTGCTAAATTATCATTAAACACAGCCCCATTTCTCCTGGCTCTCATGATTATTCTGGTTTCCAAGTTTAGTGCTGTTCTGGTGTTAACCAGATCCCAATGACTGGCTCCTGGCATGAGATGTGTATCCAGTGCCACAGCCACCCAATCCCACAGGTACTCACTGCGGGGCTGCTGTGTGTCAGGCGTTGTCAAGCAACTGGGGATGGCACATGGCCATACAAATGGATCCAGCCCTTCCTTAAGCAGCTCACAGTCCTCTGTGGGGGAAATGCAGACAGAAGCACGCAAGGCAGTGGGCACATATGTCTCTGAGACCAGTGAGGTGCAGTAAGGGGTTAATGAGGATGGAGGTACATGTGTGCACATCTGAGTGTGTGACATGTGTGTGTGAGCACATACAGAGCTGCCAGGAAAGCCTCTCTGAGAAGCAGGCTGAGCTCCTAGACTCTTGGAAAGTGAGCTGCATACTCAATAGTAGGAAAGGAATTATGAATGGGTTCTTCAGTTCCTTTGCCTTTCTGCTCTCTCCTGTATCGAGTGAGTCCAGAGGCTTCACTGGGCCTTCCAGCATAACCCACATGATCATTCCATCTGTGCCTGCTGCCTCCGGCATGCGGTAATAGTCTGGCCTTGCTGGGTCCTCCATTCCTGCTTACTTCTTTAGCTTTCTTTCCCACCTCACTGCCCTCTTGCTTCTGGATATTAGCATTATGCTTACAGAAGGGACTCAGAATTTCCACTGGCCTTGTTTCTCATCCATCTGCATCGGCTTTGCTTCCTCCACAGAGAATGGCAGTGCCGGAACACTGCGTCTTCAGCATCTGGATTCCCTGTGGGACTCACCCACAGTACCAAGTCCATAGCAGATAGATGCCCAATGAGCTTTCAGGCATTGACTAGTCGAAGAGTTAGTTTCATCTCCACAAGAATAGATTGGAGTGTCTGAGGAGATGGCTCAGTTGGTAAAGTCCTCCATTTTCAAATACAAGGACCTAAATTCAGTCTTTGGACCCACAATTAAGAGTCAATGAGACACATTTGTAATCAGCACTGGGTAGGTGGAGGCAGGAGGTAGGGATCCTGGCCAGCCTTGTCTCAAAAACATAAGAGTGGTTTGTACTAGGGGAATGACACCTGAGCGCTCTCTCTCTCTCTCTCTCTCTCTCTCTCTCTCTCTCTCTCTCTCTCTCTCTCTTTCTCTCTCTCATACACACATGCCACCACATATACTTGTATTCATATTCATGTATATAAATGCCATGCATGTTCATACATGTGTACCCATTGGCACACATGCATAAGACATACTGCTAACAAGTGAACAGGTTGGACGTAGGCCTCGAGGTGAATTGTAAACGACAGTACAGATTCCTCCTGTGAAGACAGTGTCTGTTCCCCAGACCTTGCATTTGGGTTGCCACATGAGGCATTCTGAAAGTGACATTGTACAATTTTTGGTCTAGGAGCCTAGTAGCTGTTGACCTTACGCTGGAAATGCTTTCAATCAATGAGCCCTACAAGGCTAGCCTGGTACAAAATTCTGAGGAGCTTCATGAAAAAAAAAATCTTGGCTGTTCCTCTTGTGATCTCAGACTTGGGAGAAGACTAGCTCAGTGTATTCCAGCCAGAAAGTTTGCTCAGCAGAGCCTGGCCCAGTTACCCATCCACACAGCTAGAAGCTGAACACTATGGATAGTCTCCCATGGGCACAGTAGCCGGGCCCTTCTCCACTTAGCTTTTGAGTGTTCAGGATGGTATGGCCATAGACACGAGGCTTGTTCTAAGCCTCTGATACAGGGTGATGAGCTCGGCGGCGTGTGCTGTGAGACTGCTCTGGTGCAGAGGCAGAGTAAAGTTCTAGAAACAACCCTCACTTCTGTGCGACATTCATGGCGTGCTTCAGGGTTCTTCATGCACACTGGCTCTTCAAGTCTTATTTTAAATGAATGTGAGTCTGTGCCCATGTGTGCCAGTGAGTGTGAGTCTGTGCTCATGTGTGCAAGTGAGTGTGCACACATGTGGGGGACAGAGGTCGATGTCAGCTCCTCAGGAGCACACCTTGCTTTTAGGGTCAGGGTCTCTCCCTGCCTGGAGTTTATCGGGAAGACTTGACTGGGTAGCCAGTGAGCTCCATGGAAGCACCGCCACCTCCCCAGAGCTGGGATTACAAGTGTGATGCCATCCCTGCCTTTTTAAATGTAGGTTTTTTTGGGCTCAAACTCAGGTCCTTGTACTTACAAGGTAAACACTTTACCAGCAAGCCATTTTCTGCCTTGCTTAACCTGGAAGAATTTTCTGAGGAGCTAATTTTCTCAGAGCTTTTCTGAGGAGCTAAGTTCTATTTTTGTATTAGAAAGCCAAGGCTCAGAGAGCTGGCTTCAGAGGTCCCTAGGGACCCTGGGACACAGGGTGGTCTCCCCTGGGAGGAGAATGGCCAGAGGTAGGGAAGAGAAGCTGAGCCTGAGGTCCTGGCTCCAGCTGCCTGTTCTAATGAGCCTGTGACCCAGCCCAGCCTCTCTTCCCTCCAGGTAGGCCGGCTGTGAGGAACCGTCCTAATGAGGACTGCAAAGCAGCAATCCGAGCCTCCGCTCTGCTGCAGGAGCGAGCTGCTTCTGAAGGCTTCTAATTCGAGGTCTTAATTTTTGTAAAGCGTGAATTACAAGAAGTCAGAAGAAGGATGCAGAGAGCATTTGATAATGCGCATCACAAAAGAAGTGGTGTAACTACATTAATTAGGCAAGTCTTGCGTAAAGATGCAATGTAATTATATATTTGAGACAGTTAATTAGGGAGCTACTTGGAAATTTCAGTGAATATTAAGGTAATTATACATAAATACTATAACCATTAAGACTGCACCCATAATGAAAGCAATAACTAATTACATAAATAACAGCATACTTGCGTTTTTTACATTACCAACACCTAACAATGCTCCCTACCCCCACCCCCTTCACTGTGCAAATGACAAATCTTCCATTTTTAACTCAGATATTCTTGCAAATGGTTGGGAACAATGACCTTTCTTCCTTTCCCTCTCTATGTTGACACATCTGGGCCTGCTGTGGGTGCTTCGGTGAATAGACTCAGACAGGGAAGCAGAGTGCGAGGCCTGCCTGCCTCCACCTGTGTGCTTGTGAATGGGAGGGAACGGAGACACACAGTGCCCTGGCCGGTGAGAGGCAGGACTGAGGCATGGGCAGGATGAGGGTAGGGGCCTAGAAGAGTTGGACGGAGCATCTTCAGCATCTGGTCCACCTTAGAGGAGTCACGTGGCATCTCTATGCCTCTGTAAATAGAGGTCACAGCAATACTGTCTTCCCTGGGCCAGAAGGGAGTGTCCCCGTGCTGATGTCAAATGCCACTCAGTGGAACTGGTAGAGGGTCACACGTGACATTCACAACCATACACCCCAGTGTCGTTGCTCCCTTCTGCTTCTCTTCATCTTCCTCGCAGGTACTCAGTGAGCTCCCTTTGCCACCTTCCCAGTGAGGAGTGGCTTTTACAAAAGGATACGGAGCTTGTGCACACTCAAGTGACTGACTTCAGCAGCTGGGAGCGTAGATGAACATATGTTCGTGCTTTAACAGAAACCATAAACCCGCTACCCCACTTACAGGCTGCCCAGTGAACAAGCGGTTGAGGTGGCTGGGCCTCCGAGAGTGTCCTGGGCTCTGTTGGTGTCTCGCTATGGAGACATTTGCTGTTCTGTGGAAGCAGGGCAAAGAAGAATAGGTAGGGATGCAGACCAGGAGTCTGAGAGGACTGAGCTAACCACGGCCAGCCACTCTGACAACGATGAGATGTTAGCGTTTATTGAGCAGTTACTATATGGCAGGTATTGTTTTAAGAACTTAGATTAAGTTTTAGAGGGTTTTAAAGGTTAGTTCCTTGAGAATTTCATACAATGTATTCACTTCCCCCCTCCCAGCTCCTCTCGTAATCTTCCTTTCATTTTTCCCCCCACACTGACTCTAGTTTGTATTGCCCAACGAGTCTCGGGAGTGGAGCCTGTCCTGGAGTGTGGTAGACCTACTAGGTGTCAGATCATTAGTTTTATTTAGTATTTAAGTTTTCTTTAGATTCTCCCACTCTTAGTACCTACCAGCTGGTCACAGCTCCCTGGCTAGGAATGGGATTTCATGCCTACCTTGTCCTCTATGCTGGGACCTTGCCTAGCCAGAGCTTGTGTGGGTCTTTTGCATGATGTCACAATCTCTATAAGTTTGTATGTTCATCTGCCCTGTTGTGTCTAGAAGACATTACTTCCTTGATGTTGTCCGACATCTTTGGCTCTCATGGTCTTTCTGCCTTCTCTTCCTTGAAGATCCCTGAGACCTGGGGCCAGGGGTATGGGGGGGTGTGATGAGTATGTTTCATATAGGGCTGAGGGCTCCACACTCTTTTCTTCTCTGAGCATCAACTGGTTGAGAGTCTCAGTGTTAATTGCCACTTACTGAAATTAGAAGCTTTTTTGATGAGGGTTGAGAGAGGCTGTGATCTGTAGGTATAGCAGTAAGTCATTAGGAGTCATTTTAATACATTAGGAGTCATTTAGCGATTAATAACATTGGATTCTCCCCTAGTGCTTATGGCCCATCAATCCACAGGTTCCTGGCCCCTCTAACAATGCCAGGTATGGGTTCCATCTCATGGAGTGGGCCTTAGATCCAATCAGAAAGTGGTTGACCACTCCTATTACATTTGTACCACTATTGTACTGGTGGACACGAACAAGGATGGGCGAGCGTCTCCGTGGGTCTCCATAGCTGGATGTAGAGTTTTGGTTATATGTTCCAGGGGGATAGCTGGATCTTATGGTTGATCCCTTTGCAGATTGAGTTCCACAGTGGTTGGTCCAGTTTGCATTCTCACCAACATGAGAGACGTCCTCTCCTTCCCCACATCCACGCAGCATCTCTTGTCATTTGTTTCTTTGGTTTTGACTGTTACGACTCTGGTGGAACCTCAAAATAGTTTCAATGTTAATTTCTGAGATGGGCGAAGATGTTGAGGTTTTTAATTTTTAATTTTATTTGATGTGTCTGGGAGTCTGGAATGCAAAGATGTCACTCGGCCATTGGACTTCACCATTTGAGAAGGCTTTAGACCTGTGCTCCATTTTAAAACTGGTTTGTTTTCCTGATGTTTAATGTTTGAGTTCTTTGTATATTCAGGGTAGCAACCTTACATCACATGGATACCTGGTCAAGGTTTTCTTTCCACGCTGCAGGCCGCCTCTTTATTCTGTATAGAAGCATTTTGGTTTCATGAGGACCCACTTATTAGTTGTTGATCTTAGTGCCCATATTCTTAGTGTTCTGTTCAGGAAGTTCTTTTCTGTGCTGGTGAGCTCAAGACTAACCCATACTTTTTCTCCATAAGACTCAAGGTGTCTGACTGTATGACAAGGTCCCTGAGCTAGTTTAATTGTCAGAATAGCCTCACGTCCTGTGGAGGGGACACGTGACATTGTCATCTGGTAAGAAAAATGGGCCTCAGAACTATTAAGGGACTCATCCCAGGTCACTGGAAGGGACACAGCTCAGGTCTGGATATCAATACTTATCCCCACTACTTGAAGTCTGATCTTCTAAAAATAGTCTTACTCTATAGCCTAGGCTGGCCTTGAACTTAGCGTTTAGAGGGCAGTGATTATAGGTGTGTGCCTCCATACCTGGCCTGCGATTGGACTTCTTTGTCACCATGGGAAACAGTTTTCCCCTCAGATGCCAGGTGGTAGCCACATCAGACCTACTGCCTGGGGCTGTGCTGTGCAGAGAGCTTGGGCTCAGCTCAGAGATGCACAGGGAGGGCCCCTTGCTGTTCATCCTTAACCTCACAGCTGGGTGTATGGGCACACACCTGCAGTCCTAGAGCTTGGGGTATAGAGGCAGATGGGTCAGGAGTTCAAGGACATCTTCAGCTATGTAAAGGGTTTGAGGCCAGCCTGGACAACATGAGAACCATCAAACAAGAACAGAAGAAAGAAAGAAAGAAAGAAAGAAAGAAAGAAAGAAAGAAAGAAAGAAAGAAAGAAAGAGCGAGCAAGCCAACAAAAGAGCTATCCTGTTCTAGGTACAGGAACATGGTTACATCATTCCAGTCTTCTCTACCAGGCCGAGTCACTTCCGTTCTCTCTGTCTCCTGATACCTTCCCTCATTTACAGCATTGCTCACTACCTGGCCTTCCTGCTTGTTTGGAGGGTGAATGGAGTGACCAGTCTGATTCCACCTGATCCACCAAGCAAACAGTGGCCCATACACTGCAGTGGATGGAGCTGGTACTACATGGAGTGTGCCCTGGCCATCACCTCCCACCATGTTTGAACATTAAGACCCATGGTGCAGGATGAGAGACGACGATGTCTGCAGCTTGCCCTTTGACCTCCACATGTGCACCACAGCACCTCCTTATGTAAATAGATGAACGGCATGCCCATCGAAATAAGGAAAATCGGGCATTAGTAACGACCAGTAGTGAGGAACATTGCTGCAAAAACTTTATTTATTTATTGTATAAATAGGATATAGGATAGGGAGGCCTGTGGGCCATGGCACATTTGTTGATGGCTCAGGACAATTTGCAGGCTGGCTTTCTTTGTCTACAGTGTGGATCCTGGGGGCAGAGCTGGGGTTATCAAGAGTGGCTGCAGCTGTCTTTCCACACTGAGCCGTCTTGCCGACCTGAACCTTTCCCCCTTCATTTCACAAAGGATACAAGAAAAATAATTGTTGTTGGTTTTCAAGAGAAAAACAGCTCATGCTTCGTTGTGGAGATTAGCAGCATTAAGCATCTTCATAATTAGGAAACTATGTAGTTATTTATGTAAAATGTCTGGGTAATTAGCATAATAATATAAATAAAATACCAGCTCTCAAAACAATAGAAAAATGAAGATACAAAGAGAACTTTACTAATCTCATAGAAAGAAAACAAAAGTGACTTAGTTCTCACAAGGGAGGAAAAGATGGGGTGAGGTGGGGCTCCCTCGGGGCGGGGCGGGGCGGGGCAGGGCAGAAGTTATCGTGCTCTTGCTTATGGCATATACCATCTCTGTTTGCTGTTTAAGGTAACTAGGCTCTGAAAACCTGTAGCATGTAGAATATTCCCAACTGATGACAAAAGCCATCTTTAGTTTTTCCAAGGTGAATCCTGTTTTTGTGGATGAGATAGGAAAGCTACATAGTGACCCTAGCTCTTTTCCTCGTCTGCAAATAACAAACCGTATGCAACACACCTACAGAAGGATTAAATGAGACAGTATCTTCTAAGTGCTTGGCACAGTCTGGGCAGAGAGAGTGCTTACTAAGTATTCCCTGAGTGATTCCGATTGGATTTGTTGAAGCTCTATGAGAAAACCCAACCAACAACACATTGGTCTTTATCTCAAGGCTGCTCTTTTCAGATTAGGACTGAAAACACTTTGGCTTTCTTGGGCAACTGTTCTTTTATTGTGCTGGCTGGCTTTGTCAACTTGATACAACATAGAACCACCACAGGTGACTGTCTAGAGCAGGCTGGTACTCATCTGCAGGGGATTGATTGTCTTATTATATTATTTGATGTAGGAGAGCTCGGCCCACTGTGGGCGGTGCCATTCCCTGGACAGAGGACTATAAATGTAGAGAGCCCACTGAATGCAAACAAGCATGTACACACACATTCATTTCTCTCCTCTCTTGCTGGGTGTGCTGAGATTAGCAGCTAGCTCTCCTGCCTCAACTTCCCTCAGTGATGCACTGTAACCTGAGATACATTATAAACTGAATAACCCTTTTCCGCTCTTAAAGATGCTCATGTCGGACATTTTACCACAGCTACAGACATAATGCTAGAACAGCTGTTACTTGTTGCTTATAAAGAATAAATGTTGATTAGCTTAGGAAAATATTTATTTTTAACCAGATGCAGGTCTTGCACATGTTTTCTTTTCTTTAAATAAGACAAAGAATCAGTTATTTTATTCTTATAAAAATTACATAAACTGTCCGCAATGATGCATACCTGTAATCTCAGCACCCAGGAGGATCACTGTAGAGGGAGGATCAGTGTGATTTCAAGGTTAGCCCACTTGACATAGTTTGTTTCAAGCTAGGCAGGAATATAGAAGGAGAACCCCTTCATATATATATGAAATATATAGTGAGATACCCCTTCATATATATATGAAATATAAATGTATACATATATGCATGTACATATATATACATATATATATGTATATGCATATACATATATATACATGTGTATCATGTATACACATGTGTATATATGATATATACATATGTATATATTACATGTGTGTATATATACATACATGTGCACATATATTTATATATAAATATATATGAAATATATTTCATATATATATATTTCAATGCATTGTGTAATTTGAGCATAAACTCAGTTTTCTTCTCGCTGAATGCTCACTCCCTGTCCCACTGACCCTTAATGAGGCTAACAGGTGACCACTGGGATAGTCTAAGGCAGCAGAGAAAAAAAGGACACTTTCTCTTCGGGGCACTTTGGAGCACATTGGGACATTTTCTAGTCGCTGAGGTGACATCTCATGGCCCCTGCCTCAGGTTCATACAGGTTTCTGGAGCCTGCAGTTTAGCATGGTTGCAGGCAGGAGCCAGCCTACAGTCTAAAGCTGATGCCACCAGACCTTTGGAGGCTCCAGGACTGGGTAGCCTCCATGGGAATCTCCAGGAAGTTTGTAGCCTCTTTGTTTGAACCCACATTTTGCTAACCTTAAACCTTTTCAAATGCAGAGGTGCAGTTATGTACAGACAGAGTGGCCTGCTTTTCAGTATTTTTTAAAATAAAATTGAAGAACTAGTCCTGCATGCTTTGTAGTGAAGCCACTGGGGTCCTTGAGCCGATGGGCCAAGTGTACAGCAGTGGTTCTCAACCATCCTGTTGCTGTGACACTTTAACACAGTTCCTCATGCGGTGGTGACCTCCAACCATAGAATTTCATAACTATGATTTTGCTTCTGTTATGAATCCTAATGTAAATATCTGATATGCAGGATGGTCTTAGGTGATCCCTGTGAAAGAGTTGTTCGACCCCCAGGAGATGGCAACCCAGAGGTTGGGAGTCGCTGGCATGGACATTTGGGTGTTTGTTAACTGTTTCCAAACTGCAGATAGACCCTGACTCTGCATCGTTCCCTGCCCTTCCTTGTGCGTGTTCTCCAGCCCTGACCACTGGGCACATTGAGCTTCTCTTTCTATCATATCCTCAGGCAGGGCTGGACCTGGATGGCTTGGAAAAGGCTGGAAATACTCTTCTCAAACTGCCAGCAATGGCTTCTAGAACTCGGAGGGGAAACAAGGCTTGGTCTTTGAGAGCCAGATCACTCTTGTGGGTCCTCCTAGCTGCACAGATACAATTTAAATGTCTGCCCCCTCTGAGGTAAGAAAGAGCCAACTGCAGGCATTGGCTTACAAAGAATCCTGTTTTCTAATATTCACTGCAGTTGAAGACTGGAGGCGCTGGGAAGGTTCTTCAGGACTGGTTTTAATGTGGACATAGGTAATCTTCCTTTGTATGTTTTGAGATGGTGTTTTACTCATTTTGTGACTGAGACTCCACCCAAGTTCCAAAGTACCCCCATTATACAGTCAAAGGACTGGAGAGGGGTTCTGGCAAAGGGGATGGATGCTTCTGAGAGACATGCTGGGAATAGAAGGGGGAAGGGGAGGGGGAGGGGGGATGGGGAGGGGGATGGGGAGGGGGGGATGGGAGAGATGCTGCCCCTGAGTGTGTAAGAAATCAGATTTCTCCACAGCAGACACCTGGAAACTCCCCTGCCACACTGGTTCTTACATCTTAAGGATGACATAATGCAGTTGGAAAATACCCAAGATAGAACAGCTGAATTCATTAAAATTTTAGAATATTTTTTCTTAAAAAAACTTTTGTTTTTAGACTATAAAGTAATACATAATCATTATAGAAAATATTTAAGGCTGAAAGAAAAAACCCACTACAATCACCTAGCACAGTCAGCATTTAGCTTCTGGCACTTCCTTTCAGTGTTTTTACCATGTACCTAGCCATATAATGAAATGGTTCATGTATGTGCATAGTGGTGCATGTAATTATAAGTATATGTTCACATGTATGCATATATGGAAATTTACACCCTATGTTCTAGATCCTACTGGATATTTATTTTCCTGGAATTAAATTTTTCACATTTTTGAGACACACCCTCCCAATGTAGCACAGGTCTGACAGTGGCTCCTCCTGCCTCGGCCTTCCGAGTCCCATGATTACAGGCTTGAGACACCATGCCAACAGTTTTTTTAAAATTTTAATGACTATACAATAAAGCAGTTGATGGTTTTTCAAAAATGTATTTGACTGCTCCTATATTATTTATAAGATTATATTTAATTAAGCAAGTGCATACATTTATCTTTTATAATCAATTCTATAATGAGAGGTCTCTACCCACGTCCTTAGGGGCATCCGTTTCCTTATCATCTGTCCTTATAAGTAGATATCAGTTCTGGGTTTGGATACTCTGAGATTCTTGCTGGAATGCAGTAGAGACATATGAAATGACTTTAGAAGCAGAGACCTTGTCAGTGTGAACAGCTAAATACTGACTAGAGCCATGGCAGCCATCTGTAACAGCACAGAGAAGTTTAATCATTTAAGTACAAATTGGCTAATCAAATGTTAAAATATTGAAAACACTCTTTGAGCTTTTAGAATCCACGGTCAGGAGTTTTGTAGACAGCATGAAGATGACCTGATCTGTATTGTGTGTGTGTGTGCATGTTTGTATTCATGTATGCATGTGTGTGTATGATGTATGTATGTGTGTACATGTATATATGAGTGCATATGTATGCATGTGTGTGCACATATATGTGTATATGTGCATGTATGTGTGTGCATGTATATATGTGTGTATGTATGTACTTATGTATGTGAGTATATGTATATGTGCATGTGTGTGCATATATGTATGTTTATGTGCAAGTACATATGTGCATGTATCATGTGTGCAAGTATGTATGTACATGTGTGTATATGTGTATGTATGTATATGCATGTGTGTATGCACATGTATGTGCATACTTGTGTGTGCACATGTGTGGAATGTGTACATGTATGTATTTATGTGTGTGCATACTTGTATGTGTATGCACATGTGCATGTGTACACGTGTGTGTGTGTGTGTGATTCTGTGTCTTGAAAGCAGAGATTCTGATAGTAACACCCATGTGATGGAGAAGAGCTCTAGTGGTCTGTCATTTTTGTATAGTCACCAAATGGCAAGGCTCAAGTGGCCCTGTCATGACACATGGTCACAAATGAGTGTTTGCTCTGCTCAGAACCTTTGCAGGGCCTCAGACATGGTCAGGGAGTGTGTAGAACTCTGAGGGGTGGAAGCAAGGGTTGCTCTGTGGGCATGTGTTTGACTATTGTTCAGGGAGTGGGTGTCACCTTTGCTAGTCTTCTAGCATCTTCTGGGGTAGGAGTGAGCAATTTACTGTCACTCACACATGAAGAACTGTTTGTCTAATATTAATGCTATTCCGGGCTGACATGCTGCTGGGATACTTAGGACTTTATTTTTTAATGAGAAAACTGATGCTTTTCTTTTGTGTGTTGGGTGAAAAGAGATTTAGAGAAGAAAATTATGGAGGAAGAAGTAAAAAAAAAAAATCAGCTCCAAGTACATTTTTAATCCCAGTACACAGGATGTAGAGATAGGAAAATCAGAATTAAAAGTCATCCTTGGCTCTATGGTGAGTTTGAGGCCAGTCTAAGATGTGTAGGGCCATGTCTAAAGCATCATTGCCAAGGTACACGAGGGACCCAAAATGTCCAGTGCAGTCATTTAACTGTTTTGCCCAGTGCTAGGATGTTACAAATGCAAAGCCCCAACTCTGCTGGGATACCTTCCCCAGTACTCAAGCATCTCATGCCTGTGTTCCAGAAACACACCCCCCTCCACCATCACCACCACCACCACACAAACAAACAAACACCCCAACAACAAATACCACCACCAAACACCATCACCACCACCACCAAAACCAGCTCTAGTCTAATGTGATTACTTGGAGTTGGACATAACTTGTCCTCTCTCTCTCCCTCCCTCCCTCCCTCCCTCCCTCCCTTCCATCTTTCTTTAAGTTCAAGATTAATTTTCAGCATCTTGGGCAACATGCTCATTAAAGAGCAAGAGAGAACACACAGGCAGCTCAAAGGCCCTCTGTCACACCCAAACAAGGAAACCAAGTGTCTTAGGAGCAAAGTTAGAGCTGCCCATCAAGAAGTGAGAACAGACACACACACAAAACAGTGTCACCTGATCGTATGCGCGCGCGCACACACACACACACACACACACACACACACACACGATGAAAACTAGACATGTCACTTTAAAGTTGATCCTGTGTGCAATATATATAAAGTTATTTATAAAATAAAGTATATAGTCAATCTATATGTATAGCTATAGATGGAATGACACAAGGCAGGTCTAGCATTGTGGAGGAAGGAGGAAGAGTGTAAAGTCATCGCTCTCAGGATGTGAGACTGTTCAGCAAGGCACTGTTCCATGAGATTGGAATCTTCAGTGCCAGCGTGGTGATGCCCAGTCCTCCCTACCCTCAGTGTACACACACACACACACATACACACATACACACATATACATATACATATACACACACATACACACATACACACACATACACACACACACATACACACATACACACACACATACACACATATACATATACATACACACACATACACACACATATACACATACACACATATACATATACATATACACACACATACACACATACACACACATATACACACACATACACACACACACGCACACGCACATGCACACGTATGTATATTCAGCCATATCCATGTTGTTTAGTTAGGGCTTCTATTCTAATGACCAAAAGTAACTTTGGAAGGAAAGGCTTTTCTTTGGCTTACTCCTCTCAGGCCACACTCCACAACTGAGGGAAATCAGGGCAGAAACCCAAGGCAGGAACCTGGGGGCAGGCACTGAAGCAGAGGCCATGGAGGAGTGCTGCTCACTGGCTTGTTCCTCAGGATTTTCTCAACTTTCCTCCTTGGTATCATCTAGGCTCACCTGCCCAGGGCGGCACCAACCACAGACAGCTGGGCCTTCAAACCAACCGTCCATGAGGAGAATGCACCGAAGGTTACTCACAGGTCAGTCTGATGGGGGCATTTTTCCAGTTGTGGTTTCTTCCTAAACGACTCAAGTTTGTGTTGAGCTGAAATGTAATAAGTCAGCACACATGTCATACATGTGGTAAACACAAAG
Source organism: Mus pahari (assembly GCF_900095145.1). NCBI lineage: Eukaryota > Metazoa > Chordata > Mammalia > Rodentia > Muridae > Mus > Mus pahari. The sequence goes on along the minus strand of NC_034594.1, from coordinate 162,624,772 downwards.
TGTGAGCGGTGAAATTACATAATGCTCCCATGTGCATGTATGTATACTGTTATGCCTTATCTTCTCTGGCATGGTAGCCTGACACCTCTGAAATTTGAGTTAAAATATATCATCCCCCCCTTTAAGTTATTCTCAAGTATTTTGTTCAAAATGCTACCAAAGTAACTGTCGTAGTTAGGGTTTCTATTCCTGCACAGACATCATGACCAAGAAGCAAGCTGATGAGGAAAGGGTTTTTCCAGCTTACACTTCCACACTGATGTTCATCACCAAAGGAAGTCAGGACTGGAACTCAAGCAGGTCAG
>NC_034594.1:162609848-162624427 GCF_900095145.1 Mus pahari | reverse complement strand
GATGGCACCACCCACAAGGGGCCCTTCCCCCTCTTGATCACCAGCTGAGAAAATGCCTTACAGCTGGATCTCATGGAGGCATTTCCTCAACTGAAGCTCCTTTCTGTGTGATAACTCCAGCTTGTGTCACATTGACACACAAAACCAGCCAGTACAGGAACTAATACAGTATATGACCTTTCCCAAATATCTTAATCAAATTATTATTCTTAGAAATGTAGACACACATGTCTCCAATGGGGATGGAAATGAGACCCCTGAGACTTCAGGGGTACCTCTGATGACTGGCAAGCTAGTGAGGTCCCCTGCCTGCTGTACACTGCACGGCCTTCCCCAAGCCACAGGACAGTTATCCAGCTGGGCCACGAGGCAGGAAATGCTCTGCCTGAAACTCTGTGGGTCGAATGGGTACAGGAGCCATAGGCACTGCAAATATGTGTCCATATTCCTGACCTCTGGCTCTCAGAGAACTAAGTACTAACAGACCTCCGAGGTCTCCAGGCTGGACACAATTTGAGGTGCATCTGGCTTTGCCTTTGCTAGAGTGGAATGAACATCAAGACGGTGGGCGTCTTGTAATGTCACATCAAACCTTTGTGCTTATCATTAAATGTCCGCCAGCATCACCGCTGCTGTAAACGGTGTTGCCAAGGAAACCCGTTTATCATAATTAGCTATTTGTTTCCTCTTCTCTTCCCCTCTTTCCTTCCACCTGAGCTTTCTTTGGGCAACGGAGTTTGATGGGCTGTTATCAGCTGGGCCTGGTGGCTAATTAGGCTCTAATATCAATTCATGGGAGTACCTGCCCTTTTCCATAACTATTCTGAAGCATGTTGCCCACACTTATTAGAAAAGCCAGGGATGGAACAATTGGTTTATTATGTATGTTCCCTAGAGCAGTGGCATACAAAACCCCAAGAGACAGAAGATTAAACCTTTTGACCTGTAGAGTCTTAGGATCCCTGTCTCTTTTGTCAGGAAATGCCGTTTGTATGGGGTTCCCAATCTTGCAGGGTTTTCTCAGTCTTGCAATAGAGAGCACACACAGCCTACCCTCACACTACAGTGAAGTCCCAGGCCAGGCTGCAAACTTTTTTTGTCTGGAAAGGCACACAGAGTGAGCATGTGAGGTTTGCCAATCATACATTCTCTGTTCAATGACTGGACTCCACGTATACTACAGGAAAACAGCACAGACAATCTGAAATAAATGGGTGGGTTTGTGTTCCAGTAAAACTTTATTGATATAAGCAGAAGGTAGACAGAACTGGCCTAGCAGTTGCACTGAGAGCCTGGGTCCTTAGCTTAGGGAATGAATTTGGAAGTGGAGCCATTTGATGATCAGTCTTATCAATGTAGAGCCATCTGGGAAGGCAGTCTTGATGAGAGATTGATTGTCTACATTAAATTGCCCTCTGAGCATATCCGTGGGACATTACCTTGATTATACTAACTGAGGTGGGGAGATCTGCCCACTGTGGGTGTCACTATTCCCTGGGCTGGGATCCTGGACCATGTAAGATTGGAAAAGCAAGCTGGGTGTAAGTGGTCACTGATTCATTGCTGTCTGTTCTTGAGTATAGCTGTGTTAGGACCAGTTGCTTCAGGTTCCTGCCATCTTGACTGCCCTCTAATGATGGACTACCACTTGAAATTATGAACCAGGATAAACTTTCTCCCTTAAATTGCTTTTGTAGGGTATTTTATCATAGCAAATGGAGACAAAAGTAGGACACATCCCTCAGAGTGGGAGCAGCTCATGGAGAAGGCTGGCCAGCCACCAGGAGCCAGCATGCTTCTGGCTTGTCAGGATCTCCAGAGAAGGAAGTTTCTCATGTTGACCCTGCAGAGAATATACTAATTGTATAAAATAAAGGATTTCACTTTGATATTTTTATATGTGGATGTCCTGTATTCTGTTCCTGTTCAATCTGCTTAATGTGATCTCTCTCCCTGGTTCTTACTTTCCAAATAGTCCCCACTTCTACTTTCACGTTTACTAAAAAGTTCTAGCTTCTACATATTAAACACGCAGTACTTGTCTAAGCTTGGCTGATTTTGCTAAATAGGACAATCCCTATCTCTCCCATTTCCCTGCAGATGTGCTGCGAGCCCCACACCTCCGTCCCGCAGAGGTGGGGCAAAGAGGACACATACGCCAAGGCAGGGTTTAAGCAGCTTTCACAGCTTCCCGCTGCAGCTTCCTTTATTCTCTCTACAGCTCACCCCAGCTCACTACAGCAGTTCAGCTTCTCCCTCTCTGCTTCTCAGCTTCTCTCTATTCTCTCTTAGCTTCTGCTTCAGCTCTATTCCCTATTTTCTATTATTATGGGGGATCGCCCAATTTATCCACTTCCACCCTCTGCACTCGACTCTCATCACTCTTCATCATCCAATCAGCATTCAGCACGCTCTGTACACGAGCCATGCATGCAGACAGGGTGTGCGTTGATAGGCCAGTGACTCAATATCATGCTGTATGACGCTATGTGTCAGGCGGGCAGCCTGCGATTACTCAGGTGCGCGTGATCATTCAGGTGTGCATGATCATTCAAGTGTTTGGTAAACAAGCAGGGAATCATGGGGCTTGGCAGTGAGCCAGGACACCGTGCGGCCACACCCGCTTCCCACACAGATGTAGCTAGAGTGTGTCTCTATCCATTGCTCTGACTTGGGTGTTGTGAACAGTCCTGCAAGACTGTGATGTGCAGGTCTCCCTGGAACACAGGGACCGGTTTTCTCAGGTTGGGTGGGGATTGAACTCAGAACTTTGTGCATGCTAGGCAAGGGTTCTGCCAACAGAGCTACATCTCCAGGGGCTCCTTTTGATCAATGTCATTCTGGTGGTTGGGAACCAAATATTTAAGCATCAAGATTCTGGGCATAAAGATTCAGCCCTCCGGCCTCCCTCCTCACTTTTGCATAGCAACAGATTGCTGGTACCCAGAGGCAGCCACAGGTCCATACGGACACAGGCTTCCTGTTCATTGTGCAGCTCAGCTCTCCTCTTTTCAGATCTCTTTAGATGCTTGAACTTATGAAGGAGGGAGGCAGGGATGCTGACTCTTCTACCCTTCGTTCTTGCATAACCTCCAGTGCTGAACCTTGAATTCAGGACCTTGTATACTTAGCAGTCACCCCACCACAGAACGACACCTACAGCCCCTTTAATATAGGGTTTTGCTGTATACCCCTGGCTGACCTCAAACTCATGACATGCCTCCCTCTGCCTTCCAAGTGGTGGGATTTCAGAGGCGCACACTATGTGCATCTCCTAGATTATCTTTAGAAGCATACTGCAGTCAACCCAGGGCTGGAGGAGACAAGAGATTGATGCTGTTGGTCCAGCCGCTTTGATAGCAGGTGACCAAGGTGACAACCTCTGTGCAGCACCCAGCCTCCCAGAGGTCAGGGAGGGCCCATGGAAGTGACTTCTTCATATATGGTTGGCTAGGAACAAAGCACAGACTGGTGCTTGCGATGACTAAACAGATGGGGGTGTGAGGGTGGGCACTGCTGAGGGTGGGGGGCAGCCCGCACTAGGTAGAACCTCTATCTCTGGCCTATTTTACATGAGGCCCTGGAGTGGCTGCCCATGAGCCCGAGCCCAGCATCCTGTCACATGTGCATTGAGAAACCCACCATCAAGGGAGCATGGGAGGCTCCCAGGGGCCTTTGTGGGTACGCCTTGGTCCTGCACATGGTCTGGCTGTGGACATTTGCACGTGGCCTTGGTGGCGGAGAGAGCAGGCTGCATCCTCTCTCCAAGTTCCTTTCTATATGAGTTTAGCAGCAATTGCCCTCAAACCATTTCTGTTGGACCTTCTCTAGGGAGCTTCTGCTTTGTCATTTAAAATAGTTCGGGAACTTCGGATTTAGCCCAGTGTCAGAGCGGCTTATTTGGTCTGTAGGCGGTTTTGTTTTTAAAATTCATGACAAGTTCCTTGCAACATGTTTTATTATATTTTCGCCACCTGTTCTACCTTGGGGGTGGCATTAAAATCTGGGGCTATCTAGCTGTCTGTCTTTTCATTTTTTTGTGAAATTTCCCTATTTGCCATTTATATGTGTCTTGCAAACACACACACACACACACACACATAATGTGAATTTAAATATGTACATGCCCATCTCCCTCTATATTTTCTCCTCTCTCCCCGTGTAGCTTAATTGACCTTGAACTATAGTTATATCTCGGAACGTATGTATTTTGCCAGGCTAATTATGGAGCTTTAAACGGTAAATTTGTAAAACAGACACAGGGGAAAGCTTTGCCAGTATAAAGTGTTATCACTGGGAGAAATGACCATTAATAGCAGCGCATGCACACAAGGATTTATACGTACCAACATTCTAAGAACTAAGCCTTTAAAGTAAATGCATCCGAAAGCCCCATGACCTACTACTGTAGTCTTCACAGAAGCAGCAGAGGCATCGGGGCATGGGACGTTGCTACAGACGGTGTCTTAGTCAGGGTTTCTATTCCTGCATGAAACACCATGGCCAAGAAGCAAGTTGGGGACGAAAGGGTTTATTCAGCTTATACTTCCACATTGCTGTTCATCACCAAATGAAGTCAGGACTGGAACTCAAAGCAGCTCAGGAAGCAGGAGCTGATGCAGAGGCCATGGAGGGATGTTACTTACTGGCTTGCTTCCCCTGCCTTGCTCAGTCTGTTCTCTTATAGAACCCAGGACACCAGTCCAGGGATGGTACCACCCACAATGGGCCCTCCCATCCTTGATCACTAATTGAGAAAATGCCTTACAGCTGAATCTCATGGAGGCATTTCCTCACCTGAAGCTCCTTTCTGTGTCATAACTCCAGATTGTGTCAGGTTAACACACAAAACCAGTCAGTACAGACTGGAAATCCAGTCTCTGTAAACACTCAGCAAGGGTCAATGCAAGACTGCCAGCATCAGGAAGGACAGCTCAGCCCTGTGCTGAGGATGTCTGTCAATCATGAAAGGGGCGGAGGCATTTTCTAGCAGCCTATTCCAGTTTCATTCACTGAGGCTCAGTGAGGAGCCCCTGGATCCAGCTGTGCCTGAGTCCAAACTTTCAGTGGTAAGGGAAAGTTATCTTTTGGATTCTATTTCATAAAATCAAAGAGGAGGAGTCATTAACGGTGCCAGATAGCAGCAGCAGCAGCAACAGCAACAATAACAAACTTAAAAAAAAATAGTATAATAAAACCCCCAAACCTGAATTGTCAGAATTAAACTTTTAAACATAGTATGCACTTAGTTGTGACATTTACAATGTGAGGTATTGAACTGGTGAGATGGCTCAGTGTTGTCAAGCCTGATCATCCAAGTTCATTCCCCAAGGTCCCACGTGGTGGGAGAGCACTCCACCTCCACATGCTTGCCATGGCTTGAGTGAACCTCCCCTCATAAATGAAAGGAGAAAATATTTTAAAATGTGATTTGTTATCTCCATTTTCAACAGATGACATGCCTACAGAATGTGCTATTGCTGTAAAAGCAGGCCAGCAGGCCCAGGAAACACAAGAAAACCATGGTTGGCTCAGAAAACCAGGCAGCTTCTTTAATGCCACCAGGAGTGTGTCACTGGGTTCCCAACATGGTGGCCCATCCCATGCGCTTTGTAGAGAACCAAGAGGTGCTGTGACTCTCTCTCTCTCTCTCTCTCTCTCTCTCTCTCTCTCTCTCTCTCTCTCTCTCTCTCAGCTAGAAGGTTCCTGCTGTTCTGCTTCCTGTAGCTGGAGACACAGGAACCGAGAAGAATGACAGGCATAATGGGGATTTGATTTTGTCATTATTAACATCTCAGACTTCTGGGTCATCTAAGCAAGCTATTTGACATTTTAATTTAATTTAACTTTAGATGAGGCAACTGGGAGAGTGTGTACTGGGACTCACGGAAATCCCCCTGTCTCATCTGATGATGGGCTATTATTGAGCACTCTGAACATCATTTCTCTGTCTAAAAATGGAAGTACTGGGAGATGGAGATGGCTCAGTAGTTAAGAGCACTTGCTGCCTGCCTTAGACACTGTTCTATTGCTATGAAGAGACACAGTGACCATGGCAGCTTACAGAAGAAAGCCTATTTGGGGCTTACAGTTTCAGAGGGGGAGTCCATGGCCATCATGGCAGCAGTCAGGCTGGCGTGGTGGAAGAGCGATAGCCAAGGGCTTACATCTCAAAGCAGGAGGCACAGGGCTAACTGGGAATGGTATGAGCTTTTGAAACCTCAAAGCTTACCCCCAGTGACACATCTCTAACAAGGCCACACCTCCTAATCCTTCCCAAACAGTTCCTCCAGTTCCTCCAATGGGGAGGATGCGGGGGTTGGGGGGGAGACCACACATTCAAATATTTGAGCCTGTGGGGAACAATGTGGTCCAGAGTAGTCACACTGCTCTACCAGAGGACATGGCTCACAGCACCCATGTCAGATGATTCACAACTGCATGTTATTCCTGCTCTAGAAGGTCAGATCCTCTTCTGAGGCCTCTGAGGGCACCTGTACACATGTACACACACACACACACACACACACACACACACACACACACACTATTGGATATACTGTGATGTTTTATATCCAGTGAGGGGTAGTTATTCCCTAAAGTTCTGTCACACGAATGTGGAGCCCACGGTAGTCTGAGGCTGCAGAGTCACGGTGCCCTGAACAGGTCGACACCTACCAGACTCCACCAGGGAAAAGCTGACTTGTTCATTGTCTTCAAGTTTGCCTGAAGGCTGACGCCCCTTTCTCCTGGGCTGTTTGTCTGAAGCACCAGGATGATGTGGAACACTTAGAGAACTGTCCCCTGTGGGTGGGGTGAGTAGAGTAACTTAGGGGTTCATCAGGCCACCACTAGGGGGTGTGACGGTTCTGATTCCAGAGGCTTCTGGAGAATAAAGCCTTTGAGAGCCTCTCTGGAGAGAGACTCCAAGCCCCAAAGAAACCCAGATCACAGAGGTTCTGAGGAGCAAGTGAAGAGAAGTGTAGTGTCACATCATCCAGATGGGAGCAGTGTTCCACCTCTCTTTTTTGTCATCTTTTCTTTTCCTCTTCTTGGTTTATTTTATTTAACATTATGAGCTCTTGTTCCATCTGTGTTTTTTGTTTCTGTGGGTTTTTTTTTTTTTTGAATTTTTATTTTTTAGAACTGGATTGTATTTTGAGTGACTGAATAGTAATCCATTTTGATTATACACTATGCTTTCTTTTTAACTTTTTGTTTATTTTCAACACATCCCAACCACAGTTTTTCTGTGAGTGGCTGACCTTGAGATAAGCCATCCGTGGCGACCCGCAGAGGGCTGGGATGGGAGACAGGATCTGCAGGCCAAGAATGACACAGGGACACACACAGCAAGGACAGGACCCCACACCGTAAACCAGAGCTGTCCTCGATAAGGAGAGACACGTTGTGAGCTGTCTCCAATGTCTTCATTATGTCTGACTTGAAGGTTCCAGCCCAGCCCTTCTCCTTTGCTGGGGTGACATGGCTGGGGCACTCTCTCCTATCCGCTGGAAGAGAGCCGAAGCTCTTGTCCTACGTGTGGTGGATTTCGCTTTGTTTCTCTGAGGTTGCTGTCGAGGGCCCTTACCAGTGGTCTTGCTGTCTGTGAGATGGGCACCCAGCTGCTGTTATTTCAGGTGATCTGCGTTTGGAGGGAGGTCAGAATGTCCTAAACCATTGTTTTCCCTGCGTTCTCTCATACTTTCTATTTATGGAATACTACGGTTTTATGAGATGTTCCAGTCCCTTCTGGCCTGGCCTGGCTCCAGCTGATGTTTTACCGTACTTATTTGTTTTGAATGATACTAAGTGAATAATGGCCCCAAAGACCGGGAGCCAGGGCACCGGGGCACTTCTCAAGCTGTGGCTGCATCGAATTTTGTTTTGGAAGCTGTTGGAATCCTTTAGCACGGCAAGGCTGCGAGAGGCTGCCTTTGTCAAAGGGAGGAGAGGATTGAGGGTGAAGGATTCTCACCTCACCTGAAAAGCCGGGAGTCTGGAAGCTGGGTACTGGCCTTGCCTGCATGAGGAGGTCACACCTCTAAGCTTGGGGTCATCATGGCAAATCTTGAGTGTAGGGAAACTCCATTTATTTGGACTTTAGTACTCTAACTTGGTATCTGGGGCATTGACCTGTGGCTTTTCTAGGGGAAAAGCATTTGGGAGCTGAGCCAATAACACAATAGGAGCAGGGTTTACATTTCTCCCCCACTTTGTGTGTGTGTGTGCATGTGGAGGTCAGAGGTCAACAACAGGTATCATTCTATCTACCTTACGTTTTGAAGTCGAGTTTCCCATTCATCTGGAGCTTGTGATGAGATGAAGCCCCAGGATTCTGCATATTCCCACCCTCATCCCTGGGCTTAAAAGCGTCTGCTACCACATTTGGATTTTTAGGGAATGCTGGGGATTGAACCCAGGTCCTCTTGCTTGCCTGGCAGACACTTTGCTGGCTCAGCTGTCTGCCTGGATCCTTCTATCTCTGGAAGGACTACATCCTCTTCTCCTCAGGCCAGCTCTGAAGGCCTCTCTGGCCACCCTTGGTTAATGCAGGCACGCCCTCTGGGTGGACACAGGAGTGTGGTCTCAAGCTGATGAAACCCAAGTTTCTACAGGACAAAGATGACCCCGACATCTGCCTACCTCAGATCACCCTCTGATTAGGTAAAACCCCAGAGAGGAAGACCAGAGTGGAGTTCTGGAGTAATCAACATTTCCCCCGCCTTTGCCTTATCTGAAAAGTGGGGAGGGTGGCGGTGCCTGCACTCAGAATGCTGGGAGATTTGCTAGGCTCCGTCATGTCACTTGGTATCAGTGGCACGCATGAACTGGGTGAGCAGTAAAGGTGGCTTTGGTGGTAGGTGCCACCTAGCTGCTGCCTGCTGAATCTTACTTGTTCTGCCAGTAGCCAGGGAGCTTGTACTCCATGAGCAGAAAGCCCGCGGTGGCAGTAGGAAGGGCTGTGTCAGAGCCTTGAGGGAGGAAGAGAAAGCTGACATTTCCAGAGTCCACATATGTAGTAGGCAGGCTTCGTTGTGCTTCATTATTTAGTAACTGATAACACTGGAGGCCAGGTGACTGTGTGATAATAACACACACACACAGTGTTTTGTCTGTCAGAGCTTGGGCCAGGTGGAGACTCTTGCCAAGCAAGACAGGCCCTGCTTCACCCCACAACCCCACCTCCTAGGCCACAAGGGCTCCATACCACATTCAACCTGCAGTGGTCCAGGCCAGGTCAAGCTCCATAGGATGAGGAGGGACTCATCCCTATGGGGCTTCAGGGTCCCAGGGAGGAAATGGTAGCTGCCAGCCCCCATACCCTTACCAAGGAGAGACTACATCAGGTGGCTTTAGCAAGTTCTGTGGTCTTTCTGGGTCTTGTTTTCATTGTATGTAACATACTTACCTTGTAGGACTGTAGAAGGGTTAGAAATGAGCCCTAACGTAGCTGTGTGGTGCCCAGTGCCATCCAGCTGCACTGGATGAAGCTCTAACCCTGTAAAGAGGCGTTACGGTCAGAGTGGAGTGGGCTGGACCCCGTCCTGGTTTGGTTCTCAGATGGCACCACTGTTCTGAGAGGGAGCCTTATTGGAGGAGTGGATCACTAGGGACATATCTTTGCTTGTAGCTGGTCCCACTTTCTGGTCTGTCAGATGTGGGGAGATGAGTCTTCATTGTATGCTCGCACAGGCCTGGAGCCTCCTAATGCCATGCCTTCTCTGCTATCATGGACTAGTATCCCCTCAAACAGTGAGCAAATACCAAAATAAAGCCAAACAACCCAAAAACCCTCTTCTCCCCATAGGCCTACATATATACACACATACATACATGCATATGTTACACCTGCACACATAAATATACACAAACACACTTCTATGTATGTGTGCATATATATACATATATAACACATTCATACATACATACATATTCACACATATACATATATACACATTTGAATATGCTTACATAATACATATACACAAACACACTTTTATATATGTATGCCCACATTTGCACATGCACACATATACACATATATATGCACACACATATATGCATACACACATATCTACACACACATATCTACACATCTGAATATGCTTTCACTCATACATATACAGACACATTTCTATATAAGTATGCACATATATACACATGCATACATATACCTATATAACACATTCATACATATACAATATTCACACATATACATATATACACATCTGAATATGCTTGTACACATACATATGCACAGACACACTTCTACGTAAACATGCACACATATGCACATGCACACATACATAAGCATGCATATGTCTTTGTAACATTGCATAAAGATGAAAGCAGAGGTTGGAGAGGTGTTATCTACAAGTCAAAGAACAAAGTTTGCACAAACTGGAAGCCAAGGGAGAGACTGGGCCAGGTGCTCCCTTCTAGAGTTTAGGAAGATTCAGATCTGCTGCTGCCTTCATCCAGACACCAAGCCGAGATGAGAACATCTTCCGTTGCAGCAGTTTGGTTTGCAGCAGTTTGTACACAGCCAGGAGCAGCTATAGTTTGAGACTTAGGTGTCCTCAGATTTATGAGCAGGAGGCTTGGGATCCAGGGAAGTGCTTTGGTGGTGGAGTCTTTAGAGTCTTTAATAGATGGGTTTTAGTGTGTGTGTGTGTGTGTGTGTGTGTGTGTGTGTGTGTGTATGAGTGCATTGTGTGTGTGTATCCATGTGTGTATGTGTTAGACCAGCGGAAGGTATACTTAAAAGGAGATTTTGGGTCTCTTCTTTTTCCCCTTTGGTTCTTGGCTCACGATGGTATGAGGTCCATGTGCACCAGCCATGATATGCTGCTGGTCCTGCCAAGCCCAAAACAAACAGGCCAACCTGTCATGACCTGGATCCGACTACTGTGTGAACAAGAATAACCGTTTTCTCTAACCAGGATTTGCCACAGTGATTGGAAAGCCGATAGCAGGGCTCATTCTCAGCTTTGATGGACCTCACACACTTTCCTTTTGTGTCTTCCTGGTGATCCCCCACCTCCAGAGCCACTTCCTAGAGAGGAGCACAGAGCCATATCTATTGGACAGAACCAGAATGACTGAAGCTATAACTGGACTTCTACCCGGGGAAGAGCCCCTCCCCCTTCCCCCTTCCCACACTCATCCTCTGTGTCCTCTCCTCATACCCATCAGCTCTGTGGATCTTAGAATGATAGTTCTCACTAACCAGGAAGCCCAGCCGGGTGGAGATGTCACTGTGGTGGGAACAGCTGCTGCAAATGGTCTTCTTAGTTGTTGGTCCTCAGAAGAATCGTGATGTGCAGGGAGGGAGCTGCCTGGAACGGGCTAGGTTCCCAAGTGACTGGGGAGGAAATGTGTGGCCAGGCAATAGATTAGAGTGCAGAGCAGGAAGCAAGATGGTGGTGCAATGATTGACGTCATTCTCTGGATGTAGGGGCAAAGCAGGACCATCTCTCTCCAAAGCTAGGGGACGTTCCATGACCATGTTCCATCCCTCCTTTCTGCATCTCGCTGTGCACCCCGATTCTCTTCTCCTTTGCTGGATGCTTATGGAGCCAGCCTTATGCCGAACGCCTGCCGAGTCCTCCCATCCATCTGATCTGGTGCCCAATGTGTGATTTAGGGGTGTCATGTGCCCCGCACAGAAGCAGGGCAGTGGTGAGAGGAGGGAGAGAGGGAGGGGGATCCTGGCATTTGATCTGATCAAATGCACCTTAAGAGCAAACCCATCCCCAGCACTGAAGGTATCAGCTGGGTCCTGCCTACAGTTATGTCAAACAAAGTGTGCTAGGAAGTGCCAACTCTCCCTTTGTGCTGTGACATGAGAGCTGCCAAAAGATATTAAAAAGCTCGCACAAGCTAGGTGATGGCAGCCGTAACTATCTAAGTTATTGCCTGACAGCTGCAGCATTGCCTCGCTGCCGCTGGCCTTTATAGTCGCTTCTGCATTCATCCGCCCTTTCTCTAGCAACCACTGCACCAGCCTGCAGTGGGTGAGTCGCCTGCCCAGCCCCTGTGCCTGCAGGCAGGGAGAGTCGCAGCAAGCCCTCTTGCAGAGAGACACCCACAAGCAGATTCTGGAAGAACTCATACTTCTCTTGGCCCGTCCCCAGGCTGGTTTTGGGTTGGTCAGCTCGGACTCCGAGGAACCTTGGACAGGAGGATGGGGCAGGGGCGAGGCGGCGCGCGCGCCCAGGCACACACACCAAATGCAGCTTTCTTTTCTGTGTGTTTGTGCGTGTTGGCTCTGAGTGAGCTGGAGCAATATCGCCAGCTCTGAGCCCTGCCAGTCCTACATCTGCTCCCTAAAACCTCCAGCAAATAAGAATGCGGTGGGGTTGTTTAACCAACACTTTACAATATAGACACTTCTCAGCCCGTCTCCCCCCGGGCTGCCCAGGCTCAGGGATCTGATGCTGGTGGCAAGGGTTGAGAGATAAAGGGCTAATGATCCCAGTGGGCATCTATCTCCGAAGCTCCTTCCCTGGCATGTTGATCTGGGGCATAAAACACATTTCATTGTCACGGGCTTTGGGGAAGGTGTGTGCGGTGCAAACTGGGGTTTGTATTCTTCTGTTGAGTTTAGTCCTTTCAGCTGTCTGCTAAATAATTCACGTGGCTCAGAAAGTAGCGGTTTTTTTTTTGGGGGGGGGGGACGCAGGTTCCACTCCCCTTCACTCTCTTTTCTCAGTCCTTTCTTTCCTTCCCCTTCTTTCTTTGAAAGGGTTTTGGGAGAAGTTGGCAGGCTTAGCCTAGGTGGTCTAATAAAACTGTCTTTCCCTCCCGCCTATGCAGAGCAGGATCTGAGGTGGGAAGTCCTGCTGCTAGCTGTCAGGAGGCTGTGAATGTCACACCTACTGTTGTAGTTTGATGGTTTTCTATTGAGTTCAGTCCACACAGGCTCTTCTCTGCTGTCTACATGACTGGGCGTAGCCATTTCCCTCTGTTAGGGAAGCCGGTCCCCGAAATATCCCCAAGAACCTGCCAGTGCCAAGCCCGGGGGTGGTGTGTGTGTGTGTGTGTGTGTGTGTGTTTCTGGAACACAGGCGTGAGATGCTTGAATGCCGGCAGAATTGGGGCTTTGCATTTGTAACATCCTAGCACTGGGCAAAACAGTTAAATGACTGCACTGGACATTTTGGGTCCCTCGTGTACCTTGGCATTTGCGACCCTAGATGCAGAGCAGGGCCTCCTTCTGTGGAGTAAGCCCTGCCTCTATAGCCAGGCCACACTGGTTCATGGATAAGCCCCGCCTCTATAGCCAGATCCTACTGGTTCATGGATAAGTCCTGCCTCTCCAAGTAGGCTCCATTGGTATATGGATAAGTCCTGCCTCTCCAGGTAGGCCCCATTGACACGTGAATAAGCCCCGTCTCTCCAGCCCTCCCACTGATACCCAGTACAGTTTGAGTCTGACCCCCAAGCTCATCTTGGCAGCAGTGTCAGGAAGGGCAGCCTTTTGGGAGGTGCTAACGCCTTTCTCAGTGGACTGAGCTCATTCTCTCAGAGCTTGTTTAGTTGCTTCCAGAGAATAGGTCCTTCTAAAGCAGTGGTTCTCAACACTCCTAATGCCGCAACCCTTTAATGCAGTTCCTCATGCCAGGGGGGAGGGGGTGACCCCCAACCGTAAAACCGTTTTCACTCCTACTTCACAACTGTAATTTTGCTACCGTTAAGAACTGTAATGTAAATATCTGTGTTTTCTGATGGCCGTGGGGCAAACCCTACGACAGGTTGAGAACTGCTGACTTAAAGGCAGGCTATCTCACATGCACACATGCCTGTGCCCACTCCTGGTGTGGTGAAGCAGCAAGAGGTCCCTTGGAGAACCAAGAAGATAACAGGGTCATGTGGCCAGACAGAGACTCCCAAATGGTGAGGTTCAGCAAACCTCTATTTCTATGAGTCATTCAACCACTTGCTCTGTAATAACAGCAGAGAACATAGAGATCACACGCTCCACTATGTTCATAGCAGCCTTATTTATAATAGCCAGAAGCTGGAGAGAACCCAGATGTCACTCAACAGAGGAATGGATACAGAAAATGTGGTACATTTACACAATGGAGTACTACACAGCTATTAAAAACAACGGCTCCATGAAATTCGCGGGCAAATGGATGGAACTTGAAACTATCCTGAGTGAGGTAACTCAGTCACAAAAGAACACACACACACAGTATGTACTCACTGATAAGTGGATATTAGCCCCAAAGTTCGGAATACCCAAGATTCAATTCAGAGACCACATGAAGCCTAAGAAGAAGGAAGACCAAAGTGTGGATGCTTCAGTGCTTCTTAGAAGGTTAAACGAAATACTCATAGAAGGAAATATGGGGACAAAGTATGGAGCAGAGACTGAAGGAAAGACCATCCAGAGACTGTCCCACCTGGGGATTCATCCCATATACAGTCGCCAAACCCAGACAGTATTGCGGATGCCGGGAAGTGCTTGCTGACAGGAGCTTGATATGGCTGTCTCCTGAGAGACTCTGTCAGAGCCTGACAAATACAGAGGCGGATGCTCGCAGCCAACTATTGGACTGAACATG
>NC_034594.1:162594885-162609543 GCF_900095145.1 Mus pahari | reverse complement strand
GTTTCTGAAGGAGAGACCTGGAAAGGGGAAAACATTTGAAATGTAAATAAAGAAAATATCCAATTAAAAAATGTATTTGAAAAAATATATAAAAAAACCAAACAGATAAGACATTAAGCTGAGCCTCCGCTTCCTGCCTTCCATCCTAACCATCAGCTATGTTATTAACTTGTCTTGCCCACTACTGATGACTGGCACCTAAATTAAAACAGTTGCTTATGAAGTTCCACAGAGAGAGAGAGAGAGAGAGAGAGAGAGAGAGAGAGAGAGAGAGAGAGAGAGAGAGAGAGAGAGAGGATATAAGGATATATCTTCTTATTCCCACCTCTTAGGGTCTTGGGGAGTTCCCTGCCTGGGGCTGTGTTCCATGAGACCTTATCCTGGCAAGGCAAGCCTTTGGGATGGATGGATGGATGGCCACCTGCTTGTAGGCTTGTGGATGGGACTCAAATTCTGAGTCCCTGCTAAATAAGCCTGGCACGTACCTCAGCACTTATTGGGAATAGTTTGTACCAAATGTTTGCCCCACTCCCTCCAATTTATATGTTGAAACCCAAACTCTCATTAAGGCTGCACTTCCTCTAAGGAAGTAACGAAATTGTGTGTCAGGGGGAGTGAAGTCAACGGGATTGGATCCAGAACCACCTTGGGAATGTCTGGGTGTGTCTATGAGCACAATTCAAGAAAGACCCATCCTGAGTGCGGGGGTGCCACTGCACAGACATGAGTTGAGTGCGTTCATCCCTCCATGCTTCTTAACTGTGCATGCAATGTGAGAGCTGCCTCAGCTTGGTCAGGCAGGAAGCAGAGGGAAGACAGGAAGTGGCCAGGCAAGGCCCACACTCACTGTCCCACCTCTTCCAACTAGACTATTGATCAAAGGCTCTGGAGCTACCCAAAACACTGTCCCCGGGCTGGGCACCCAGCATTCAAACCCATGAGCCTGGGGTGGGGGCATTTTACACCCACACAGTAGGGAAGGGGAGTAGCGGTGTATCTGGCCTGACTGTCTCTGTGTGGCACCTGCCTGGCTCTACCCTCCTTGCCCAGAGAACCTCGCCTTCTCATTCTGCTCTAACACGAGGTTGTGCAGGGACATGTGCATTTCCCCCCATGACCCCTGACCCTGGTCTATGCGGTGATCCACAAAGGACTGATGGATTCCTTCTCCAGGACAGACGTTAGAGTGGGGGCCAGGCTATTTGGGGTCACACAGGAATGGATTACGGAGAGATTTAAGGCAAGTGTGTGATTCTGAGCCTATGCCCGAGCTAGGTTTACCTTATTGCTTGGGAGGGGCATAAATGGTGTGTCCAGATCTCTTCCTGAACCTGTTAAACCTGGGAAAGTTTCCAGTTTCACAACTGTATTACCTAAAGCTTTGGAGGCAGGAATGTGAGTCTTAGCAGTGGAGATCCAATCCAGTGGCAGAAACAGTTCTCATGTAGCCCAGGCGGGCAATGAGCTCTCTGTGATAGCTTAGGTTAGGCCCCTGATCCTGTCTTCAACTCCACAATGCTGGGATTATAGATGTGTGTTATACCCGTTGATACAGTGAGTGCTGGGGTTGAACATGGGGGTTTGTGCGTGCCAGACAGACAGACAGACAGACAGACACTCAGCCAGCTGAACTCTTCAGCACCTGAAATAACAATGTTAAAAGCAGAACAGGAGCAAGCGTCACCAACAGGTCAACAGGTCAACAGAGGGGAGGGGGAGAGAGAGAGAGAGAGAGAGAGAGAGAGAGAGAGAGAGAGACGTTGTAGGTAGGACTGGTAGGAGGGAGGAGGGCTCATGAAAGCAGCTGCTGGATTTGGTAGATAGTCATCCTCCCAACAGCATGAGGAAACTGGGGGGTCCTTGTTTTCATTTTGTAGATGAGAAAGCAGAGACACAGAGAGGCTAAGATACTTCCCCAGGGCTGCACAGCTACTAAGTGACAAAATCAAGTTTTGAACCCAGATGGTCTGATGGCTGTGCCATCTGTCCTTCCTTCTTAGCCATTGTCTTAGTTAGGGTTTCCATTGCTGTGAAGAGACATCATGACCATGGCAACTCTTATAAAGGAAAAAATTTATCTGGGGGCTGGCTTAAAGTTTCAGAGGTCAAGTCCATTACCAGCATGGTGGGAATCATGGCAGCATGCAGGCAGACATGGTGCTGGAGGAGCTGAGAGTTCCATATCTTGATCCATGGGTAGCAGAAGTCTTCCACACCGGATGTAGCTTGAGCTTTTAAGACCTCAAAGCCCCGCCTCCACAGTGACACACTTCCTCTAACATGGCCACACCTCCTAATAGTGCTGTTCCTATGGCCAAGCATTCACACACATGGATCTATGTGGGATATAACGACTCAACCCACCACAACCATTACAATGCATTGCCTTCAATGGCTTGATCAGACGGGGGCCAGGTTGAGAATTCTGCAGACAGTACTGTACTTCTTAGGACTTGGCAGAGATGCGACCCGTGTGTCCTCTACCTTTTAGGCCCAGTACTTTCTGCCTGGGAGGCTCAGTGCTGATGAATAGATGGTAGCTCGGTGTGGTAGTCTATACCTGTGATCCCAGCACTAGGGAGGCTGAGGCAGGAGGATTGTGAGTTCCAGGCTAGAAAAGTCTGCATATCAAGACTGTTACAAACCATCTAAATGCACTGCCAACAGTAGATCTACATAGGACAGATGTCTGAGGTGACACGCCCCAGACCCTGCAGGGCTCTGTGTGGGGTGGACAGCCAGCCCTGCATACAGCTGCTCACAGGGGCTGAACTCAGTTGTGGGCATTTCAGTCAGGCAAGGTGGTTCCATGCCAGGTGGCGAGCATTCAGGTCCACCCAATCATGAGCTGGCTAACTGTGGCCCAGTTACCAATCCATCTGTGTGTTTCCTGGTCTGCAGAGCATTCCTTGAAGAGCTTGGGTAAGGATGGTATGGCCAGGTACTTGGTGGCCACTGGCTTTGTTCTGGCTACTATTTGTAGCCCCCCCCCCCCAGCAGTGGCTGTCCTGATGTGACTGATTTATTGTCATGAGTGAGGGCTGGAGGATGACATGAACCCACGTGTCTTCTCATGGCTGTTGGCAGCAGCTGGGGTAGTTGGTGGGACTCAGAGACTGTTACAAACCATCTAAATATGCTGCCAATAATAAACCTTCACTGCTGGGCCCCACTGGTGGCTCCTGGAGCCAAAGCTATATCACTGTCACATGTGAGGACTGAGCTCAGAGACCTATCCTGGTCTGGCTTGTCACCTTGCCTCTGCTTCCTAAGGACTTTTTCTCTGTTGTTGTTTGTCATTGTCTTCTGTTTGTTTTTTTTTTTTAAATCATCTTCAGGGGGCTGGAGAGATGACTCAGTGGTTAAGAGCACTGACTGCTCTTCCGAAGGTCCTGAGTTCAAATCCCAGCAACCACATGGTGGCTCACAACCATCCATAACAAGATCTGACACCCTCTTCTGGAGTGTCTGAAGACAGCTACAGTCTACTTACATATAATAAATAAATAAATAAATAATCATCTTTATAGACAAGCTGTCATGAGTTCTTTCTTTCTTTCTTTCTTTCTTTCTTTCTTTCTTTCTTTCTTTCTTTCTTTCTTTCTTTCCAGCTGCTTTCCCCTTATATCTCAAGGGGAAGGGATCTGAGGACTGAGGCTCAGCTATTCCATGTTTTCTTGCAATGATCTCTTTATTTGTATCAACTCCAGAGAACCCTTGGTGCAGACTCTGAGAATACAGCATGATAGGGAGGGCACAGACCCAGCTTAGGAAGAATATTAGACAGGCATGAAGAGGGCTGGCGGCTAGCTAACTACACCATCCCATGCAAGCCTCACCTAACCCTGTAGGTCATCCTTGCTTCTGCTTGAAGACTCCTTGGGCCCTTTCTGGCTCGGTAGTAATAATTCCACTGCAGGGTCAACAGAGGCTCCAGGTTTCAGTTCTCCATTCATGATCTAAATCAGCTATATCTGAGCAAGTGGAAAACTCCCACCTCGAGATTTAGCCTCAGACTTCTCTCGTCAAGTCACCCTGGTTCTTATAAGTCACCTCTGCTGCCTTCTCAAGAACCGCACTTTGCACATAAAATTTCTTCCACTCAATGAATGCGATCCATAATGAGCCCACTGTGTGCTGAGCCTACTATTTGCTGGGCATTGCACCTTTCCCGGGGAATCAGAAACTTCCATCAAAGGACTTTGTGCTTTTTTTTTTTTTCCCTGAAAAAGATGAATATAGGCTGATTTGGGTTTATCTGATTACCAAATGTAGAGAGAGACTTTAGTTTTTAAATGAGACATCCAGTCATATCGGAGTGTCTGCGCACCAAGGGTCTCAGAGAGTGAGTCTACCAAACCCCAGGCTTGTATAGCTGAGATGGTTTAGACCATGGGGCTGGTCCCGCCTGGCCACTTTTGGTGGTTCAGTGTCCTTGCTCCTTCCTCTGTGCCCTGCTCCTTAGCCTGCAGCCTCGTTTTCTGACTGTCTGAGCTCTGTCTGTTTCACTCTCCTGCCTTGCACACAAGGAATCAGCCACATCTCACTGCCACCATCAAATGGGGGCAGAGCTTTGCAATCTCAGGCTAGGTTTCCTAAGGCTCCCACCAAGCGTTCGTCCTCCTGAACCCAATTCTGGGCACCCCCCTTGCTCTTGGAGCTTCTGCGTGGGATTTCAACCCTGCTGCGACATTTGGCTACTTGAATTCACTCATCTCCAAGAGTGCGTGTGACACAGACAGACCGTGCTAGCTTATGCCCAGAAACCCCACTAAAGGAGCGAGGACAGATGCAGCCACCACTGCCCTTGGTGGGGGAGGCCATCGAACAGAAGGCCACGAGAGCGGGCCATGGCACACGAAGTCTATTGTCCCCACTGTGGTGGTGCTGGGTCTGTCAGTGCCTCTTCTCCAGGGCTGCTGGGCTGGAGGCCTGTGAAGTGCCCATGGAGGATGGGCACATGGCCCTGGAGGCTGCCTTGCCAACAGCGACCGCCCAGCAGGGAAGTAGGAAGGCAGGGAAGAACTTCATGCATCCAGGAATTCCCAGTCTATTCTGAGTAGCCAAGGCTGACTCGGGGAACCTTCCTGCAGATGACTCTGAGATCCTCGCTGAGCTGAGAGGTAGACCTGGAGCAGGAGCCTTCTTTCTTCAGAACAGCCTCGCGTGGAGGGACTTAGCTGGCTTCAGTCTCTGTTACCTGCCCCTCATCCTCCCTGAATCCTCCCCTCATCTGCATGCACTCAAAAATAAGAAAGGGTGGTAATTCTGGAAGATCTCATGTGGTTCCCCCCATCCCGGAACACTGAGTGACCACCATCCTGAGCAGGCACCAAATGGATTAAAGAGAAGGTCTTAAGAAAGAGCCCGTGGGCATCTGACTGAGCGCACGGCTGGTTGGTGGGTTGGTTGGTGTGACTGGAGCCCCCTGTTGAGCTCTGCTCAGGCCCAGGGGTGAATGGAGGGGTAGTGTGGTGTGCTGAGAAACTTGTTGAAGAAAGCTTTGCAAACAATGGCCACCGAATGCCAAAGCTGGCAGGCAGTGGTTCTTAATGTCTGAATGGAAGTGGCTGGAGCTAGCCTTCTTTCTTTCTTTTCTTTTCTCCCCCCCCCAACCCCCAGTCACTGTTGCCAAGAAAACAAGGAGTTAGCTGTTTTAAGCATTTACAAATGGTAATGTCCCAACAGCTGGTCTCGGTCCAACAGAGCTATTGTAAGCGTATTAAAAAGGCAGGCCAGGGTTGGAGATGTACTGCCAACCTCCCTTGCAGAGTTGGGGAACATTTTACTTGGAAAAAAAGGTCTTATGTTCCTGCAGAGATCGACAGGACGGTTCTCCTGTGGAGTCAGCGCCTCGCTTGGCAGAGCAGGCGGCACGGGCAGGCGAGCCAAATGCTTCCACGACTGGGAAGCGTGGAGTCTGCGAGCTTGCGCTGGATCCATCAGCGCAGCCATGCAGCCTCCCTGCCCGTGACAGGAGGCTCACATGCACGTGCGTGGAGATGCGGCTGTCCTGGATGTCCGAGCCTAGGTGCAAGAGATGCTGGACCAGCCTCAGGATGTCTTCCTTTACATCCACCACGCCCTCCTCTCCCTTCTACTCAGTCCAAGAAAAGGAAAATAGAAGTCTAAAGAAAACACTACCCCCCTTCTTGTCTCCATCCTCGGCTTCGGAACAGCAGGCAGAGAGAGGCACCCTGGCTCAACCCTCATCTGGGGTGTTCTTCAGGTTTTCATCCTAGGAAATTGTACTAGCCAGAGCCCACTTCCTTACTGAAGGCAATTACCAGCGGGGCCCTGCGTTTATGGACGAGGCCTGGTGGAAAGTAATAGAAAATGATTATTTTTTGTTCTGAAGGCCATCTTTATTAGTAGTGCGGCGGGGACGTCAGCTGCCTCTCTGAATGGCAGTGTGCAGTGTTTTGCTTTCCCCGGCAAGATAAACGATCTTATTTGTTGATGCTTAGTGCTTGAGATGACATTTATGTGAAATAAAAGAGACCAAATTAATAATAAAAAAAATGATTAGTTAGACACAAATGAAAAATGTACATCTCTCCCCCCCTAGTTAAGTTGTTTGTGTTTACACGCTATTCACAAATAATGGCAAGACGCCCAATGGTTGGATGGTGGGGATTTTTTTTTTTCTTTTACAATCATATGGCTTGATTCTGTTCTCCAGATCTTGTCTGAAAGCAGCTATTTGAAATAAAAATGTTTGCATCCATCTCCTCGTTAATCCTTCCGCTGTAATCCAACCTGCTGTAGGGAAATAGCAAAGCAGATGTAACAATGAAAATTGAAAGGGGTGGACACTCATCTCCGCTATAAAAGCTGCTCTCCGTGCAGCCGAGAGAGAAGCTTTTGGATGGAAAATATGGTAAATGATGGTGACAGCCACTGGGATAAGAGTTCGCTATCTGGAGCACTCGGGTGGGGTGTTGCCCTGCTCATAACGGCTGGAGGAGCACTCCTGGGTTTAGTGTGCACCGGAGAGCACGTCTGCCGGCTCTGCCTTGAGGCCGGTTGTCGCCTTTTTGGTCTCTCTACCCATCTGCTTTCTCACTGGGCTGGAATTTTCTAGATACAAATGAGCACTCTGCGAAGAGTCTGTGGACTCTGTGCTTGGGGTGGGTCACACTTGTCCTTTGCTTAGAAATAGCACACCTTGCCTCTCTGGTGGCAGTGCTGTGCTGCCTGCCCTGGGTTCAGCCTTTACAACCAAATGCAGCGTGCATTGGGGTAAATAAAGGATTAGGGTGTGTGTGTGTGTGTGTGTGTGTGTGTGTGTGTGTGTGATTCTGTACCGCACAGGCAGCTTGAGGTTGAAGGTTTGGGAGTATTTTGGAGGGGCTACCACCTTATGTCATTCTATAGTTTAATTTTTCTTCTTCTGGTTGCCTCTGCTCCCCCCCCCCCTTTTAACTCCTGAATTCACTGGCATTTGAAGTCACATGTAGATTCAGTCCTTCTGTGTGCATTTATTGAGCACCATGTGTTTGCAATCTGAGTCTCATAAAGAGTCAGAAAGGCAAACACATTGTCTTTTACACCTGGCCAAGCTCATATGCCTCACGGCGGAGGCTGGCTTGGCACAATTAGGCACACACAGCCCACCGGGGCCACGCGTACAAGTGGGAGAGTGAAGCATAGGATGAGAACATAGCTCTGGGTTGGCTGCCTCTTGCAGCTCCCTCCTCTCTCAGAGGGACTGTCATCCACTGAGGAAGGAACTGAGCAGGCAGAGGAGATGAGGGAACACTGTTGCACAGGGCCAGACTTTCAGAAACCAGCTCCTGCTAGGCTTGATTGACACACGGAGGCACACCACCAGCCTGTCTAAAAGTCCTGGTGCATGAGTAGTAGAGAAGCTTTGGGAGGCTTTGCCAGCTCCTCGCCAAATGTCCCTGGCTCTTCTCTCTCAGTGCCTCAGGTTCATAATCTGCAAATCAGGTAAAATCATAATGCTTCCTGCATGCACATTGTGATAAAATGACACAGCCCAGGACAGTGCCTGCCACGGAGACCATACAGGGAGTGGTAATGTCCGCAACCAAGTGCTTTAGACTTTGCAGCTTTTGTGTTGTTTTCCTTCCTATTCTTGTCAAAGAGACAAGGCCAAATGTGTGCTAATAATTCTGTTCAGGGTCATTCATGACAAAGAAGATTTTGATTGTTCTTAAAAAAAGGAAGTCAGAGGCAGGAAGCTGGGCCCTGTGACCCCCTCAGAGTCACTTCTAGTAGCTTGGCTTATTTTTTTTTAAAGTTATTGTATAAAGTAATGGGTTTTATGATGGCATACATACACACACACATGTGAGACGCACATGCACACAATGTTGTAGTATTTTTCTCTTATCATCTCCCTCCCACCGTCTTCCACTCTTCCCTCTGGTCCTCATACTCAGTCCTTCTAATTCCATGTGCAATTTGGCTCTTTTGAATCCCACCTCTGCACTGTTTTGGCCTTGAGACATGGATCCTTCTTGGTGAGTTGGTCAGCAGGCAAAGGTAACTTTGCCACGGCACAGACTAAGATGTCTCACGCTGCGGTCCTGTGAAGCGACTACAACCGATTTTTGAAAGCAGTCTTGTCACCAGAACCCAGTGCTGCAGAGAGCCACATGTTAGGCAGGCAGCCTGTGTGCTGACCGGAGGGAGAAAGGAAGAGGGTGGGGTGGGGTGGGGGTGCTCTACAGTTTCTTCTCAAGTTGTGGAGAGCAGCAAGCTGGCAGGAGGCAGGCCAGGCTGAAGTGTAAGCGAAGGCTGAACAGGTGGGGGTGGGGGTGGGGTGGTGAAGGACCTTCAGGCCTGGGTGGACCAAGAATCCTGTAGGGTGGCTTCTAGGGAGAGCTGGGTGACGATGTCTTCACTCCTCAGAGATGTCAACATTAGCTATCACTCAGTGGTATCAGGGCAGACGCTCCAGTCCCCTCACCAAAGTCCACAGATATGCTCACGCTCTCTGTCTGGTGTTTGTACACCGCCTTGACACTCTGACGACTTTGCCTTTATGAACTTACTGTTCATCACTGTTTCCAGACAGGGTCTCATGCAGCTCTGCTGGGCTGGAACTTGGCTACATAGTCAAAGGTGACCTCAAACCCAGTGTCTACCAACCCTTGAGTGCTGGATTATAGGCATTCATGGACCAAGCTTGGCTGTCCACATACTTTAAACCTTATCTAGCTCACCCATATGGCTTCATGCATAGGAGATGCGACATAAACACTTCTGTTTTATTGGCAAGGCATGAGGATCAGAAGAAGTCTGTACTCCTCAATACAAGGCACATTTCCCTCTTGTTTTCTGCATGGGGTTGGTGGGATTCAGTCGTGCAATGCCAGGGGCCCCTGGAGTGTGTCCCAAGAGTCGGTGGGTGTGAACCCTTGGGTTCCTTGAGGCAGAGACTGTGTCTTTCCTTGTGTTCTTCTCATTGCCACCTGCATCCTTGGGCCTGAGCTGGCTCCCGGACCATCTGATTAAATGATCAACTATGTGAGGATGGCACATGTGGAGCGAGCACATGGGGGGAAGTAGTCCACACACCGCCATTATCTTGCTGGGCTTGGATTCGATGCCCGAGTGAATCTTCCACAGCCCGGAGGAAAACTCAGGAACGCAAATTGTCATGGTTCTATTTAGTCAGCTGTGCGATCTGATGGATGGAGACATCCAAAGGCAGTCAGAAGGCTGACTTGTGTGTGGGCAGTCAGGTGCCTCCACAGGAGGCCAAGGCCTCTATACCTTAAACGTAGACTTCAGTGTATGTGGAGCTGGCTTCAGCTTCCTTTTCATTCCCAGAAAGGAAAGATACATGAAACTCAATAACATCTGTGGAAATTCAAACATATCTTTATTTATTCATGGCCATGATCGGGGCAGAACCTCTAATTTCAACCAATAATTAGGCTTGACAATAGACGTGGAAATAAAACATTTTTGCTGAATTCACTTGTCATTCCTCCCTGCTGTAGCTGGGGTAACCCAGATGTCAGCTGGCCCCTTGTTTTTCTCTCTAAGCACCCCCACTCCATTCCCTCATACTAATGCACTAGTGAGCTGTGGGGCACATGCTGAGGGTATCATGGGGAGCCCTCCCAGGGCTGCTTGCTTCGTTGTCACCTGCTCCTGAGTTCTGAGAACAGTTTCCTAAAGGCATTCTTAAAGGAATTTCCATTCTGCCAGAACCCATTTTCCTTTTTCCCAGCATGCTCCAGTCATGGGGCTCCAAATCCTCTACTTTTTCTGTCTGTCTCTCCACTCCCTTAACCAACTCCAGTTCTCAAGCAGCTTCTCTTCATTCTCAAGTCTGCCATCCGCTATGCCAGAACCCGGGCAATTTTAAGACCTGCTGAGCAAAAGGACCGACTATCTTTAGCATGTTGGCCGAAATTCCTTCTGGAAGGACTTGGGCGGTCATCGTCATCTGCATTGACTGCCCACGTGTTTGCTCAGGTGTTTGGCCATTTGGTCCTTGGGATGAAGTATGGATGTGGCCAGGTCTGCTTATGTTCTCAATAGCTTCTTCCCCAAGCTTTTTTGGGAGGCCTGGACAGGAGCTAAGGGACAGAGAAGTGTGTGTGTGTGTGTGTGTGTGTGTGTGTGTGTGTGTGTGTGTATGTATGTATGTATGTATGTGTGTGTGAGTACGTGTGTACATGTGCATGTGGGCATTGTGTATGCATATGTGTGCACATGTGTGAGTGTGTGTGCACATGTGTGTGTGTGAGTGCATCTGTGAGTGCATCTATGAGTATATCTGTGTGTGACTATGTGACTGTGTGACTATGTGTATGAGTGTATGTGTGAGTATGTGTACATGTGTTAGTGTGTGTGTGTGTGTGTGTGAGTGATGAGTGTGATCTGTGCGTGAGTGTATATGAATGTCTAAGTGTGTGGGAATGTGTGTTAGTGTGCGTGAATGTGCACAGGTAAGTGTGTGCATGTGTTATTGTGTGTGTGAATGGATGAGTGCATCTGTGTGTGAGTGTATATGAGTGTGCAAGTGTGTAGGAATGTGTGTGAGTGTGTGCATGTGTTGGTGTGTGTGAGTGTGTTTGAGTGTATGTGCATGTGAATATATGTGTTAGAGAGGTGAGAGACAGACAGAGCAGATGATGCCTTTGAATATGAAGTGAGCGATGGGAGCTTGAGAGTGGAGTAAAAGGTCAAGAGATTATAGGAAGGTGTGTTCACTGTTTGGTGAGAAGGGAGTCAGCAGAGGGGCTAGGGCTGAGGGTTGACACACATGCAAGTGCTCTTATGTGCCTTGCTGATATGACAAAGGCATGGCAACTTAAAGAAGAAAGGGTTTTCTGTGCACCTGCCTCGGGTGACACTCCATCATGATGGGCTGTCATAGCACACGTGGGAGGCTTATGGTCACATGGCACCCACAGACCAGAAACAGAGAGATGCATGCTTCTTCTGCTCATCTGGCTTTCCTCTCTTCATTCACTCTGGGACCCCAACTCTGAACGGCGCCCTGCATTGAGAACGAGTTAACTTAATCTAGAGGCTTCTGTGGAGACTTGCCTAGAAAAATGTCACCTTGTTTTCCAGGTGATTCCAGATCCTGTCAAGCTAATGGTCAGGATTAAGCAACCTGGGGGGAGGTGTTATGGGGTCTGGAGCACAAGACACCAGGAAGTGGTTAACACAGGGGACCCAGATGTGATGGGAGTAAAGGCAGAGATCACAGGACTAAGAGCAGGCAAGGATGCAGAAGAGTTTGGTGGATGAGGACTTCTGGTTAGCCCATGGGACGCAGAGTCCCAAACTCCTTTCAGATGACTCTTGGCCATTTTTGCTCTTTAATAAATCTACCCTACCACTTACTTCCAAACTGAATGCCCAGGCTCACCATGGACTAGGGTCTTTCCTCGGAATCATCTATAGCTGGATGCTGGTGTTGTTGGTTAAATATTTAGGAAATTTGCAGGCTGTTTTTTTTTTTTTTTTTGGATTGTTGGTACCTTGAAAGTAGTCACAGAGTATTTACACCATCGAGATTGGCAGCAGCTCCAGGCCACATCTTTTCCTTGCCAGAACGCTAGAGGTTAGATCCCCAGTTCCTCTTCTGTCCCAAGCTCAAGTGCTTTCTGTTTGGCTCACCTTTTGCCTGATTGTGGCACTTCTCGGCCCCTCCCAACCTCAGTGTGTTGTATCCCTTCTCTGCTGTGCTTCAGCCTCTTCCTAGGTCCCCAACCCTTTGCAACCTGGGGGCCAGGTGGCAATGTGACATGCATGGTGCAGAGTTTGGCTTCTGAGAAACACAGGGAGTGCTTCCAGGGCGGTGGGGGGCCCAATTGCCATGGGTGCTCTCTGTGAGAGACTTGGTTTGGATATACTGTGTTCTCTCTACCCACTGGCAAGACTAGTAAACTTTGGTTTTAATTATTTATTTCTGTGGCAGGAAAGGGATTTCTCAGCTCTGCCTCAGCTGTATGACATACCCAGGCAGAAGCCAGCAGGGCAGCTACTCCTCTTGGTGAGGCTTAGGGCTCCATCAGTACAGTGGCAGTTTGCAGCTCATCTACAGAGCTGCTGGTGCCGGCTTCACAGATGGCCCCAGTTTTCCAGCAGAGTGCCTGGACCTGGCTTGCCATGCTGTTCCTCTACCACTGCCTGTCACAGCTGCTTCTCTGTCTGCCACTGGCTAGTAGCAGAAGTCGGGGAATCTGGGACCGAGAACATGAAGTGTGATGACATGTCTGCAGTGATGGAGTAGAGAGTATGTGATGTCATGAACATTCAGTTACAGAATAGAGAGATCATGATGTCATGACTACAGTGATAGAGTAGAGAGACTGTGATGTCATGACTGCAGTGATGGAGTAGAGATACTGATGTCATGACTGCAGTGATGGAGAGTGTGATGTCATGACCTCAGTGATGGAGAAGAGATTCTGATGTCATGATTTCAATGATGGAGTAGAGAGAGTGTGATGTCATGACTGCAGTGATGGAGTAGAGAAAGTACAGGCCATGGTACTGTTCAGACCTGGGGCTGAGTTTGGGCTCCCACAGGTAATTCCTATAACTTTAGAAGTGATAAATTTTAGTGTGATAAATTATTAAGCCTCTGAGTTCACCTTGAAGAATCAAGTGTGACCTCTTTTGTAGAGTCTGGTCAGATCTCAAAAAGTAGTGGCTGAAGGGACAACATGAGGCTAAAGATTAATTTCAGATCAATTTCTGTTATTCCTCACTGAACACCTGGACTTCTGAGAAGCCGCATGTCTACACACGCTCACTTCCTACAGACACTCCAGGGCACACTGTGCAGCATGAGAAGCTGGACAGAGAGTGAACTGGGGAGCCACGGCTAAAAGCAGCTGTGTGTGACTGTTTCTCTGTTAGCACCATCAGCTTCAGGAGTGTAAATATTTCCTCACTATGGCTGCTTTCAAGTTGTTAACTGTATGACTTTGCAAAATGCTTTGGAATTGAACATTGGCAAACATAAGCTGGTCCTAGCAGGTACCTGTACTCAAGGTCTTACCTCCTCAGTTAAAGGTCTCCAGGAATATCTTCATAGACACAACCTGATGGATAGGTATCTTCAAGGATTCTCAATCCAGTTAGTTGACAATAAAGATTGACTGCCAGGCAGAGTAAACAGCAACAACCAAACACTTCCTGATAGTTAGGAAGCACCCTGAGGTTTAGCCATGAGACTGCTCGATCTAGTGAATCCTTCCACAGAGACTCAGAGCCAGGCTAGGTCTGTGGTCCTGAGAGGAAAGGCCTGATGAACTGAAGGTAGATATTTTAGGTGAGAAGCTTGCCTCTAAGAGCTTGAAGTAGTAATCAAAGGAGTCAGACTGCAAAGGGGCCAGGACACATGGGAGTGCTCTGGGGAAGGAGCAGTTGGTGGGTCTGACATCAAAGGATCTTGGCCTTCCTCTACAATTGGGAGAGTGCTCTCTGTCCTCTACCATTGGGAGAGTGCTCTCTGTCCTCTACCATTGAGAGAGTGCTCTCTGTCCTCTAACATTGGGAGAGTGCTCTCTGTCCTCTACCATTGAGAGAGTGCTCTCTGTCCTCTAACATTGAGAGAGTGCTCTCTGTCCTCTACCATTGGGAGAGTGCTCTCTGTCCTCTATCATTGAGAGAGTGCTCTCTGTCCTCTAACACTGGGAGAGTGCTCTCTGTCCTCTAAAATTGGGAGAGTGCTCTCTGTCCTCTACCATTGGGAGAGTGCTCTCTGTCCTCTAACAATGAGAGAGTGCTCTCTGTCCTCTAACCCTGGGAGAGTGCTCTCTGTCCTCTACCATTGAGAGAGTGCTCTCTGTCCTCTACCATTGAGAGAGTGCTCTCTGTCCTCTACCATTGAGAGAGTGCTCTTTGTCCTCTACCATTGGGAGAGTCCTCTAACATTGAGAGAGTGTTCTCTGTCCTCTACCATTGAGAGAGTGCTCTCTGTCCTCTAACACTGAGAGAGTGCTCCCTGTCCTCTACCATTGAGAGAGTGCTCTCTGTCCTCTAATATTGAGAGAATGCTCTCTGTCCTCTAACACTGGGAGAGTGCTCTCTGTCCTCTAGAACTTGGAGTGTGCTCCCTGTCCTCTAACATTGGGAGAGTGCTCTCTG
The DNA here is from genome assembly GCF_900095145.1 of Mus pahari. Taxonomy (NCBI): domain Eukaryota; kingdom Metazoa; phylum Chordata; class Mammalia; order Rodentia; family Muridae; genus Mus; species Mus pahari. The sequence continues at coordinate 162,594,945 of NC_034594.1, read as the reverse complement.
TCCTCTAACATTGGGAGAGTGCTCTTTGTCCTCTAACATTGGGAGAGTGCTCTCTGTCCT
>NC_034594.1:162515099-162593008 GCF_900095145.1 Mus pahari | reverse complement strand
GAGAGTGCTCTCTGTCCTCTAACACTGGGAGAGTGCTCTCTGGGTCCTTGTTCCATTGTGCTTCACCCACAAAATGGAGATGTTTTTACCTTTTATGGATGCTGAGAGAATCAAATGAGAGACTGTAGGTTGAAGGTGTGCACAGTGCCAGGCTTTGTGCATGGCCACAGCCTTTACTGTGGGTAGCCTGACTTTTCCTCAGGCTTTGCTGTCTCTGAGGATGGGGGCTGGATTTTCTGTTTCTGTTTTTTGGTTTTTTTTTCTCTAGTCATCACAGAATGTAACAAACACATCCTGGTACCTACTACCTTGCTGTGGCACCTGAGGGCATGACCCAGGGTGTTCAACTGCACATTGATTGACTGTCTTCACTCAATGCCTTTCTGAGTTCTTAGGTCATAGCACAGCTTGGAGAACATCTTATCTTGAGGATTGCCACACTCAGGTCCTTTCCCCTCCTTACATAGATGCCACTCCAAGGCATCTTTCTGTTACTCCTGTGGATGCTCATGGATGGCCTGTGCCTGTCCCTGGGCTAGTTACCAGGGAACAAGAGAGTTAAGATGTAGGCCTGCCCATGAGCTCACCTCTGAGAGTTGGGGAGAGGCACTTATGAACCCACATCTGTAAGCATAGACAGAGAAAGGCAGCCTTGCTATGTCTGGCTTGGTAAAGCCTTCATCTCAGGCTGGGTGTGAGGCTTTTCCATGCAACAGCTCCATCTTCACCTCTCATTTACAGAAACTTCCACAAAACCATTTTGAAATCTTTAAGATGAGAAGTCTTTAGGACAAATCAACCTCGAAAGCCTTCACTTTGGGGAGGACTATGTCTGTGAGAGAGAAGGAGATGGTGCTCTTACATCGTTGAGAACACTCACTACAGGCCCTCCACCCCTGTTCTGCTGTGTAGGATGCCTGCACAGCCATGGACTAGTGATTCCACTCTGAAGCCAGTTTCCATGTGGCAGAAGACTGCCCCCTCTCTGGCCCTTTTGCTCCGTTCCCTTGGTTTTCTCCTTTTGGTTTCTGTGATCAGCTGTTCTAAAACACCCCAGAGCCCTGTCATCCCCGACTTGTACTGCTCAGTGTCCTGCAATCAGTGTAGCTTAAGAAACAACCACTTCACACTCAGAGTGTATCTACATTTCTTTATATGGCAACTAGTGTTTACCAATTGCATTTCACTGAAAAGGATGTCTGTCTGTCCTGAGTGTAATGAAGGGTAAGCTCAGGAGTCAGGAGTATATTCATGCATGGCATACACATATATGCACACATGGGCACAGGCATATATACATACATGGGTACACACAGCAATCTATACCCACATTCAAATACATTCAACACACATACACAAATACATAGACACCTGCGCACACACACACACACACACACACACACACCGATTTCAAGGTCAGGGGAGCATCAGGTTGACTACATTGACAGAAACCATGGGGTACAGAGAATCTTACACCAGGTTTTGGTTTTGGTTTCTTATTCTCTGAGATGCAGTAACTATCACTTTCTACACAGAAGTCTAGAATCCTCCCTCTTTATGTTTGAAGGACACATGCTTTGGTCTATGTTGTCACTGGTGGGCAGTTTACAGAGATGCCCAGGCCCCTTTGGGTCGTGTGAAGAAGTACATGTTTACAAGTCTGGGTTTAAAGGACTCACCTTATTCACAGAGTGACTTTGGGCATTTCAGATTGATTTTTCCTGCTGTGTTGCCCATGGGTCCTCAGCTTCAGATAGCTATATCTGAAGGTCTACTGCGCTGTGCACTAGACACACTTAGTGCCATCTGTTGTCCTTCTTTACATTCCCTTCTTCACTCTAATTTCACTTACTGTGTGTGCATGTGTACACATATAGTGTATATGTGTGTGTATGCATGTATATGCATGTGTATGCGTGTGTGCCAGTATGTGAGCTTGGAGCTTGTGTACATGTGTATGTGTATATGTGCATGTGTGTATATGTGCACATGTGTATCATGTGTGCATGCATATGTGTACATGTGTGCATGTATATGTGTGCATGTGTGTGGGTGTATTTGTGTGTGTGAGTCAGGTCTCTTGCTCACCTTTGCCTGCACTGTCCTAACTCTCCTGACATCTTTTGGGGGATTCTCCTGCCCCTGACTCCTACCTTTCCATCAGAGCTCTGGGGTTACAGCCATGTGCTACTGCATCCGGCCTTTATGTGGTTTCTGGAGATTTGAACTCAGGACCTCACACTTTTCCTATCAAGCCATCTCCAAGCCTCTCACTTACTTCTCTTAATGTCTGTGTATATGAATAATCTCAGTGTTTCAGAAACCAATAGGAAAATGGGTACAGGCTCTGAAACTAGAGTGATACCATGGGGGAGAAATAGAAGGTGCTAAGGAAGTTGGGGAGAGGAGGACACACAACATGAAAACATGTTGGGAAGAGTGTGAGAGGCAGTGGGAGGAGGGGGAGAAGCAGCGGGGAGAAGAACAACAAAAACAAATTTTGTGTGAAAAACGCCATCATAAAACCCAATATTTGTAATCTAATAAAAGATAAATTGAGGTTGTAATTAAATGAGCAATCCCCGTGAGATCTCACCGCTCTGTTGAATCAATACACACCAGAATCAATAGGCAGGTTTGTGGACTAATGCATGAGAACTCAGCAAGCAACACCGGCTGTAAGGGGGTACGCATGGCTAAAGGCGAATCTACAAGGTGCGTCCAGCCCTCGGCACTGTGACATGGTGTTGTGGTCTACAAGTGTGATGGACAGCACTGATAGCATCCCTGGGGCATATGTGGTCCATGGACACAGACTGGATGAGCCTGGGGAATGGGCAGAAGAGGCTCAAGTGAAGGGAACCCTTCATCTACAAGTTTGCAGAGGTGCCACATGTGCAAAGGTTGCACCTGCCACTCCAGATACCCTGGGCACAGGGTTAAGGATAGGCCACATAGGAAGCCCTGGGCTGTATCTCAAGGAACATGTCACACAATTCACAAGACACAATCCTTGCCTTCAAGGAGCTTTCCACAACGGGTAAGTGTGTGCATGTGTATGTATATATGTGCATGCATGTGTGTGCATGTGTATGTATATATGTGCATGCATGTGTGTGCATGTATATAATGTATATATGTGTGTGCATGCATGTGCATGTGTGCACGTATGTGCATGTATATGAGTATATGTGTGTACATGTGTGTGCACATATGTGCATGTATATAAGTATATGTGTGTGCATGTATATGAGTGTGTATGTGTGTGCGCACATGTGTGGGTGTATATGTATGTATGTCTGGGGACAGGCTGTGGGTCTATGCAAGCAGATGGTCCTCAAGTGTGGTGAGGGCTGGACCAGGGTGCTTAAGGGAGGGTGTAACCTGTAAGGTTGGCTCTCAGGACAGGAAAGGAAGCGAATGGATGTTTGGCTTCTTCCAGGGAGACAAGAGACTCTGAACCCAGCTTTTCTTTAACTCTGTCTGTATGGTCTTGCTTCGGGAGTCAATGTTTCCTGAAAACGGCTTCAGCTTGTGTCAGTTCCTGGCCTGCCTGATTGCAACAGGGCTTTCAACTTCACCTTGTTCCTGACACTTCACTAGAAAGATGTTTGCACCTTGAGCCAGACAGCACGTGGGCCAGTGGGTAGTTCAGGGAGCCGGTCTTTGCCGCCTCCTTCTGGGCCATTCTCGTCTTCCAGTCCAAGACGTTGCAGAGCCCATGGACCCTGCTGAGAAGTCCAGCTTCGTGTGCCATTGAGATGGCCATTGCCTCTGGGAAGAGGGAAGCTGGGATGGGCCAAGATGGCAGATGGCTCAGAGTGACATGCTGGTCGCAGGCCCCTCTATCTTTGTTGCTTGTGCCATCTAAAGCTGCCGGCTGCTGTTTTTAACCTGGCTGTCCCTGAGTTTGAGGAGATAGCTGTTGTCGCTCAGGAATGCAGGGTATTTTTAGCAAAAAATTCTGCGTAGGCCTAGGTATTGTTAGTTTTCCAGTGACAGGCTGGCCAAAGAGGCACAGGTATCAGGTTACTTGGGGGCCACCAAGTTCAGCGGAGAGATTCCTTGAAATAACAGGAAGGTGGGGATGCAATCGAGAACTTTCTGGTCCTGTGAGATTGCTTAATTTTAATTAATTGGTTTTTTGTCTCTTTCCTCTGCAGAAGTTGACTGTCCAGGTTAAAAAGAGCTGGGCCCCAAGCAGGAGGGGAGGTGGGAGAAAAAGTCGTTTCAGGTTGAGGAATCGGTGCACTCCGGACGGCATCTCTCCCTAAGAGAGCAGGTTGTAGAGAAGTGAAAGATTGGGACCTTTCTCTAGATCAGAGTTTGAAATCACTCTGCAGGTACTTACCCTGTGCTTAATTCAAAGACAGACTGAACGGGCAGGTGTTTGCCAGCTCCTGAATTCCTCTTCCTGTCAAGACACACAGATGGGCGATTCATTTGTACGGTCACTTCCCTCTTCTGCCAGCCACTCCTGTGTCCCTTTTACAGATGAGAAAACAGAGGCCCAGAGAGGTTGAATCATAGGAAGAGACATACTGAGGGGTGGGTTGGTTTCCCCACAGTCAAATACCTGAAAGCAATGGTGGAAGAATGAAAACCCAGGCGCATTTACAACAGAGCCCTCCTCACTGCCTTCCAGGAAGCTTCAGGGAAGCTGTGCTCTTCTGGGTGTTGAGCACGAGGGTTGGCTCTTTAGTTAGTAATATGTCCTGTTTGTGTCTCCTTGCAAGGTGGGTTTCCGTGGAGCTTAGGGATGGAAGGGTCTAAGGAGGAGGTCGGGCTGGCTCGGAGCTGGGTCGCAGCTACTGTACCTCGGTTTGTAACAGAACCACACACTGTGCCACTGTGCCCCTAAGTCCCCAGAGCTGACACAGACAAGCCCTTGACTCTCCAGAGAAGCAGATTCCTACATTAGGCCCTGAACCTTTGCCATGCCTACCACACAGAGACCGGTGTGGCTGTTGGTGCAGTCCGTTTAGATGCAGAAGATACCAACGCCCTGAAGAGACCTCGGAACAGTGAGAGGAGGCAGGACCCAATTTTCTCAGGTTGTGAGCTCCGAGTTCCACAAAGCTAAAGGATGTGCCTGTAGGCATCTGTGCCTCCCCAGTTCCCGTAACTCACACAGGTGCACTGTTGCATGTGCACATGGCTCCACCAAGCGACTTCTTCCCAAGAAACACAGAGATCTGTCCCTCTCTAATGAGTGTGGATTGGACCTGTTAGAAAAAGCTAGAATAGACGTGAGGTCTGGCTGAGAATAGATATAGGATGATCAAAAAATACATTTTAAAGTATTTTAATCTACAGAAATATTTAAACATGTAAACATTGAAAAACTATATTAAGAAACAATCTCTATCCCCCCCCCCCCATACGTTGGCTTCCTTTGTTTCTCCAGCTTTCTCCGCTGCCCCTTCCAACTCTGCCCTCACCTTTGGGCCTTCTGTTTTCTTGTTTGGGTGTTCTAGCGTAAGACAGGTTGGAATGGTGAATTCTAGGTCTCCCTGGAGGGGAGGGATGGGAGAGTTTTCCCTTGTGTCCCTCCTAGGATTAGCTCAGGCTCCCATCTGATCATTTTTCCTGTTGCCCCTCTCATCCCTTCAGAACTTTCTGGAGTAGCAGATCTGCCATCAGCCCTGCGTACTGCACAGCTACCCCATGACTTCTGGCTCCCCTCTGTTAACCTTCATCAGATGACCTCAGTGAGAATACCTGCTGGCTGCTTGCCACCACAACACTGACACAATCCCTCCACACTTTCAAGCCTCCCAGGTTTCCCAAGTTTCACCCTGGGTGCTGTGCCCTTCTTCCCCAGTCTTCCTGTGTATAAGCTGGCTGCTTTCATCAGGTGTGCCAGTCAGTATGGAGATCCCACTGGGCATGGTGGCACATGCCCGTGATCTGAGCATTCAGAAAGCTGAGGCAGGGGCATCGTGAGATCAAGGTTAGCCGGGGCTACATGGTAAAATCTTGCCTCAAGAGTTAAGGCTGAAGAGGAACTCAAAGGAGAGGCAGCCGTGAGGGTGCTAGTTCCAGTGGCTGGGGGTTGAGGATGGTAGCCGTGGAGGGTCAGGCGGGTCTGTGATGGTGTGGTCCTGAGCGAGAAAATGGTTGCCATCCTCTGCGTCTTCACAGTGAGTGCGAACCTCCCTCATTCATCCTCACCATGTTCCTTTCCCTCCTTCCTTCCCTAGCATTTGGGGAGTCCCAGCTATCTAGGGACAGAGGAACATTTAGGAAGAGCATAGGGCTGTTTCTCTTGTGGAGATGTCCCAGCAGGTGCTGTTCAGAGCAATACCTGACTATTGATCTGTGTGGTGTACCCAGGAGTTCAGGGAAGCAGAGGTGAGGGAGGACTGGGTTATCTTTGAGGATTGGAAGTGAAACTACATGTTTAGGGCCCCTTGCAAAGTGCCTGGTCCCCAGAGTGGCGGAGAGGCAGTCTCAGCTGCTCTTCCCCGCCACCCTTTCTTCTCAAGTGATACCAATTGTGGGCAGCTTTCCATTCCCACTTCATTCAGTTCTTTTAGGCCATAGAAGTTTCTATTTCAACAAAAGCCTCCTCCTGTACAGGTGACAGTGCAGATCGCCACTCTGTTGTGCTCTAAAACAATGGGGCAAGGACAGACAGAGGCGATGTGGTGAGGCACAAATGCTGCTTTTCAAGTGGCGGCCAGTAATCAAATCCTCTCTCAGCACTGTTTGTGAGGGAAACAGTGAAAAACCAAGGGGGAGGAGACCATGGCGGGTCTGAACTGTTCAAGGTGTGGGAAGAGAGGATCCTTTTCCCCATGGGGAATAAACAGGCGCTTTTGATGCTGCCCAAGTCTGTGACTGTCAGTCTAGCCTCGCAGTGCCAGGAAGGACATCCATTCGGACATTGCTCCCCCCCCCCTCGGCCAGATTGATAGGTGTGGGGCCACAGAGGACAAAGGGTCTTCTTTAAAGCAGTGAGTCTTTTTCCAGGGTCTCTGGCTACAGTCCTCTAAACCTGGACCCAGCATCCCCAAATCACAAAATGTCGGCCTGGAACCGCTGCCACGGGAGAGGGAGAACTTGGCACTTGGTTGCCATCCGTGGCAGGCGTCCTGAAAGGCTTCCTGTTTAACATTTTAGTTGCATTAAAAAAACAAAAAAAACAAAAAACAAAAAAACAACAAAAAAAAAAGCCCCACAAAAACTTGCCAGCATGTCAGAACTAGAGAGGCTCCAGCTTGCGCTTCTGCCGCGCACCCAGGTTGAGGGCTGAGGGCTGAGGGTGCCTCTTGTGCCCCCGAATCACAGTTGTCTGGAGCAGCCATTTTCATCAAGATCTCTGTGTTTGCTTGGCAGAACTCAGGATTGGAAAAACAATAGGGTCTCCTGCCAGATTCCGTTAATTTCAGTAGCGGCGGTGGCTACGGTGATCGCTTCGTCAGAGGGATATTGGACAAGACCGGCCGGGAGACGAGTTTGGGGATTTTGTAGGGTGAGTCTTTTATGGTGAAAAGTCCACACTTACTCTCCACCCATCTCTTCTCTACATGTGGTCAGAACATGTGGTCGGTCAGAATGATGGGCAGGGCAGAGAAGCACACAGCCCAAAGTAGGTGGGAGGGGAACAGAACGCTGTGGGTGGGGGAGTCGAGAGCGGTCAAAGGTCACTCCTCACCTGCTAGGGCTGGAGAGCATCCAAGGGGCCTGGTGCTGGCATGTGACACCAAAGGACAAGTGGAAAGGTGTCTGCTCCCTGGGGTCTGGAAAACTGGAGCTGCCAGACGTCTACAGAAGGTGACATGAATGAGGACCGCTGACCCAGACAGAATGGGAACCGGGCTGGGGAATTTCCACAGGCTACCCACTGCGTTCCGCTTGGGAGTGTCCCACCGGAATATTTTCTAGGAGTCGTACAAGTTCAGCTTGTGGGCTGAAGTGTGGGCCTGCACGTGCAGCCCTCAGCCACTTGGTCAACCCCTTCTCAGTCAGTCACGAGGCTTCCCTCCATGTTAATGTGATCTATGATCTCAAAGCTTGGAGGAGGAGCGGGGAGTGTGACCAGCCGTGTGGTGTGCACCACGGGGGTTCTCTGGAGAACCCTGACTGACAGACACAGGTCGCTCAGCGCAGAGTGAGCGCTCTGTGTTGGGCTGTATAAGTGCCCAAAGGGGAATGAGTGGCCTTTTCCTCGCAGTTCTGCCCGGACTGCTGTTTCTCTGTACTTTCTCTGGAGGGTGTTTGCCTTTCCTGCGGCAGAACTTTCTGGAGTTATTGAGAGGTGGGACGGTGAGGGAGCTGTGGTGTTATGGCAGATGGATGACTTTTATGCTTTTCTAGGTCAGCCCAGGATGACCCTTACTGTGGCCTCATGAGGACGAGTATCACAGGAGGGCCAGCAAAAAGGCTCAGTGAATGAAGGTGCTTGCTGCCAAACCCCATGTCCTAAATTCAGTCCATAGGACCCACGTAGATGAAGGAGAACTGACTCTTGTCTCCCACCCCATGGCTCCAGTTACATGGCATGTGTGCTCACACAGAAGCAGGTCCATGTGCACATACACACACATGCACATACACATGCATACACATGTGCTCCAGTTACACACTAGCATGTGTGCTCACACAGAAGCATGTCCATATGCATACACACATGCACACACATGTACACACATGCACACACATGTGCTCCAGTTACATGGCATGTGTGCTCACACAGAAGCAGGTTCATATGCACACACACATGCACACACGTGCTCCAGTTACACAGTGGCATATGTGTTCACAGAGAAGAATGTCCATGTGCACACACATACACATGTGCTCTAGTTACATGGCATGTGTGCTAACACAGAAACATGTCCATATGCACACACATGTACACACATGCACAATGCACATTCATCCACCCCACTCACACATACATACATGTACACACATACATATTGACCCATACCCACACATACTCACACATACACACTCACATGCACACACACACACACACACACACACACACACACACAGATAGAAAGACAGATGGACAAGACAGTCTTTTAAAAAGTGAGAGCCAAATGCACAGTCATAGGAGATGCTATGTAGAGAGAAACTAACTGGTCCTGGACAAAAAAGGCCACCTAAAGGGAACCAAGGTAAGAGCTGTTCAGAGTAGGAGTCTGGCTCTTCAGACTTAGTGTTTTCAGGTGGTAGTATTGAAGGTTTGTCCCTGCGTCTCTGAAGTGCCCATGGGTAATGGTGGCCTGATCAGCAGTATGGCAGCCAGGAAGAGTGACAGTGGGGTTGGAGTGCAGGGCCTCCCGCCCCTCCTCCACTGGCTGTCAGCTGCTGACCCCTTTCCCACCTCTCATTTATCTGCTGCATGACTCTCCTGTCCCCACAGAGGTGGTCTCGGAGGAGGCTATGGCTGCCCATGTCTCCAGGACACCCATGCATGAGAACAAGACAGCTGCAAGTCAGAAACACAGGTGCCTGCCTGCAGAGAACCTGACGAGGGAGAAGAGTCATGGGGGAGCCGGGCTATTGCAAATGTGTGCTTCTTGACAGCCTTGGGCTAGAAGTGAGCGAGCTAGGCTCCAGGAATCCAAAGACTAGATCAGACTGTAGGGTCAACACAGGGTGAGAACATGGCACACAACAGCAGGAGACAGGAAGGGGCTTGGTCACCCTGCAGCCTGCCATGATCTGTCTCGCTGGCCCCTTGGCACATTCTGTGAGTGTTGGAAGTCTTTTGCCCAATGCCCACTTTTTCATGAGAGGTGCTGAATGGTTGCTGTGATCACCCTTACCTGGGGGGCAAAGGGCAGGCACGGGGAGGGCTGGCCTTGTCTGTTCCCATAAGATTGCATTAATTAGTATTTGTGGCTGAGACCTAAAGCCCTTTGCGTGGGCTTGGCAGACCACATGTGAGGCACACATGTCTCCCAGGGTAGGCTTTTAGTAAGTTTCACGGGCAGAGATGAATTCTGGTTTAGGTCCCTCACCCTCATATCCAGCTCTCTCTCTGTTAGATGATTACAGTGCAGAAGATAAAAAGGGGAGGGGAGACAACACCTCTGTGCCCGCCCCCACTGCGGCATACACACAGGCAGGGGTTGAGGTCTTGGCTCAGGACTGCCCTACCTCTGACTTTAAGTCTGGAGATTGCTGGGGATTCATCAGAGGCAGAGTGTGTTCCTGGGAGGACAGGAGTGGGTCAGGCCCACAGGCCAGGCTGTCCCCAGAGCAGGTGTCTGTGTCTTTAGCTACCCGAGTCCCCATTCTTCTCTGGCATCCCTGGTGCCTCTATGAGCTGCTTTTCTTCTTACATAAAGCTGGTCTCTTCCACATGGCCTGGTTTTTCTGCTCTCATCACACACAGCCCATGTGACGTCCTCTTAACTTTGGAGGTCCTCGGTAATAAGACCTTTAACTGAGCTGGGACCATACTCTCATCCTCCCCACTTTGTTCTCAGAGGAACTCTGGGAAAGAGGGGAGCTGAAGCCGGGGACTGACAGGAGTAACGTATCTTCCCCAGGGAGGATAGCCAAGGCCCCTGGCAATGCTGAGAGGGAGCTGGGAGCAACTGGGAAGCAGGTACGCAGCCTTCAGGAGGACCCATCTCTGAACCCACCTTGGCCCCAAGCTTCTCGCCCCCTGAACAGGGAGAGGTACCACCTGGGTGTTGCCTTGAGTCCCTTGGTTTGTAGTCATTTACTGTTGTGGCCGTCCCAGGGACAGGACAGAGGAGGCATGAAGATGTGGCCTTTGAAAGATCTCCCGAGGTTGTTCCCTGGTCTGCATGAGTGACGGAAGCAGGAGTGGTGGCGGGGGAAGGGAATTGCTCCAGACTGGGCCTTTGGAAACCAGGGAACTCCGAGGATAGCCCGTACACTGGGCACTTCAGGGTGAGCCTCGCCTTCCTCACTTATTCTCCATGATGGTGCTCTGCACTTAGCCCCCGAACTGCTGATACTCTGGGAGGGCTGTCAGGTCAGAGAGCTTGGCATTAGCTTGCTCCATTCCACAGGCACAGGGGCAAGCTGGACCTGACCTCTCTAAAGACCCGCTCATCAAATTTGTCAAAAGAGCACTTGCTAATTACTACATTATTAATTCAGGATTGGCACAGGACAAGCCGGTGAGATTTTTTTCCTATTCTATTCTGTCTTTATTGGCATACGGAATATTAGGTTTCATTATAGTGTTTGTTTTTTTTTCAAACTAAATGTGTTCTGTTGTTCTCCCCCACCCCTGCTCTAACCCCTGAGCTCTCCCACCCATACTCGGGAATTATTTCTTTCCCTTTATTATGATACCCAGGGTCAGGATGGTCTCCAAGCTGCAGCCCTTCCAGGACCACTGAGAAGAGTCCCCGAGGCTCCTTCTGACATCACTCGTCAGATGATGGACTTCTCCTCAGGAGGGATGAGCACTTGAAAGTGGGCCTTGGATAGCTGATGAAGACGGTGGGCTGAAGGACCTCTGACCCGGAAGTCAAGGATAGGATTCTATCCTTCAGCTCAGGCAGAGCAGGGAAGGCTCTGCTCTCTTCAAATACTGACAAGCTAAGGGGTGGGTGTCTGTGCACAACCCAATGGACAGAACTGGGCCTGGGGACATGAGACCCTGAGGGAGCCTTCCAGTCCCGCAGGTCGTGAAAGGGTAAGAATGGAGTGTACACCCTCCTGGGTGGGGCCGACCTCCAGAGCGGCAGTGATGGCGGCACTCCCTGCGCCCCTATGAACAGTTGAGAAGTCAGGAAGAACCCTGGAATGCTTGCTGGTGAGGAGCCTCAGGCTTTGGGGCAGCATACGACTATTAAGTCACTTTAAATGCTCAGTCAGTGGACTGGGAGGCCTCACAGAGCAGGCCAGCTCGGCAGCTACCATTTAATTTGCCAGATGACACACGTGAATGTGTCAGGCGGAGGACATGAACTACATGTGAATTGTTAACTTTCATCACAATGGAGACATTGCCTTTAGTGAAGTTCTCAGACCAAGTGCATTTCTCGTGACGGCCACCTACACACTGCTCGCCTGAATGGGAAGCACAGGACAGTGGGGTGGCTGTGAGGGTGGCCCGGGTGAAGATGAGTACCCCAGGATATCCCACCAGGACCTCACACACTGCCAGACACCTTGTCAAGGACTGAGAAAGAGATGTTGGATGGGACTCTGCCAGCTCACTGCCCCTCAGGAGTGGGAGTCCTCCAGGGACATTCCCACCTAAGTGTAAGGAAACTCCAAGGATAGCCTGTACAGAGACACAAACTGAGGACCTGGGGCTCAATGGTAACTGTGTCATCTTGGCACGGGGACTCTGTGTGGGGAGGGGGGAGGGTTGTGGGAGGTGTGGTGGAGAAGGTGATGTCTGAGCTGAGCATTCAAGGTATGGAGGCTTTGGGCCTGCGGAAGGGAAAGGTGAGGGGGTAAGGAACCAAGATGCCTGGGCCTGGCCACAGAAAGCAGGCTGTGAGCAGGTGGCTGGTTGCTGGGTGACAGACAGGGCAGGTTAAAGGGGAGGAAGATAATGGAAGGGTACTGGGGAGGTCAAGGGGAGGTCAGTCAGTTGTCACAGTCCTGGCCTGTCACAGTCTTGTCACTGCTCTGACCCTGGTCATGTCTCATCTGTGACTGACCATGAACAGGCCAGGCTATGTGTGCGCTGGTGTGCTGGACAAAGGCGCTGAGTGGAGCCCAGCTGGGCGGCTCCAGGCCTATGCACTGCCTTCTCTTCTTCTCCTCTGGCTGTGCCATGCTACGATCTTGCTTCTCTTTCTCAGTCTCTTTCCTTAGCATAGGCTCTGAGAGGTTCATCCCCAGCTCCAGAGAAGTTGACCTTGGGGTGAAGGCCTAGCAGCAGAGTGGGTGGGCTGCAGCTGGCCCTGGTCAGGTTTGGGCCAGAGCGCTCCCTGGGGCCTCAGTTTGCCAGGGACAGATATGTGAAATGGCACATTACAGCACCCCAGGGTGGGCTACTGTCCCCTGCAGCTCCCTCCTCCCCACCACAGTGTTCCAAGCTCCTTGCACTTGGTTAGGAATCTTTATTCCCAGATTAGTCGCCACGCACACAACATGGAGCGTCCCTGATTTGAGGAGCAAAAACAGTCATTACTAGATTGGTTCTCTGTCGCCGAGTGTGTGTGGGACAAACAATGCGGCACAATTTCCGCTTGTGTAGCGTCTTTCAAACCTCACCATGCCCCGGCGACGCTCGAGCTGCCGTAAATAGTACAATAACCAAGATAAACATTCTAAACATCTTTGCATCGGGCTTCATCTGATTGTGCTGCGCTCAGCCAGCGGGGCGGCAAGAGGAGAGAGCTGGGGATGGTGTAGCCCTGGGAACCCAGGGGTGCAGCTGGAGGAACAGGGGGGTGGGAAGGCAGTCTGAAGCAGCCATGTTAAAGGGGGGTCAGAGGGAGGTTGGGATGGGCCTAACCTGCTCTTGTGGGGCTGCCTTTAAAAGGGGTGCCCTTGTTTGGACAAAGCTGGGTAGAGCTGGGACCACGGGGATAAAAGAACTCCCTGTCTACTGCCAGCAGTGCTTGGAGTGTCTAAGAAAGAACATGGGACTGGGCTTGGGGTATCTTATCAACCAATCTAATTTGCTCTGTGCCTCAGTTTACCTCTCCTACTCTTGGTTTGCCTCAGGTATGAGCCAGTAAGTTCCCTTACACACTTGGTGAGATCTCTATTGCTTATGAGACCTGTGAGATGTGAGGCTGTCCAAGGTCGGGTCACTTGCTTTCTGACAGAGCCTGACTGATTCCTCAGGAGCTTCTCCAGCTCAGAGCAGTGGGTTTCCTCTGAGGACGACCATGGCCTCCACTGAATGTCATCCGCATGCCTCTGCGTCTTCCTTTCCCTTCTTCATCAGGAGCCAGACCCTCGGGTCTCCATCATCTAACTCTGACCAAGTCTAAAGGAGCACAAAGATACTGGTTTAGGAGGGTCCAACAAATAAGTGTGTGTGTCCTAACGCAGCGTCTGCGCTCAGTAGGTTCCTAAGGTGACATCTGCACGCAGTAGGTTCCTCGTGTGGTGTCCACACTCAGTAGGTCCCTAAGGCACTGAATGCTCTCAGTAGGTTCCTAGGGCAGTGTCTGCGCTCACCGTCAGGCATACAGTAACTGTTGGTGGTTATTTTAGTTCAATCATCAGTGAGCACGCTCTCATCCACTAGAGGAGGCCCTGTGTGGCTCCAGGGACTAACACTGCAGGGGTGGTTATACCCTGCCCTGCTGGACTCACTCGGGCACGGGCCACAGCAGCCTCTAGGATAGGTTCCCCGTGCTTCCTCTCGTGTTCAAGTTGCGGGAGCTTTGTTCATCGATGCTTCCTAATTTGGGTGAAGTTCGCCATATGGAGAACAGGGAACGGTGTTAAAAAGCTTTCACACATAGATAGTGCAGCACTTTCTCTGCTAAATGAGGACTCTCTCCCCAGTGCAGATTTCACACGCAGATCTCCAGGGTGTTGAGTTCCCTAGTCAACAGGGGTGGAGTTGTTGGGGCTCTTGGAGGCATTGTCTCTGGCTGGCAGGGTCCTGTTCCGACCCCAGGAGAAATACCATCTTCTTTTTCCTCCCCAGGGTGAGGGCTCTCTAGGGCTCTTCTCTTGGCTGAGACGACTCGGCTTCCAAGTCCAGGCCGAGTGTGCCTGGCTGCCCCCAGCCCCAGCCCACGGCTGCCAGGCCTGCACACTGGGGTCTCAGGGGATCCCCTGCATGCTACTCTCATTTCATGTCTGGAAGGGAGCTGTGCTGTTCGGAATCAAGCCCAAGCCCCCCGTTCCCCAACCCACGGCACATTCTCTAGAACTTTCTCTCCCAGCCAAGACATCTGCTGCAGTATCAGTCCCTGCCCCCCCCCCCCGTGTCCCCCTGGCCCAACTGCCTGAGCATGCCTGGTTCAGTTAGTAAATGAATGTGTTCCTCTGTTTGCTGGAGGCAGAGTGCTGTCCCTCACCCGCAAACACACCACTGGCCCTGAAACGTTTCTTCCAGGTGGTCCATGCTGTCTGGCTTTGCTCTTATAAGTGAAGCGAGCTGGGGTTTGTGATCAATTTGGTCTCAATCCTATCCCATCTTCCCTACCTGACTTAGTGCTAGCTCACAACTACTGAAGAAGCCGAGCCACCAGGGTCAGGCTCAAAACCAACATAGAAATCATGATTGTCAGTCACTTATTGAGTGCCTACTGTGGGTTCAGCTCTCTTCTCATTTCCTCCCAAAACCAGGCAAACATCCATGTATCTGTTTTGACTTTAAGGACATGTAACCCAAGAGTCAGAGGGGGTGGGGTGGGGAGCACTGGGGGGGGGGTGCAAAGTTGTATAACTTAGCATAGGGCCAGTATTCACAACTACAGTTATCGACCTCAGATATGTGGCCCTCTGCTTGCTGTCTCAGTACCCAACCACCAAAGGGAACTGTGCTTAGGTGTGCCCAACCCTACCGGGGTCAAGCGCAAAGATTGCTCTCAAATGCAGTTATAGTGCGCAGGGAAGAGAACTAGGGCTTGCCCAGGCTGGTGGGGTTTACAGAGTGCAGGGCTGCAGAGCAAGGGAGGAGTGAGCCCCAGGGAGGGTCTGTGGCTTTGTTCTGGCTGAACCCTGCCACCCACATGGGCTTGGCTCTCCTTGTGACCCCTGCGCAGCACCGCAGGGTCTGACTTTGCCACCCTGTGGGAAGAAGAGGACCTTGAAATTGTTTTGAGATGTTTTCATTGATTTTCTTTAATGTAGAAACATTTCTACTCACACACGGGCTTCCGTGGGAGGGGATGAAAGAAAAGATTGGATACAACTTTGTGGGACTGGGCGGAGCTCAGGCGGGGAGCCGAGTGCTTTGTCGATTGCTCTTCAATTTATCAGTATTTTCCTGGAGTTTCTGTGCGAAGCCCTCGGCTTAATCTCACGGTTGGGTCAGGCACTGGGAGAGGAGATGGAGCTTCCTGGGTCCCTTGGCTTGCAGACCAGCTTAGGCTGGGCAGCTGGGCCCTACTTAAGCCCATACATTTAACCCAGCCTTAGCTGGACACTTTTTGCAGAGAGAGAGTCTAGCTGCAAGATTAGAATTTTAGGACTTTCTGAAGGATGGAAGCAAGAGATAGAGGTTGAGGCATGTGGTTTCTGGGTGGGTCACTTGTGACGCTCCGCATGGAGGCACTCACAAGTCGCTAGCTATCACAACCACCAGGAAGGCCTGACACTGTTGTAGCATGTGAATAAGGTGAGGAGGAAAACAAGAGCTGAGAAATACAGTTCAGGTTCCTTGTCAACCGTCACTCACATGCACATGAATGTGTGTGCATGTTCGTGTGCATGTATGTGCATGTGTGCACATGTGCATGCGTGCGTGGGTATGTGTGTGAGTCAGAGGGCAACTTACGGGAGTTGGTTCTCTCCTTCCATAATGCGGATCCGGGGATTGAACTCGGTCATCAAGCTCCTCACCTCAGTAGGCACCTTTGTCAGCTAGAGCACCTCATGGCCCGGAGTCCAGTTCTTAAGGAGACCTTTCTTTGATTAATGAGCATCTGAGACAGGGAAAGCCAGAGCTCCTAGATCCCAACCTCTAGATCCTCTCCTGAGGCCTGAAGATGCCCCAATATCCTCAGAGGCATGACCTCAAGTCTTCAAAGGAGCCCCCTTGTCAACTTTCCTCCGATGGCCCCCATGATACTATTGAATTTAGTTAGATAATATGTGTATTGTTGAGTGGATACATTGAGGGACTACTGAGTGGAACAAAAGGCTGGTAAAGAAGGAAAGAGCGTGGGCCATGCCAGAAGGAAGGAGAAGGGCACTGGCAAACTGTACAAGAACACACAAGAACCAACCAGGATGCTGTCTGCACAGGCTCCTGATCACACTAGGAAGGAGTCAGCCAAGACACCTCCCGGTCCTAATGCCCTTCTGCTGAAGCAAAAGCATTGTGAGACCGCACCTCGACAGGAGCCTGGTGGAGTTGGTGTGGAATCTTGGATGTGGCAGGGAGTAATCATGTAGGGCTTTGTTGTGTTGTTACTTGCTCTGAATGGAGACATGCCCTCCTGGAGGGAGGAGGGAGGCTGGAGGAAGGAAGAGGGAGGAGGGAGATGGGAGGAAGGAAGAGGGAGATGGGAGGAGGGAGGATGGAGGCTCCAAAAACTCAGGACACCAAGGACTTTGTAAACTCATGACACTTAACATGCTCTATAGAAAGTTATAGGATTCACACACCTCTAAGTAAGATTCCATGACAGTAAATGGCGGGCGTGCTGGCTGGTTTTATGTCAACTTGACACAAGCTAAAGTCATCTGAGAGGCAGGAACCCTAATTGAGAAATGCCTCTGGAAGATCTGGCTGTAGGCAAGCCTGTAGGGCATTTTTTAATTAATGTGGGAGGGCCCAGCCCATTGTGTGTGGTGCCATTCTGGGCTGGTGGTCCTGGGTTCTATAAGGAACCAAGCTGTGTAAGTTCCTGCCCTGTTAGAGTTCCTGCCTCGACTTCCTTGGAAGGTGAACTACAATGGGGAAATATAGGTCAAGTAAACCCTTTGCTCCCCCAAGTTGCTTGTGGCCTTGGTGTTCATCATAGTCATAGTCACCCTAAGACAGAGGAGAGGGGGTCTTCAGGGGAGCTGCCTACAGGGTAGACAGGGAACTCCAGGGATGGAGTTTTCCAGAATCATTGCCCACACTGGCGAGGTTTTCTAGTGAGATGGTTGCCTGTGAGTCACTGTTACCCCTGTAAGTAAACCCTTTCCTGCTTCTGTAGGTCATTCAGCTGGTCCATCCGGCTTGACCTGGGTTGTAAGTTTTCTTTCGTTTGTCACTGGTGCCTTTCCTGGTGTGAAGATCTGTTCGCGTGTCCCCAGGAAACATTACATGAGACCCTGGAGTCACAGTGTGTGTGTGTGTCCCTGTGGCTTCCTCCAGCATCTCCTTCAGGAGGAGGCCCCAGACACAACATCTGCTTCACATGTTTTCTCTCTGCCTAGAAAATCAGTTCCTGTGCGACCCGTTCCTTTCCCATCCGACAGGAAAGTCACGTGGCTGAATGTCACTTTATTTGTTTTTCTTTTGTTCCCAACGAAGGACAAGCTGCCCATCTTCCTCCGAGCCCTGGATGCTGGGCGACTGTGATTGGCAGTAGCCCAGGACACAAGACAAATGTGCCTTAGGAAGCAGATCTGCCAGAAAAATTCTGCCCAGTGTGGGCTCATTTCACCCCGTTCTTGGTGGCAGGAGTTTTATGTGTCTCTGGGCAACTCCACCATTTCCTCCCTCCCTGAGTGACCTCAGAGGCAGCGGCAGTGGCTCAGAGCTGTCCTTTCATTCTGTCAGCTCATTGCTTAGATTTGGGCACCAGTTTGACATGGACGGTCCCCAGGAGGGTGGCAGCAGTGGCCGAGGCGAGGACGGCCACTCTTTCGGCTTACTACCAAAAAGTTTATTTAAAACTGCAGCATTCTGTGACCATTCCCGTACACTTCACGTTCCCAGTCCAGGTAGGCGGACAAGAACCTGGCAAGATGGAAGGAGACCTTGCAGTATCTTACAACTCCCGGTAGAAACAGTACCCACCTTGGGGGAGAATTTCTCCCTTACGATGCCCTTTGGGTGGGAGAGTTGGGAGGGGTGAGGGGAATGGTGGGGGGAGGCAAGCCCAAGGGAGGACAGCAGGAGAGGAGGGGGGTCTGGGCTGGCTGAATAGAGCTCAAGAGCCCTTGTGTACAACGAGATTAGCACGATGTGAGCGTTTCCATGCCAAGGTGCTAACGCAATAATACACGCGAGTTTGCCAACTTTTCAAATTGAATGTATTTGATTATTTGCTTTTAATTAGTGTGAGTTTTGGAGTATGTACAGGATTGTCAGGGATCCCCACAAAGCCTTCCACAGCCCAGGAAGCCTCCCTTTGGTAGAGATGGCCCCGGATTGTTCTTCTTTAGTGATTTAACAGCTCTGATAAATGTTTCAGCCCATTCCCATTGTGTCTCCATTTCAACCTATTGGCAAGACGGACTGAAGTGGGAAAATAAGCCCCTTCTCTGATACGGACGCCGAGGCCACTCCTGAGATGGGTTTTCTGTGAACACCCCCGCTTTCCGTGAACACCCCGGCTTTCCGTGAACACCCCGGCTTATTCTGCTGCTTGGGCTTGAGTTTTTCTTTCCTTCTCCTTGTGAGGTCTTCCCCTCATCTCCTTCCCTACCCAGGGAAAACAAGTGGACAGCACAGAGGGAGAGGAAAAGACGTCGGTTTATATGACTCAGACACATCTCCAGACTCTTTCCACCTGCCGCAGATTCACGAGCATCTAAGTTTGCTGTCTTTCTGCATAACCCTGCTCAGGATGGCTGTCACCTCTGCCATGCAAGGGGACAGTGAGGTCATGGAGAGGCTGGGTCCCCTGCCGGTGAGAGACGGTTAATCTGGTGGGCTCACTCTCACGAATGCCATCTTGTTACTTGACTTAGTATTGCCTTCCCAGTCTCCCACAGGCGGTTGGCAGGCAAGAGTCACCCACAGAATTAAAAGGCTCTTATTTGGCCCAAGTGTCAAGCAGAAAGGTGAGGTGGAGGGTGTGGCATCCCTGCCGCCTTCCTCTTTCATTTGCAAAGGAGAAGGGAGCACTCCGGTCTCATAGGCCTGTCACTCTTGGTCTCAGGACACCGGGACCTGGATGAGATGGAAACCCACTCAACAGGGCAGGCCACCTTATCCTTGCCCACCTTCAGCTCCCTTGGCCGTGCCTACAGCTCCCCAGGGCTTTGGAGGAGCTGCCCAGGCAGGGGAAGATGGGCCCCCTTATCCGCATTCTGAGGACGGCCGCCTGCCTGCCCACCCATTACCTACACAATCTCTCAGTTACATTAAAAAAAAAAGTCTTCCCCCCTTAACAATAGGAGGAACAAATGGTTGACAAATAACAACAGCAGCGCCTCTCCGACAAAAGCACGCAATTATTACAATTACACTCCCCTTGATTAGGCTGCCACGCACTGCATTTCAATGTAATTGATGTTGTAGGTTGACACATCGGACACGAATATTCTCGCCTGTCCCTTCTCTCTTTTGTCTCTGGGGCTGATTTGCATTTTCTATGCTTTTAGTAATGAAGACTTAGCACTTTTCCTCCATTAGAAAAAAAAAAGACAGATACAATAATCTGCAACTCGGCACTTGTTTAAGGATTCTGACCCTCGAAAATACCACTTTGCTTCACACATTAGCTGCTTACAAAGAAGGAAGCTAATGTATCATCTAATTGGGCAAACCACTGCATCTGATTTCTCTCAATCAGACTATTAGCTTCGTAATTACCCATCTGCCTCGTGTGGAAAAACGGCAAGGCGCACACCCAGCTAATAACATTCTCAAGAGCACTCCACCGCAGTGAGAGGAGGCGGCCGGCGTGGAGGGAGATGGTCTCTAACCATTTCGATGCCAAGGTGGTCACACAATGCAGGCTGGGGGGGCATGCCAACCTGCCCTGCCTGGACTCGGTTCATGAGTTCTTTAATGAGTTACCATTTTGGATGGTCTGTTCAGGGTCACCGAGGCTGCAGGTGGTGGCTGTGGTAGATGTTGAAGTGTGACCTGTGAGAAGAAGGCGGTCTCTGTAGGACATGCTTGGGTTGGAGGAGACATACTCGCAGTGTGGGTTTTGTCGAGGCAGAGCAAACACCATCAAAACAAGAGATTGACTTCTCCCTCGTCTGTGGTTGGGCCTCTCTTTTCTCCACATGGATAATGATGACGAGGACTTAGCACAGTGCCAGTGCATGGACTCTGTGTCACTAGGAGGGTGACCATCCTAACTGGGTGGTGACTTCCCTCACTTGTCATTGAGTTTTGTTTACTTATTTGAGGCACAATTTCTTGTATTCCAGGCTAACAGAAAACTTGCTTCATAGCTGAGGATGACCTTGAACTCCTGACCTCTGGCCTCTAGTTCCCAAGCTCTGGGATGACAGGCATTGACACCAAGCCTGGTTTTATGTGGTACTTGGTACGGGACCCTGGGTTTCATACATGCTAGGCTGATGCCCTACCAACCGAGCTGCGTGAGTCTTACACTAGAGTCTTACAGTGGGTTATGAAAGTCTGTTTGTCCAGACTGCTTCTGCAGGGCTTTTCCACTCTCGAAGCACGATTTGACCTCAGGTGCTAGGGAGCTCCCTGTCCCCCAGCTCCATACCCTGGGCTGGAGCTGGGGGCTGGTGCTGACTATGCCATCAGGACAGGGACTTGGGGGGGGGCTGAGTTTTGTGGAGACCCAATGTCCATCCCTGAAGCTCCCCCACTTTCTGATAGGACAGCCTGGCTGTTACATGGATGTTCCCTATAGCAGTCTTGCTTGAGCAGAGTTCTAATGGGAACACTGAAGACTCACTGTGTCCCCACTGGCCAGTGTGTTTTCTCTCTCAGGCGGCGGGCACACTGGCTGCCCTACTGGCCAGTGTGTTTTCTCTCTCAGGCGGCGGGCACACTGGCTGCCCCACTGGCCAGTGTGTTTTCTCTCTCAGGCGGCAGGCACACTGGCTGCCCTACTGGCTAGTGTGTTTCTCTCAGGCGGCGGGCACACTGGCTGCCCCACTGGCCAGTGTGTTTCTCTCTCAGGCGGCGGCGGCGGGGCTGCCGTGCTTGAGCTTACCATGTGCGGTTGCTTCCTTTACTCCGTAGTGGCTCCCTGCTGGACAGAGGAGCAGGGCGAGCCCAGCGGGGAGCTCTACCTCTGAGTATTTATTCCTCATAGCAAAAGTTTAACTCTGATACGGCTTCAAAGAGCCCATATTTAAGAATAAATTATTAGGTTGGGAACAGAAATTTACGTATTTACTGTCTATGAAAAATGTAAAAAGAAAATCCCAAGTATGTGACGCTCTGGTGAGAGGCTCAACCGCTGCTGTGTGTGTGGTCACGGTCCTTGCTCTATAGAGATCTTAATAGCAAATAAAAACGACTGTGCTCTTACACATGTAAGAGAGGAGGTCCCAAGACTCCCTGTGCCTTGCTAAATCCTCTATTCAACTGGTAAGGAGTTCTCATGGTAGAGGCAGGAAGCAAACTTACTCATGAACTTCGTTAGTTCTGGGGTGGGACATCATTTGTTAGACTGCATGAGAACGTTCTCACTCTTCCCTAACTGTTGGGGACGTGAAGTGGGCTGAGTCCCTCAAGCATTCTCTGGGTCATATGTGGGGAAAGATACTTTCCTGACTCCAGCCAATGGGCTGAGTTTATGCTTGCTATAGCCTAGGCTAGCCCTCAGACCTCTGGGTGCAGACACCACCTTAACAAGCAATTTTCTAACACTATTGCATCTAATATTCACCATCAGCTACACAGCTTCAACAAAGATATATGATTTAATCTCCCTATGTTTAGGGTTAGAGACAGAAATTGCACTTTTAAAACGAGATCCACAGGAAGGTAAGATACCTATGCAGGTGCCTCCAGACACGTCCACAATAGGACTCTCCACCCTCTGGTCCCAGCCCTACAGTCTCCTCCTATTTACTTATTTTATAACTATTTATTTTGAGTTTGTGTGTGTGTGTGTGTGTGTGTGTGTGATGGGGGTGTTTTTTTCTGGGACAGGGTCCTTGCCTCCCATTTCCTGGCCATCCTGTTTTTTGGGACATGGCCTCAGGCACCTGTCTCCACCTGCCAGCACTGGGTCTGGCTTTTTGTGTGGGAGCTGGGGACTGAACTCAGGGCTGTATGACACAAGGCAGCCACTTTACTGACTGAGCCATCATTCTAGCCTCAGCCCAGACTTTTTAATAACTGTCTTCAGGCATTGCCAGTCCCCAAGGGGTAATGAGCTCTCTCCTTCCCCTCCGTTTCCTGCCCTTCCCACCTGCCTCTCCTTGCTGCTGAGTTCTCACTAATGCCCTGCTGATTGTCCAAGTGGAGCTAGGTGCAGGGGCACCTGTGAGAGAGTTCCTGCACTGACTGCTCATCCTAATCTGGGCATGGTCAGAACATTCCTTATTCCATCGGTCCAGACAGCTTTGGTGAGTCCGTTGTCAAGGGCACACCTGGACGTCCTGCCTATTTCCTGGATGACTTCCGGGTCCCTGTGAGAGCCTTCCGAACATGCTCCCTGAGATGAGTTCTCTAGTCAGCTCTTCGTCACCTCTTCATGAAGAGCAGAAGGACCTGTTTCCTCCTTTTTCTTGTGAGAGCCACTCTGCCAAGCCAGGCTAGATGAAAAGGGAGGCGAGTTTTCAGATCCCCACGAGAAGAGTCCCTGACCTTCCTGGAGCTGGGGAATCCCACCAGCAATTTCTGACGCTGCCTTTTACCTACCTTGATGTTGAAAAGGGCTTCATGGCTGGCTGTTCTTTCACGAGGTGACATAACTCCTTTGAGAACTTGAGTAAGGTCTCCACACTAACCACAGACCTGAGAAAACGCTGGGCCTCTGGAGCAGGGCCTATAAACAGCGCTAAGTAGCAACAATGTAAAGAGTTCCCATAAACAGCGCTAAGTAGCAACAACTTCGTTAAGAGTTCCCATCGGAACAATAGGTCTGTCCCCCGCTCCTGCCACTGTGCCCACTGCAATCTATCTGGTTTCCCTGGATCTTACCTCCTCTGAGCACCACACTAATACCCAGATGAGGGGAAATACAGCCAACTTGCAATTGACGATAAGCAGATTATGCCACAGTTTATCTCTGGCCAATCTTGCTTTTCTCTCTTAGTTACCATCTTTGAGCTTACTTAATTTCTTTATTGCTTTTGTAGCCATTACCATCTGCTACAGAAGCTGGAGTTCCAACGGAAGTAGAAGGAAACTTCTTAAATGGAAATCATTATTTTGAGGCCAATGAGCCTGGGAAAGACAGCAGTCTTGGTGGGAGGTGAGCTGAAGCTGGACAAGGCAAAGGGTCCTCAGGGTCAGGTGGGCCTTGGAGGCATCTCTGTCTTCCACTTGGTTAACTGAGGAGGAAATGAAGGTCTCGATGGGGCAGAGGCTTGGCAAATGTTCCCGAGCCACCTGGAGGAAGCCGTGATGTTAAGAATCCAGGTCTGGGAGCTGAGAAGATTGCAAGTATGATTACCAGAACTGATGAAAAAAATGTCAGGAGTGGTGGTGTGGCCTGCCATCCCAGCACTGGGAGCATAGCGGCAGGAGGGTCCCTGGGACAATCTAGACTAACTACTGAGCTCCAGGCCAATGAGAGACCCTGTCTACAAGGATGTGAATGACTTCCTTAGGATGATAGCACTGATTTCTCTCTCTCTCTCTCTCTCTCTCTCTCTCTCTCTCTCTCTCTCTCTCTCTCTCTCTGAAGGGTGGGGTAGAGTGGACAGGGAGATATCTCTTAACTTTCTAGTTCCTTGGAGTTCTGTCTCACAATTTCATTACTTTGTGTGCAAACTGAATCACCAGGGCATAGATCTCCCCTAAGACAAAGCAATCATAAAGGCTGGAGAGATGGCCCAGTGGTCAAGAACTTTGTCTTGTGCTTAGAGAGGACCCATGCTCAGTTCCTAGCACCTCTGTCAAACAGCTCATGACTGCCTGCGACACTGTCTCCAGGGAGAGAAATCCAGTGTCTCTGCCCTCTGAGGGAGTGTGCTCTCTACACGTGCACATGCGGTGCATACACACATACACGTAATTAAAATTAGTTTACAAATCTTTAAAGAAAAAGAACAGGCCTGGTGTGGTGGTGCATGTCTTTTATCCCAACACCCAAGAGGTAGAGAGGCAGGTGGACCTCTGTGAGTCTAAGGCCAGCATTGTCTACGTAAGAGTTCCAGGACAGACTGGGATACGTGACAGAGAGAGACTGTCTCAGAAAACAAGAACCCAATGACAACAAAAGAGAGAGCATGACCAGAGACAACACACACCCTCCTCCCTGGTCTGACTGAGGGAGCCGACTTCCTGTCTGTCAGTCATGTGGGTCACCCATGTGCAGCTCCTGCGTTTCTGTCTGTGAGTTGTTGGTGTGATTGATGCTTTTAGGCAGGGGGATTGTGTGTAATACCCTCGGTATCTGGGTGAGGTCTAGCTCTCATTCTGCCCCATCTGCTCCTGGTATTTTTAAGTCAAATGCTTGGCTGTGTATCCCCAAACCTTGTTGTAAATTGTAAACCATGTCATTATCTCTGGTAGAACCTCACCGCTAAGCAGCGGCCCACAGAACTCAGAGGTTCTCCGGAGTCATTTTCCTGTTCTCGTTGATAGATTTTATGTCCCCCCTGGCCACACACACATGTTAAATGGCGCTAATTCGGTAAGAACACTTACAAGGGATGGTGTTTGTGTGGTACAGCAGTACCTCGATGGGGTCCTGTTATGTAACTGCTCATCTCCATGAATCTGCTGCTTGCCTTGTATTATACTGAGTGATGGAGCGGAGAAATGGAAGAGTGTTTTAGTCAAATTAGTTGTAAAACTAGGAGCAGCTCAAGTCAAAATCCGTTCTGTCTTTTGGGGAGAATATTTTGATTGACACTGAGAAGGCAGAAACTAGGAGACCTTTGCTGCACAGCAAGATTTTGTCCAGGACGCTGGTTTCTTATATGGTGAATTGTTTTAGGTTTTTGGGTTTTAGGAATAATAATGTTCTATTTATACTCAGTGTCCTTGCTGCCCTCAGTTGTGACCTTCCCAAAGGCTACAATTATCTCAGAGAAGCCCCAGTTGAGGAATTGCCTGGATGGGGTTGGTCTGTGGGCATGTCTATGAGGGACATCTTGGCTATTAATTGCCAACCACACTGAGTGGTTCTTCACTATTCTTCCAGTAGAAGATCCTGGGCTGTATAAAAAAGATAGCTAAGTAAGGCAGAGAGAAGGCCAGCATGCAGCATCTTTCCAGGACTCCTGCCTCCAGTTGCGCCCCTGACTTCTCAAAGCGACGGATTGTTACCTGGATCTGTAAGCCAGTGAGCCCTTGTTGCCATTGGTCAGAGTTTTATTACAGTGTCAGAAAAACAGCTGGAGCACTGTTTCATTTCGGACAGTTATTTCAACATCTTCAAGCTCACTCATCTTTTTCTTCTGCACTGTTTATATACTGTTAATTTTATTTACTAATACTGTTCCATCTCAGGCTTTTGTTTGTTTTTCATATTGCTCTCCCCAGACTTAGTTTTTCACATGGTCATTATAATAGCTATTTTGATGTCCTTTGATAACTGTAACATTTGCCAGTTATGAGTTATTTCCATTTTCACTGAAAATATTTTATCTTTCTGTCCGCTACTTTCTTATCATTGTTTTGTTTATTGGGATGGAGTCTTCCTCTCTTGAGGTCTGAGATTGCAGGTGTGTGATACTATTCCTGATTAAGCCTGGCCATCCTGATCTTACGTGAGATCCTATACATTTTTACTTCATTGGGTGTGAGAATGTTATCATACGCCTATGAATATTCTAGGGCTGTCTTCTGAGAAGCGACGGAGCTATCTCAGATGGTTTGGTGGGTTTTGGTCATTAGGGTCCCTCCGTGTGTGTGTGTGTGTGTGTGTGTGTGTGTGTGTGTGTGTGTCACAGTGCAGCCCTGGCTGGCCCCTTGCCACATATACCAGGCTGGCCTTGAACTCACAAGTCTTTCCCCTCTGCCTCCCGGTTTAGTTGTCAGTCTTATTTCTGAATTCCATCTCAGTTCAGGGTATCTATCCCCCAGGCTCTGCCCAGCTTCCTGTCTCTGCACTGTGTTCTGGGAACCCTCAGAGTAATACATGGAGGCCATCACAGGTTCATCTGGCTTATTTCTATATCCCAGGGATGCTCTTTGCTCCTTGGTCTTCACTGTAGGAACCACGGCTCCATACTTTTGTTCTTTGGGGTCATTCTTGGAGGGGATGGTGAATCTAGCTTTCAAGTTCACCTGAGCTGAAAGCATTAGTCTTTGTGGTAAATTAAACTTAAATTTCTTCATATGAAATAAGTTAACAACCACGTGCTGGAAAAGGTCACTTCTGCTGTCATGATGCATGGCTCAGTGGTCGAGCACGCGAGAGGCCCTGGGTTCCTTCTCTAGCATCGTAGAGCAGCAGCAACAATAATAGCAGGTCACTGGAGCCTCTGGGCCTCCTTGCAGCACTGTTTTGATCATCGGGGAACAGGCTACTGGGGGTCTTTCTCTGAGAAGCTGTTCCTAGGGAAGGAGCAGACATTCTGCCTACCCTTGAGACATAGTGTGGCCCGGCGTGGTGGTCCACGCCTTTAATCCCAGCACTCGGGAGGCAGAGGCAGGCGGATTTCTGAGTTTGAGGCCAGCCTGGTCTAAAAAGTAAGTTCCAGGACAGCCAGGGCTACACAGAGAAACCCTGTCTCGAAAAAACAAAGAGAGAGAGAGAGAGAGAGAGAGAGAGAGAGAGAGAGAGAGACATAGTGTGGTTAGTGAGTTTGAGGAAGACACATCCCTTTCCTCAGCACAGGTAACTAAGCCCTGAGCATTACTCCTGAGTCTGATCATTCCAGCCCTTGCCTCATCCCGCATACCTGCCTGCCCGCACACATGATGCACACACACATTCACGCACCCACGTACATATGTGCACATATATTTTATGAAACTGGTATTATTACCTTCTCAGATATCCATTGGCTGGGAGAAACCATGCATGGAGGGATGCTGGTGAAATCCAGGCAGTCTGGACCAGAGGGAAGGCAACCGGCTCAGAATACAGTAAATGAACAGCAGGCCAACTTGGCTGCATCTCAAGAGGGACAGCTTGGAAGGAGATAGGACAGGCTAGCCTATGCTTCACTGGGGACACAGAACATAACAAAACAGGGATCCAAAGTTCTTCTGGAGGCCACACCCTGGTGATTGTGGTTCATATTTTCTCTTGGGCTAAGGGGCTGGAAATTGACTAGAGAGAGGCATAAGGAAGAGTCCCACAGCGGCTGCCGGCTAAGAGGCCTGTGTCTGGCTCCAGGTGCCTGGTAGCCCTCCCCATTCACAGAGCACAAAGCTTCCCCAAGCCTTTTCTAGCAGGAGGTGTTATCTCCAGTCCACAGACGGAGAAGCCTCATGCTCTGAGGAGGCTAGGCCTTCCACCTCCATATCTCCTCCCACCCTTGGCGGGCACTGGGTACCACACGCATGGTCCAGGTCTTCTGCTTCCAAACCAGAGCCTTATCTCCAATGCCGTACTGCCTCTTGGAGTCTCTGGGAGAGCATCCTGCTGCTCAAACAAGCACGAGTCCAAACTTTGGAGCCTGGGCTTCAGGGGCCAGCAGCAATTCCATCCCGGAATCTGGCCACCAATGCACCTCCTGTGTCCCCTTTGGAGTCTCCATGGCAGCCAAGGGAAGATGCTCTGAGAGATTTCCTTGTGTCAGTGTGTATAGGCAGGCCTTTACCCATAGCCCCATCCCAGTTTTTCTTTTATCCCCAATTCATTTTCTGCCTGGGATTATTGAAATGTAACATACAAACCCTCAACACATGTATAGGATGATTTTTCTTAAACGTGTATAATTTGAGTACAACTGTCTCCAACTCAACTGCTTGATCATTCATTCATTCATTTCTCCATCCAGCCACAGACATATATCAACTGACCTCCTACTTCGTGCCAGGCAGGTGCTTGTCTGACCAAGTAAAACAGGCCCTTAACAGATAGTCGAGGAAATAGAAGGATATAAAGATGGGATTTTCTTTCTTTTTTATTTTTTTAGAGGATACAAAGGCCAAGCAGGTATATTTTATTTCATAATGCAGGTCCCCAAACCATCCAAGAATGCTGCAAATTAGCGATTCTTGAAACTTTTCTACTTGTGGGCCTTTTTTCCCCTGAGATAATTTTATGCAATCCTGGGTATAAAAGTGTAAAAAGTATATGCCAAACTTCTGCTGATAATAAATCATAAGGGAATTTATTTAAAACAATTATTTGGTATATATATTATATATATATAGTTATTAAGTAGGAATGCAAATTTGTAGGCCAACAAGATGGATATGTCTCTTTCATTTTACATAAAAAAAAAATCTTGGCCAAGTATTTGGAGCAGCATAGAGCATTATAAACGTTATCCAGAGTTGGTTCATATTTTCATTTTATAATTGTCCATGCTGAGAATTTCATCTTGGGTGAATACATTGAAAAAACGTCAGTAGAACTTTCAAGGCCGTTTCAGAAGTAGTTAGATATTCTAAGGGAAAGTTCACTGAATGGTGTTTTAGGAAACTCAAGTCAGTAACTGCAGCAGCAATGTGTAAGACTGAGCAGTGTGACAGCACAACCGGAAGACATATTAAATTGATGCTCACATGCTGAGGACGATGGTGGGAAGTATCACAAGTCTGCTTTCTGGAATAAGTTATGCTGCTGTGAGAACAGAAAACCCTGTAGACTAGAAACACTGCTGTTGGTGACCCAAGCGTCAGCTCTCAGCTGCCGTCTTCCAGGCAGTATGTGTTGGCACTGAGTGTCATGACAGCACATTCCATGCAAGGTGCCCCATTGCGTGTCTGAAAGCAAGCTGCAGTGACATTGCCTCGTGCGACATTCAGTCCAAGTAACACGGTGACCCTGCCTGTAGACCTCAGCTTCACTGTGTTTGAGTTTGAGGTCATGGTTGGTTATTGCAGATCAGACCAGTCACTGTGTACATCTTTTTGTACAACTCCCATATCCTCCCGGGACCATGTCCTGTAGCTCGGGGAGCTGAGCCCTGGACCCCACCAGAACCCCCCTAGCTTATGTGAGAGGCAGAGAGAGTTAGATTTTGTCCTCTTCAGACTGCTGTGTGGTCTCTGGTTCTGTGATCCATCTTACTCCTTACAGACAGCTGCTGCCTCAAGAGAACAGCAACTTCAACTCTCTGCCCAGGTACACCTCGCCTGCATCTACAGGGCACTTAATGCTCAGGCCAGGTACTGACTTGAGGCTCCTGAATGACCCAGCATCCTCTCTTCCAAAGCAGATACCTCTTTCATGCAATTAGACTGCTAAGCCTCAGCTGCGACTGGCAGTACCCCCTCATGCTCACCACACACACACACACACACATACACATACTCACCATCAGGTTTGGGGGGCAGTTTTAAGTGGGAGCTCTTCATGGTCCACTCTCTTCTTTCTGGGAATCCAAGTGCCCAGAGTTGTTGAAAACATGAGATTCAAATCCACACACTGAGCACCAGGCTGAGCCCTGTGACACACTGGCTGTGAGGTGTTTGCTAAGTTCATTCTTAGCTCTCAAGAGCTAGGTAAGTGTTGTTAAGGCTCTCTCTCTCTCTCTCTCTCTCTCTCTCTCTCTCTCTGAATGAATGGTGTGTATGTGTTTATGTATGTATGGTGTGTGAGTATGTGTATGTATGGTGTGTGAGTGTATGGTATGTGAGTGTATGGTATGTGAGTGCGTGTATGTATGGTGTGTGAGTGTGTATGTATGGTATGTGAGTTTATGGTATGTGAGTGTGTGCATGTATGGTATGTGAGTGTATATATGTATGGTGTGTGAGTGTATGTATGTGTGAGTGTATGTATATTATGATATGTGAGTGTATGTATGGTGTGTGAATGTATTTATGTATGGTGTATGAGTGTGTGTATGAATGGTGTGTGAGTATATGTATGTATGGAGTGTGAGTGTGTGTATGTATGGTGTATGGATGTGTGTATTATGATATGTGAGTGTATGTATGGTGTGTGAGTGTATGTATGTATGGTATGTGAGTATATGTATGTGTGTGTATGTATGGTGAGTGTGTATATGTGTATACATGTGTGTGTATGGTTTGTGTATGTGTATACGGATAGTGGTGGGAATATGTATAAATATATGTGTAGGTATTAGCTCATGCAGTTGCTGGAGGTAACAGTTTCAACTCTGTTGCATCTGGAATCTCAGGTAAGAGCTGTCCCTGAAACTTTAAGGCATGATAGTTTCTCTGCAGAAACTTTTCTGTTCTTAGACCTGTAATGGATGGGATGAAGCCATCCACACTTCTATGGGCAATTTCCGGTTCCTTTCGTCTTTTATTGTACTAAGGATTGAACCGGGGCCTCACAATGTCAGGTGACTGCTTAATCACTGAGCTACGAGCCTCAGTGCCCTGAGTTTCTGTTTACTTTGATGAAAGGTCTCCTTAAGTTTGTATCCCAGATTGGCCTTGAACTTGTGATCCTCTTGCCTCATAGTTCTGAGGGGCTGGGATTACGGGGCTTGCACCACTAGCTCTCTCAGAGGGTAACCTTTATTTAAAATCAGGCTAGCTGCAGTGTCTCCCACCTGTAGTCCCAGAACTTGGGAAGTTGAGACAAGAAGATCCCTGACAGTTTGGGGTTAGCCTAGGCTGCATAGGGAGTTGCAGGTTACCCTGGGTTATAAATTGAGACTCTGTCTCAAACAAATCAAACTAACAACATAGCTGTCTTATTTTCCTCTCCCTGTGATAAAATACTCTGCCTAGGTCCCCTGCCTAGGAAATAGACCCACCCACAATTAAGATGGCTCTGCCCATATCAATTAAAGTCACCATGACAATCGCTCCCCCATGCTGTCCAGAGGACCCTCTTCTAGATGATTCTGTCACACTGACATTTGTCATGTTGAACACTGACCCTTACAATACCCAGTATAAAAATTATTAACTGGACAGTCTACATTCTTTTTCTCATAGTTGACTTCGGTTTTTTTCTTTTATCTTAGTGTGTGTGTGTACATGTTGGTGTACATATGGAAGCCAGAGGACAGCTTTAGGGAGTTATTTCTCTTCTTCAAGCAAGAATGCTTCTCTAGGTTCACTTGTGAATGACTGCTTCCTAATTGCTGGGGTGGGTTAGCCTGTCCTAGTGCACTGACAATGTGTCACACTAGGACACACTGGATAAAGTCTGCACACTTAGAGCTGCTTGCTCCTAACCAACCCTCAGCAAGATAAAAGCAGACTCGGGGAGCATACATTTGAAATTCTGTAACAGTTGACAGGGCTCTTTTACACCTTTTGAATCTAGTAATAAAAACTGGGAACTACAATGTATCATTTTCATTAGATGTTTCAATAAATTCACCTATATTGTGCTTTAAAAAAATCTTTTATCTTCAATGAAAGTAAACAAGGACTCTTTGGCAGAGGTGTTTTGAGAGTCCGGGATCCTGGGCGCCGAGGCAAAGTCTTAAGAGGCAGACACTGGGAGTCTGTGTTTCTGACAGCTGCCTGCTGAGACACAAGATTTTTTTTGAAATTAGGTCAGAACTCCCAGAGGCACGGATTTTGCTTGACTTTCACATGTTATTTTGTTTTGTTACCTGCATGACAGGGTCCAGGGACCTGGGTGGGTCTTGGTAGCAAGGACAGCTCCATTGCCTTCAAAGGCACGGTTCTAGCCCCGGTGGGGTGCTCTGTGCCACCCTGACATTGGTGCAAGGCAGGGCACCAGGCTTCAAGTCCCACTTCTTGAGACTCTTTGTAACGCTTTGGGATCCCAGAGTTTCAGTGTTTCCTCTGATCCTTCACACAGGGAATAAGACTTTTCGGTTGCCATCTCTTGGTGCACACCGGCAATCTGCCATTTCTTTCTTTCTTTCTTTCTTTTTTTAAAGGAAAAAAAAGTCCCTGGAGCCAAAGGAGCCCTATTTTTTTCTTGTCCTTGCTCAAAGCTTTTATAGAACATCTTGAGTTTTCAAAGGCAGTGTGTGTGTTGATTTTTTTTTGTCCCTGACCCCCAGGGTTCATTGCTGCTGTGTTTGGGCTGAGGCTCTCTATAGAAATCCCAGTGGCCCCAACTTGGGAAGTCTTGGTATTTGGACGGCACTAGAAGCGGTTTCCTTATATAAACCATCACAGATGTCCTTTGTCATCTGTCTTCTCTTTCTGGGAGGCTTTCCTCACAGCATCTTCCCAGTGTGCCTTGAAACTTTTCAGTCAGCCTTGAGGTCAGAATTTCTGCAAAGAAATGGAGCGCTACCTCTGCCACAGGGCAGATCCTTCGGGCTCTGTAACCCACACTCCATCCTGGTGCCCACGGGCAGAGGCATTATCTCTTCTTGCATCTCAGTATACCATTGACCTAACTTGCTGGGGCCTCCAGAACAAAACAGGGCAGACCACTGGTTTAAGCAACAGATGTTACTTTTCTTTAGTTCTTGAGGTTAAAAGTTCAAGGTCAAAGTGTGGGCTCTTTGTTTCCTCCCAAGGTGTCTCTCTCAGTCTGCCCTCTCACAGTCTCTGCTCTGTGAGCATGCCTGGTGGTCCTGCCTGTTATCTACCCTGTTGGATCAGCACTTTATCTAACAGCCACATTTACCCTCAATCATCCCCTTAAAGGAACTAAATTTAAATATTTCATTGGAGGGTAGGACTTCAGTGGGCATTTTAAAGGGATACATTTCACTGTGTCCTTCCCTAGAGGATGCCAACCTTTAAGCCTGAGTGGCAGAGGACAGAGTTCTGTGGGCAGCAACGAAGAATCAGAAACAGCTTTTTACTCTTCAGAGATGTTTCCAGGACCTAGGTTAGATCTGGTTTTCATGCACACAATACCATCTATCTCCTTGCTTTTCTCTTTACCAAAGACCTGTGATTTCCTCATGGTCCCCATTTAGTGGAAGGGATAATCTCTCTCTCTCTCTCTCTCTCTCTCTCTCTCTCTCTCTCTCTCTCTCTTCTTCTTCTGCAAAATGGAGTTCGTGATTGTACCAGCCTGAGTGGTAGGTTGTCAGGATTGAATGATAATCTACTTAACGGAAGGAGTAGTTAGGATATCATCTGGTATACAGAAGGAATTCAAGCTATGTTTATTATGACTGTATCCCCAATCAGTCCCTGCTAGGAGTTTTCTGGTTTTCTATTGTTTCTCAGAGACAACAAATGCAATAAGCAATGGCTGAATGTGTGTTGTCCATTTGAGTCGGGCTGTAATGAGAGACATTCTCTTCTCTGGTGTCAGCAGCACCTGGTAAAATCGAAGCTCTATCCTTATGCAGCTCCAGCTCTGCCTAATTCAGCTGGACTTCAGACGATCCAGGCCGGCACTTAGACCTACTACCTACGATGACTCGAAGTTGGAGCTCTCCCCCCTCCCACTCCCTGGACTCAGAGACAGAAACTGTGAGAAAGGTGCTTAGAAATGCATGTCCAGTAACCAGTTGCTGATAGTGATCAGCTAGAAGAAGTTATTGGAGAACATCCACATGTGGTCCACACTCCAAAGAGTGCGTCCGTGGGCCAAATCTGACTCCTAGTTCTGATTCCTCCGTCCATGGTGAGAGTCCACTGAACTTGGAGCCATTAGGTGTCGAGAGAGCAGCGACCATGTTTCTGCATCTCTCACTAACTCAGCCCAGAACTAAATAGAGTGTTACATAATGTTATGAAATAGGCCCATTTTAGAGCCATTTTAAGCAGACCCAATGTATCTGAAGCTTCGGCATTTTATGTGGGTCACCTGGATTCTCAGGGAACCAAACAGGATAAGCGAACACTCCCGTCTCCACTTAGTTTTCGTGTCTGTTTCCTTGGTGTTCTCAGCCCTGGGGAAGATTGTGTAGAACAGAGGTTTTCCCTCATCTCCTGCTCCTCGCAGCAGGCTGACTCCCTTGCAGGCTGCTCTCTGCGCTGTGACCCAGGAAGTGGGGGCTGGTTCGTGGAGTGCATCTGCAGGACATGAATCTTTATGACCTGCTTGCCTCGGATGTTGGGTCTTGTCATGGTTAATCTTGACTGGCAACTTGATTAGATCTGGAATCAGCCAAGAGCTGGCCTCTGGGCAAGTCTTTGAAGGGTTTTCTAAGGAGGATTAACTCGGGGAAGAAAATGGTCTCCCAGACTGGGTGGCACCTTGCGGCCCAGATAGAAAGAGAAAAAGCAGCTCTGTATACTTGCCTGCCTTCTTGAATACCAGTGTCATCACGCTCTGGCTTCTTTGGATTCCACAGTGGACTGAACACCGGTGACCTTCTCAGAATCTTCCAAACCTTCAGCATCAGAATGGCTCTGTTGAGGTGCCTAGCTTCATGGCCTCTCCATTGTGCACCAGGAACTGTTGGGCTACCCAGATCTTGTGGGTCCTCTTCCTCCTCCCCCTCCTCCCTCCCCTCCTCCTCTCCCCCTCCTTCTTCCTCTCTCTCTCTCTCTCTCTCTCCCTCTCAAGAGCCCCACTGAACACAGATCCTCTTGGAGGTTGCCTTCCTGTGTCCGTGAGCCTTGGCTTCCTATCACTCTGACACAAAGTCCAGCTTTAGCCAGCTCGCTTTTCCCTCTGACATCAGAAGATGCGATCTTCTCTCTTAAGTCAGCCAGGAGAACTCAGAGCTGCCCCCAATGTCATGTGGTAAAATGAGGGAATGGAAGGCTTCTGGGGGTCCTCTCTCCAGCAACTCAGCCCTCCAACCGGGGCGGTACCAGCTGCTCCTCCGGAGGGAGAGGCGACCAGATGAACAAGACTCTTTAGACAACCAGGCCCCACAGTGTGCGAGCCACTCAAGAGGCCTCAGAACAGCTGCAAAATATGATAAAAATCACTTGAAAAGTTCATTGATTTTGCAGCGAAACTGCGAGGGCTTCACTTTATAATAATCGTCCCCGCACGCTCTCCAATCTTGTACTTGAGCGCCAAGGGCGTTTGGGTCAGGCACCATTCAGAACACAGGCCTGCGAAGACAATGGCGCCCAGGCTGAAGAGACACTTTAATCATGAGCTAATTTACAAACCAAAGCAAAACAGACTCAGGTTTTTGTCTAAGATTATTAGAAGATGTTAATTCTATGCTTAAATTATTTCTCTCCTTTCCCCAGCTCATAACAAGGAAAAAAAAATTAAAAGGGAGCATCACCCCTCCCCCCACCCACAACTTCTTATCTTCCTAATTAAATTTTGTGATTTGGCACTCACTCACGGGTGGGTGGGTGGGTGACGACTTCCCCTGTCTTCTTTTCTCTCTGAGGACAATGTACTTGTTATTCAAATTCTTATTGCTTCTTGGTGGGAGCTCCTGGCTCCTAGATTAAATGGCTGCCAGGCTTTCTCTGGGTCAGGGGAAGTCACTGAAGAGCTTACTCCAGCCCTTCTTTGTCCCCGTGGATCTCCAACCCAGAAGGTCCCTGTGTACATCTCTGTTCTTTCCCATTTCCTACAGGCCTGCCCTTTCTGACCCCTGGTATCATTGTAGTCTCAGGTGGCAGGACCCCATGGCCAGGAGTTAAAAGCAGAGGGGCAAACAAAGCCTGAACTGGACTAACTCTCAATTATCTGCATGAGTGGAGGGCTAATCCAATATTCATTTCTCCTTGGCTTTGGAATGCCAAGCATGGTTTGCACAGGCCAGATTTACCTGGTGGCTTCTGCCTTGCTTGGGTGAATAGTGTTAGCATTTTCAATATGTCCATGGACTGTACCCCAGGAACGTTGTGTTGTCAGAGGGAAACCAACTTGTGTGGCAACCTCTTGTGGGAGGGATCTAGGACGTGATTATTGGGCTGGCTGTTCTCCTTCCAGCCCATCTTTGGATCAGGTCTCTTACGTCCGGCTTCCATCTCTTCAAAGCAGAGCACGTGGCAGAATCTTGACTTATGGCAAGTCGAGGCAAATGACCAGTTGATTGATCAATTCATCCATCCACTCAGCAGTTCTTAAATATCACTGTGGGCAGGGTGTGGGGCTGTAAGTTCAGGGTCCTCATGGGGCTGACACACACATGAGAAAGACAGCCATGCATGTCTTACAAGTGAGGATGTGGAAGGCTGTGGCTAGAGATGGGCGAGACTGCTTCAGGCCACCTGTGAGACATCTGAGGGAGACTTCTTGGGGGTTGAGAATGACTTCCAAAAAGAGAGAATGGGTTAGATACATGTCTTGTTGCTATGGTAAAATATCTCACAAAAGCAACTTAAGGGAGAACAGCTTTGTTCTGGCGTTTGAGGGTGAAGTCACATGGAAGTGAGGTGCAGGAGGTGAGGCAGCTGGTCACACTGTGTGCCAAGTCAGGAAGCAGAGACATGTGAATGCTGCTCTTCAGCCTGCCTTCTCCTTAATGTTTAGCCCAGGGCCCCAGCCATGGGGATTAGGACCCTCGTGTGTAGAGGGGATCTTCCCCAATAGACACAGTTTAGATAACCCTTCACAGATATGCCTGGAGATTCATTTCTATTGTCGTTCTACACCAAGTCAAGTTGACTATCAAGATCAACCACTGGCCTGGGGCGATGGCTTAGTGGTTAAGAGAACTGACCTGCTCTTCCAGGGGTCCTGAGTTCAATTCCCAGCAACCACATGGTGGCTCACAGTCATCTGTAATGGGATCCGATGCATTCTTCTGATGTGTCTGAAGACAGCGAGCGGCAGGCTACTCATATAAATAAAATAAATCTTAAAAAGGAAAAAAAAATCAACCATTACAGAGAATACCTTGCCATATTCTAAGAAAGACATGACAGCTGTCTGTGGGATACAGAAGGAAGGAATTCTGGGTAGGGAGATCAACTTGTGCCACAGACCAGCAGAGGGTTGCTTAGCGGGTCTTGTGGAGGTCAGTACAGTTGGAGCACAGACTAGGAGAGAAAGGAGAGGCCAGAGACTAGAAAGAGGTGTGTGTGTGTATATGTGTGTGTGTGTGTGTGGTGGGGGGTAAGGGTTCTCAGTTTGTAGAAATTCTAAGTGCTTTAGGATTTGTGAAGCCAGTAGACGTTTCAACATTTCTTATTTCACAGGCATGCGAATGGAGACCTGTGGCAAGAAAGCAGAACCTGAACACCAGGACGAAGGTGAAGGAAGGCTGAGTGGGCAGGAATCTCTTCGGCTTCCAGAAGTTGGCTGTGTTTGGTGGGCTTTGCAGTTCATCTCTGACTCCTCGGGACAGGAGAAGCATCCAGTAAGACTCTGGACCAGGGCTTCAGGCAGATGCGATCACAGGGAGGTCACCGTGAGAGGGGAGTCATCCGAACAGGAAGTCAGAAAAGGTTGCCCCCTGTCCACCAGGCTGAGGGTAAGAGCAGTGACTCCTCATGCTCTGTTCCCCCACCCCCAGACGCCCATGTGGTTGGTGGCTCTGGCCTTTCCAGCCATATGATTTTAACACAAGGTTTGGCAGCTAGAGCTGTGAGGTCCAAGTGAGAATGCCCCTGCCTCCACACCACCTCTGCGAAGCAGGACCTAAAGCCAACTGGCTGCCCTGTGCCTGCTGGGGATTCCAAACTGGGCCGCTCCCTCTGGTCTCCTCTGACTTTGTCGTTTCTAGACTGTGGTATGTGGTGAGCTGGCGAAGCCCCTCTGCACACATCTTCTGTATCCACACATGAACGCGTTAGAGGCTTCCTGGGTATCTCCTCAGAGGCACTGACATCTCTTACCCTGTCCTTTGCTCACATCACTGGTAAACTCACTGGGAGAATCTGCCCCTAGTTCAGCTGTCAGTACTCAGACTGAGTACAGAGCGCTCGTTATGTTCAAGTTATCCAATAGACTACCTAATCCCTTAAAAAGCAAGCATTTATTCATATGTGTGTTCAAGTGTGCCTGTGTGCCTATGTGTGTGTATATGTATCTCAGTGTGTGTTCATGTGTGCCTGTGTGTGTCTCTCTCTGTATATGTATCTGTGTATATGTGTGCATATGTGTCTGTGTGTCTTGTGTGTGTGTCTCTCTCTGTGTATATGTGTCTGTGTATATGCATGTGTGTGCATATGTGTCTGTGTGTCTTATGTGTGTTGGTGTGTGTATTCATGTGTGCTTCTTTCTCAATGTATATGTATCTTTCTCTGTGTATATCTGTGTGTATGTGTATCTGTGTGTGTTTATCTCTCTGTGTGTATATGTATTTGTGTGTGCACATATGTGTGCATGTGTGTGTGTACCTCTTTGTGTATGTCTCTCTCTCTCTCTCTCTCTCTCTCTCTCTCTCTCTCTCTCTCTCTCTCTCTCGGCGTGTGTGTGTGTGTGTGTGTGAGTGAGTGTGGTGTGTATGTGTGTATCTCTGTGTGCTGTGTGTATGTACCACAGGTACGCAGGTCCTTCAGAGACCATAAGGTTGAGCTATCAGATTCCCTGGAGCTGGAGTTAGAGGTGGCTGTGAGATGCCCTTTGTGGGTGTCTGAAACTGAGCTTCAGCATTTGGGTAGAGCAGAAGACAGATCTCCAAGGCCTTAATCTCCTGATGAGCGCAGAGTGAACCAACACTTGGTACATTGTGGTAAATTAGTAACTTACCTGGGTGGGGTTTGGGGAGGATGATTTTAATCGAGTGTTTCATTCAATGAGAAAAATAATTATATCAGCGAGTTATTGCTGGGTTCATGGATCTTAGCACAAAAGACTCTTGGCAGACATAAAAGATCTGAGGCCGGTAGGAGTCCTGAAATCCATCAACAGGAAATAGTTTACATCTTATTTTCAGTGAGATATTTTTATAGCAGTGAATGCGCTTGCAGAGACTGGTTTTGAAACAGCTCCCCTTGATGTATGGATGTACATAACTGTATTTCTATGTGGAGGTTTTATTCCTGGCATAGAATCAGCTACCCCGGCATTCAGCTTTCACTAGTTAACTCATTCCAAGAGAATTTACTGTGCTTTATAGTGGTGTTGGTCATCTTTGTTACCATAACAAAATGCTGGAGATAATCAACTTGAAAAGAACAAAGGTTTATTTGACTTATACTTTGGAGGTTTCAGTCCATGGTAGGTGGTGGGGCAGGTGGTGACCAGTATGTCAGGATGGGGGACAACGGACTTTTACCTCAGGGCCAGAAGTGAAAGACTGAGAGGAAAAAAGCAGCATTCTCTCAGAGAACTAAATTATCACCTGAGAAAGGTCCCACCTTTCAGACAGGCTGCCAGAGATGCTCGCTCAACAACAGTCACCTTCTGTCTCTCAATCTTGAACAGTTACTTAAGAGTTCCGGAATGCTAGCTGAGTTTATTCCCGTTACACATTTAAACAAGACAGGTGTCTTAGTCAGTGCTCCAGTGCTGTGAAGAGGCTCTGTGACCATGGCAGCTCTCATTAAAGAAATCATTTAACTGGGGATGGCTTACAGTTTCAGAGATTTAGCCCATTATCGTCATGGTGTGACACATGCCAGCATGCAGGCAGATGTGGTGCTGGAAAAAGGGGCTGAGAGTTCTACATCTGGTCAGCAGGCAGAGAGAGAGAGAGAGAGAGAGAGAGAGAGAGAGAGAGAGAGAGAGAGAGAGAGAGAGAGAGAGAGAGAGAGAGAGAGAGAGAGAGAGAGAGAGACTGGGTTAGGCTTGAGCATTTAAAAATCCCAAATCCCAAATCTCGCCCCCAGTGACACACTTCCTCAAACAAGGCCACACACACCCTAATCCCCGCCAAATGACACTATTCCTTAATGACCAAGTATTCAAATCTGTGAGCATATGGGGCCTTTCCTATTCAAACCACTACAAGAGGCAAACTTGGGTCCTCCACACTGCTATTTTGATCCATTCTGGCTAGAGATGCCTCTGTTAAAAACAGAACATCTTTTGGGACTGGGAGAGGTGGTTTAGTGGCTAAGATCACTGGCTGTTCTTCTATAGAACACAGATTCAGTTCCCGGCATCTACACATTGGTTCACAACCATCTGTAACTTCAGTTCCAAGGGAATCTGATGTCCTCTTCTGGCCTCTATGAGAACCAGGCATGCACATGATGCTCAGACACAACATTCAGGCAAAACACTCATACACACAAAATAAAAATAAATCGTTACAACATGACATTGCTTTTGGGAGTCCCCTTTCCAGCTAGGACTGGAGGTAGGGTCCAACAAAGTTACAAGGTGGCCAATGTAAGAGCCTGTCTGCCTTCATGTCTGGACTTCATCTCTGCCACTGTTGGCTTGGTGACCTGGACAAGTCACCTAGCATGTACCTCAGCTTACCCAATTTCTCCTGAAAATAGAGATAATAGTAGTGCCTGCTTCATAGGATTGTGTGTGAATTAACAGAATTAATTTGTGTAAAGTATTTGGAACCATGTCTGACATGCAATGGATGCTCAAAAAATGTCACATGTCGTAGAAAATTATAACGGCATGTTTTACACCACAAGGATCCACACTGGGCATCTATTTCTCTCAGCATTATAAATG
Organism: Mus pahari; assembly: GCF_900095145.1. NCBI lineage: Eukaryota > Metazoa > Chordata > Mammalia > Rodentia > Muridae > Mus > Mus pahari. Next base: position 162,552,005 of record NC_034594.1, on the reverse strand, counting down.
GGTATGCATTTTGGGACATCCACTGAGATAATTATGCTGGCCTCTCCTCTCCTCCATTAACGCAAGGGATCACATTAATAGCTATTCAAAGCGTCAGCCATCCTTATGGTATGAAACCACCTTGATTCATTACTCTTCTTCTGCAGCTAATTTGCTAATATTTTATGTAGGATTCTCCCTGTCTATTCACAGGCAACATGGGCCAACAGTCTTATTTTTCACTGACTTGTGTCTAATTTGGGTAGCAAGATCATTCTAGCTTCATAAAACCCAGCAAATTCTATGTCTTGAAGAATTTGGTTTGAACTGGATAGTTTCTGACTCATGATTTTGGGTATAATTTTCTAAAAGGTTTAATTTTTTTTACATAGTTACATAGTTATAAGTTACAACTTATACTTCCCTACAAAATCATCATTTTAATCTAAATTCATGTCTATTAGTGTACTATTGTGTAAGGAATTCTCTTTTAAGATGCCCACAGCAAATGCCCCTTTCCAATAACTTACCTTTTATTCTGTCCTGATTAGACTCAGCCAGTGTATGTTCTTTACTAAGTGTTTTCAATGACTCTGTTGTTGACTAACGCTTCTGAAAGACCATTGCATAGACCAGGGAAACAGTCAAGTGGTAGTGTGCTTGTCTTGCACTCATGAGGTTCTGGGTTCAAGTCCCACCATTGCAAGAGAATGAGTTCCATGAGTTTCTGAATTCATTAGGCCATTCTGCTTTCTTTAATTTGTCTGTTTTTATTTTTTAGGTTCTTAATTAGTTGCATTAATGATATTTTTTAAAAGAAATGTATTTCAGGTTATACATTTTCTTAAGATTTATTTCCATGGTGGAGCCTACTCTTACTCCTAGGTCTGGGAAGATGAAGACCGGAGGACCTGGAGTTCAAGGTCATCCTCAGATACATAGTGGCTGGACTGGCCTACATGAGACCCTGTCTCTAACAACAACAACAACAACAACAACAACAACAACAACAACAACAACAGAAGAAGAAGAAGAAGAAGGAGAAGAAGAAGAAGAAGAAGAAGAAGAAGAAGAAGAAGAAGAAAGAAAGAAAGAAAGAAAGAAAGAAAGAAAGAAAGAAAGTAAGTAAAGAAGGAGGGTGTTTGTGAGGATTAAATTCACTGCTCTGGGGGGATTAAATTCACAGTTTGGCACAGCAGCTGGGGAGCTCAGGAGTCATTTCTGGTCAGGCTAGAGGTGCATATTCCCTTTAACCCCATGGCTCCCCCTGTATCCATAGACCCCCCTCAGTGTGCATGAAGAAAGGCTCATGAATGCAAACTAAATTGGAAATACCAATATGTGAAATGGTCCCGCTGGAGGTCAGGCTTCCTCAGGGACAGATCCTGGTGTGGAGATTGGCTGCAGGGGCTTGGGGGAGGGGTCTCTAGAGCAACACCTGTGGAGAGATGGGAAAGCAGATTGGTCCCGAGGAAGCAGATCAAGCAGATCGCAGAGTTCTAGATCTTCCTACTGTGAGTTCCAACACATAGGCCATGTGTCTGCGCTCCTCTTAAGCAGCCACTTTTCATGAGATTTTCTGAGGAGGCGTGCCCATAGGTGAGCAGCTCCCATTGGCTGAGGGAGTGTCTAAACCCAGATCTTTAACCACGTGTCATCCTTCTGTATGGGGTCTTGTAATCACATGTGGGTGTGGAGAGACACACAATGCCTAAAAAACCAAGTCAGAATCAAACGTTCAAGCAACCGCAGACGTTCTGAGCTGTGTTCACCTGTGTTGCCTTGGGGTCCCCTCCGCTGCAGCCTTGGGTCTGAACACACAGTGTATATTCTTTAAAGTGAATGCATAAACATGCACGCATGCCAGGCAATACCAAGGATCACTGCCTGAAATAGCTATGTTCAAAGGAGCTGTACTCTGCTTGGGTGAGAGCTCTCCGTGTTCCTGTGTCGGGAGCAGTGCAGTCTTTCTGATTCAGAGTCTTAGTCTGCCTATGAGGATAGAGGGATGCACAGCACCACAGGGTGCAGAGGGCCTTGACAGGCAAGCCATTGTTTTGTGATTATAAAAAGATAAATAGATATTAAGATTCTATTCTATGAGGGTATGGTGAGGTATGGAGGAAGGGGGTACCTCAGTGGGCCCATGCCGAAGCATCCCTTCCCCCTGAGGGGACCAGCCACATGACGGTATAGTATAGAATAGAGTTTATTCAGGGCGTGGGGAGAAAGGGGGAGCAAGAGGCAAGAGTAAGGAGTAAGAGGATAAGAGAGAGAGGAGGGGGCAAGCAGCCCCTTTTATAGTGGCCAGGTCTACCAGGCTGTTGCCAGGTAATTGTGGGGGTGGAGTTCAGACACAATACCAACAATTGTTGCCGTATAAAAGATGCCAGTCAGCCAGGAACATGAATGGTATATGTCCTGTCTACAGAGTGAAGGAGAACAGTCACTATATTTAATAGATGGCAGGACCAGGAGCCTTAAGAAAACAAATACAAATCTTTTTTTTTTCCTTTTGATTTGTTTTTTCTTTCAGATGTTTATCCCCACTCTGAATGGATAGGCACAAGGCTCCTTCTCTGCCGTAGAATCGATCGCCTCTGGGCAGGTGTTCCTGGAGTGTATTGATACCCAGGGCAAGAGCAGGAAGTGGAGACACTGGGAACTGATTAAAGAGAGTATGGGAAGAATCAATTTAAATTATACCAACTGAGTTGGAATTCCATGACCAAGCAATGTTGAAACAAAATGGCTGGTCAGTTTTCATCTCCGATGGAGATGTCATCCAGTAGTCCCCCTTCTGGGAGTAACGCCACAACCAATTATAGAAAATTGACTTTATACCTGAATTCCCAAATGAAAGGGAAAAGTTCCAGGCACCTGAATTCTCAAATGAACACCAAAATATTCAGATGTAATGGCCCGGAACAATGCACCAGCAAATTGTGTTCTTTGAGGCAAGCTATCAACACGTGCAAAAGTGTTGGTGCCGGAGGGGACCAGAGGCCCGTGGAGCTGGCTGGGGTTAATCAGGGTGGTTTGCTGACACTGAATCTTACTTGCTTTTTATGCAAATGAAGACACAGATTGGGGTTACAGATGGGGGTGAATCCCAGGTGGCCAGATCTGTCCTACCCCCTCAGTGGCTTCAGGCTTCCCCCTTTCCATCTCCATCCACTGGAATCCCATGAACTACCCACCCGCCCATAGACTGCTTGAAGGGAGACTGACTGACGGTATTCTAAGCCTTCTCTGAAGCTGTCTTAGTAGATGGCACCTCTTGATGCCTTCATTTTTTAAAGAAGTTTTGATTAGCATTTATTAATTATGCATAGCAATATAATGATAGGTTTCATAGTGGCACTTGCATGCATGCGTGTGTGTGTGTGTGTGTGTGTGTGTGTGTGCGCGCGTGTTTTTGTATTCTCATCTTGTTTATGCTCCATTGCTCCCCCCCATCATCTACTCCTTCTAACACCTTTGCTCTTCTATGGTTCCATTGACAAAGCCCTTGCTATGCAAGCATGAGGCCCTGGGCTTGGACTCATGGGACACATATGAAGATGGGAAGATAAGCATGGCAGTGTGCACCTGGAATCCCTGTGTTCTGTAGAAAAGACGGGAGAGCTTCCAGAGCTCTTGCTGACTGGAGTAATCAGTGAGTTCCAGGTCCAGGGGGGAGACCCAGGGCTGACTAGTTTTATGTCAACTTGGCAAGAGCTAGGATGGTTTTAGAAGAGAGAGCCGCACTTGAGAAAATGTCCCCATCGGGTTGACCTGTTGACGAGCTCTGGGGTAAATTTTCTTAATTTTTAATTGATGCTTGATGTGGGAGGGTTCAGTCCACTATGTGTGATGTCACTCTAGGCTGGTGGTCCTGGGTTCTGTAAAACAGTGGGCTGAACATGCCAGCAAGCAGCACCTGGCTTACCAGTAAGGCCTACCTGGCCCCTACATCAGCTCCTTTCTTCAGCCTCCTGCCCTGCTTGAGTTCCTGTCCTTGCTTCCTTCAGTGTTGACCTGTCGCTCGGAAGTATAAGGTAAAACAATCCATTCCCTTCTCAGGCTGCTTCTGGTTATGGTGTTTATTACAGCACTTGAAACCCTAACGAAGACAGACCCTGTCTGAAATGATACAGTGGAGAGCAACTGAGAAAGACACACAATGCTGAACCCTGGTCTCCACATGCACATTTATACAAATTTAAGAATGAATCCACTCAGAGCCTCTGTCTGAGGTTCGTTCTAACAGAGCAGTTTCTAAGAGTAGGAGTCAACACAGGGCTAGATTAGCATGCCCGACATGTTATACCCTGAGACACTCCAGGCATCTCAGTGGACATGGGATTTAATAACCCCACTCTGCCTGCAAAGGGTTGACTGGTGGAATCCTGCCTGTCTCTGCCTCAGTGGCTCCTATCTGTGCCTTGCTTGCTGCGTGCCAGCACGCTCGTCTTTTTGTTTGTGTGAACTGGCTTCATCATCTTCTCCAGGGGCCTCAGTCTATTTCCCTCTTACCATGTCAGTGGGAGGTCTCTCTGTGCCCCTCCATGACCAACCCCATTTTAAGGAACAGCGTCTCATGAGCAGGAGATATCAGCTTATAGGTCATGACCTTTGGATGCCACAGCTCAAAATGTACCCTCCTTCCAGACCATTGTCCCCTTGGAGAATACATGTGACCATGGAAGCATCTGATGTGTTGAGAGGAACCTAGAGCGCCTTTCCTTGTTATCCAGTCAGTGAGTATACTCTCCCCTCCCCCCTGGAACCTCCCCTCCCCCCATTCAGGAGGCAGATATGGACTTAAAGCTCCTGACCTCCTTGTGAGTTGGAAGTTTGAAAACACCATTCCTTTTTGTAAAACTCCAGTTTAATACTGTCATCAGAGAGCTGATCCCCAGGACTTGTTTGCTTTTCTCTTATCACTCTGTATCAATTTCTCTGTCCTATAAGGAGGTAGGAAGGACCAGGATTATTAAGCTCCGTTGTGTTTTTTCATACAAGCGTATAACGTATTCCAATTGTGTTCCAGTCCTTCCAACCCTCTCCAGTCATTGCTCACTTATCTTCTAGCACTTTTTCTGAAGTGGAAGCGTAATGTTTCTTTGGAAATCCGGTTGTGTCAGATGGTGTTTTGCTGGAGCAGACAGGCATGTGAAGGAGTGCTTTCTGGAAGCAGACACAGGTGAAATGATATTTTGCTAAAACAAACATGTGAAAAGATACATGATAAAGGATTCTTCGCTAAGGACAGGCATGTATTGGTTCGCCTTACATTGTGTTTCTGAGCTGTTTGTGACTCCACAGAAATGCACCAAAACACTTCTGGTGGTGCTCTGGTAGCTGCTTCCTCAGACTCTGGTCCATTCGCAGAATGATATCAGCTGATAAAGACGCACGTGGAGTTTTGCTAAAACAGACTCACAATGGTGAGGCAAGACTTATGGGAGGACATATGATGTTTGGAGGGAGTATAAATAGGACTCAACAGACAGCGATGGGGCTTGCGTAGCTGACTCTGCAACTATTCTTGGTCTAGCATCTTTGGCTTCACAGATCTTCACTTTGTGGAGAGAGGTGCAGCAGAGAACTTCTCCTGGTGTTCCTGGTGATCCTGGTGTTCATGGTGATCCTGGTGATCCTGGTTGCTCCTGCTGACTCCTGCTGAGGCTGAGGCCTGGCTGTTTCTGCTAGGTTGTGCCACCACTGCTGATTCACATTTGCTATCCCGACACTATTGAATTGGACTGCTGGTACATTCAGGAAGTGTTTGTGAGTGGATCAAGCTGCTGCTGCTGCTGATTCCTGTTAACTGAGCTGCTGATTCCTGTTAACTGAGCTGCTGATTCCTGTTAACTGAGCTGCTGATTTCCTGACAACATAGATGGGATTTACTCCAAATAACAATTTCTAAACAGGTCCTCTTCTCCTGTATCCTAATAACTTTTCTGTTACCTCTGGTGGGTGGTGGGCTAGAAGGGAGGTTAAAGCATTTAAGAACCCAAAATAAAAGTAAAATTTGAAAATATCAAAGCCTATAATTTTCATTGGTTTCTAGGTACTTTTAAATTTCTACTTTGGTTTCTTCACTGTTGATTTATTGTTAAAGTGTATATTGTTCAGGCGCTGGAGAGATGGCTCAGTGGTAAAGATTTCCAATGCCTGCATGGTAGCTCCACAACCTTCTATAGCTGTGGCCCCATGAGATGCCATGCCCTCTTCTGGTGTACAGACATGCATGCCTACGAAACATTCATATACATAAGATAAATAAATAAATATTATATATGTATATATAAATGTGTATCATTCAATTTCTGTATTTTTGTTTAGTTCCTTTGGTATCTTTTGCTGTTAAATTCTCATTTCATTTTATTTTTATATGATGTGATGTAAGAAAATATTTCTATCATTTTGCATTTTCTTTATAACCTAATGTGTGGTCCGTTTTGGAAAAGAAATTCCATGAACTCCTGAAAAGAATGTGTTGTTAGGTAGAATATTCTCTGTATTAATGATAGATGGTGTTTGTTAAGTTAACTTGAATTATGGTGTAGTTTAACTCTGACATTTATTTTTGACTCTTTTGATACCTATGAGAAAGATAGAGTAGGGCACCGAAGACACCCATCATTCTTGTATTAGAGTTCATCTGTCCCTTTATATCCAATAGAGTGTGTTTCATGAACTGAGTGCACTAGTATTTCATGCATGTATTTTTATAATCATGTTTTCTTATTGTTTATTCCTTTATAAGAATGTAGACATTCTCTTGTCTCTTTTGACTAATTCTTGTCTGAGGGTGACTTTATTGGCTATAAGTACACTCCTGTTTACTTCCAGATTCCATTTGCTTGGGATATCATTTCCCATTTTCTTTGTATGTTTTGTCAGTTAAGTGAGTTTCTTGTCAGCAGCAAACAGTTGAATCTTGGTTTTAATTCAATCAGCCAATCTATGTGTTTTATTTGGAGAAGTCAGGCCACTTATATTCCGTAGTCTGGGGTCATGTACAAACTCCTATCATTTTGTTGTTATTATGGTTGTTTCTTTTTAAATTCTGGTTTATCTACTGTCTAATGGGATTTATTCTTTTCTGTACCCTTATGGTTATGTATATATATGTGTATGTGTGTATGGTTTTAGGATTTCTTTAAGTGTCTTCTATGAGTCTGGTCATGCATTCCTTTAGGTTAGATATATCTTGGAAGGTTTTGATCCTCCCTTAATTCTCAAAGAGAATGCCTATGAGTGTAAGAACTTAGTTAACAGTTGTTTTCTTTCAGGGTTGAAATAAGCTACATTCTGGTCTCTTGCCATTTAGGGTTTCTGGGAGGAGTCTGTTTTAATTCTGCTGGGTTCGTCTTTACAAATAACCTGATGCATCTCCTTTACCGGGCACCTCTCATTTACCCAGGGCCTCTTGATCACACTCTCATTGTTCCTTGTTCTATAACTTTGACATCTTAAGTGGTTTGTCCCATGAAGGCTTATGCCTAGTCCTGTCTGTTTGGGGCTCTATACACTTCCTGTGCCTAGATGTACCTGTATTTATTAGGCAAAATTCTGCTCTTATTTCACTGAATACAGTTTCTATGCTTTCATTCTGTATTTAACCATATTCTAGATTTAAAAATATGTAAATTTAGCTTTTAATCATAGTTATGGTTTAATTTTGGGTGTTCTACGCAGGCCATGTGCTTTAAACCTGCTTGCCCAGCTGGAGGTGGTATCTAGGGAAGGCTGTAGGGATTTTCAGAGGAAGAGCCTAGCTATGGGCCCCTGGAGGCAGGTTTTGCTGGTAGATTATCCTGACTCTTCCCTGTCATATGCTTGTTTTTTGTCTCCTCTTTTATGTGACCTCCCTCATACTCCTTTCAAGACATACAGACTGAGGTAGCTTGTCACCTTGCATTCCTCACTGTGAAACCATGAGCCAAAGCAACTCTTCCTTGAAGTTGCTATGACAGGCATTTTGCCATGGCAACAAGAAATAGATACCATCACACCCCATAGATTTTGCATGCTTTGTTTGCATTTTCTCACTTTTTCTTTGTGCTTGTCTTTTTTTTTTTGTTTTTGTTTTTGTTTTTGTTTTTTTTGTTTTTTGTGTTATCGAGACAGGGTTTCTCTGTGTAGCCCTGGCTGTACTGGAACTCACTCTGTAGACCCAGATAGCCTTGAACTCAGGAATCCACCTGCCTCTGCCTCCCAAGTGCTGAAATTAAAGGCATAAGCCACCACTGCCCAGCTCTTTGTTACTCTCTTTAACACATCGGCTTTTCTTTCAAGCTCTGGAATTCTATCTTCTTCTTGATCCATTCTTGAGATTTTTTCCCCCCTGAAATTTTATTTGACATGTTGCTTTTTCCATTTCCAAGATTTTTGTTTTTTCTTATCTCTTTATTGAACTTCTCAACGGTGTCTTGTATAGTTTCTCTCTCTCTCTCTCTCTCTCTCTCTCTCTCTCTCTTTATTTTATTTTATTGTTTTGGTTTTTTGAGACAGGGTTTGTCTGTTTAGCCCTGACTGTCCTGAAACTCACTCTGTAGACCAGGTTGGCCTTGAACTCAGAAATCCGCCTGCCTCTGCCTCCCAAGTGCTGGGATTAAAGGCATGTGCCACCACGGCCTGGCTATAGTTTCTCTTAATTCAGTACTTTTCTGTATTTTCGTGATATTTATTAGTCTTTCTAAAAATTGTTCTTCTAAGGTCCCTTACCCCTACATCTTTGGAGTTGGTTGCTGATGAATAACAACTTGATTCTTACTCTTCTAGAGGACCAGGCAGATGTGCAGGCAGGAGGCTCGATGCTTACTCTTCTAGTCTCATTAACTGAGAACGTGCAGGAGTGGTCTCTGCTGCAGTCCATCATAGGCATGGTTCCATAGTCTTTTAAAAATCATCCCTCTCTTCTGCTGCTGTGTGGATAGATGACCAGGAGTGGGTCTTTAGAAGTTCTGACCACCATCTTGGCAGGGCTGGGAGGTATGGCTCTGCAGCAGAGTAGCTTGTAACACACTGTAGGTGTTGTGTTGATTTCCCAGCATTGTGTCCACAGAGAGCAACAGATAGCAGTGGCTCCCATAAAGACAAAAAGTCAGGCACCAACAGCAACACGCAGAACTTTAGAAACAGCAGGCATGCTGAGACAGAAATGGTGTAAATCAGAAAGTCTTAAAGGATGGCATTTTTAAAAAGAGAAAAAAATGGATAATAGCAAAAGAAAGGATAGAAGACCCAAAACGTGAAAGTGGAGGGTGCTGGGGAGAAAATGTGGAGGAGAAGGAGAGAGAGAGAGAGAGAGAGAGAGAGAGAGAGAGAGAGAGAGAGAGAGAGAGGAAGAAGAAGGAGGAGGAGGAGGAGGAGGAAAGGGAGAGAGGGAGAGAAAAGAGAGAGAAGCATTTTATCATCAGAAGGAAAGAGAGAGCAAGAGAAATGAAAACATATATAATAAAAGAATTAACCCCAGCCTGTAATGTCAGCTGTGCAGGAGACTGAGGCAGGAGGATCAAGAGTTTAAGGTCTTAAGATTGTTGCAGAGGACCTCAGTTCAGTTCCTAGCACCCACATGGCCGCTCACAAGTGCTCATAACATCAGTTCTGAGGGATCTAAAACCCCCTTCTGGTCTCAGCATGCATGTGGCATGCATACATACAGGCAGGAAAAATACTCATGTACATGCAATTAAATAAACAAACGAATCTTTAAGAATGTGTGAAAATACAAAATATTATCCCTGCTGGGTGGTTGTCTGCAAGAGTGGAGGTCCATTGACTCTGCCACGCAAGAGTGGAGGTCCATTGCCTCTGCCACTTGGACTTTACCCTGGATCCTGTGCTGTGTGACCCTCAAAGAGAGCAAAGGCCAGGGATGATCATTCCTTCTGTGCAATGTTGCTCCCCTGTAGGCTGAGAGAGTCTTGAGATAGTGGAAGATGTATGGAAGACCTCATTTTCCTGCTAGTTAGCACCAGTTGTGTAGAGCTAAAGAGCTCTCAGTCAGAGCTCAGGCTGGGTGGATTAGCTCATCTTTCCCTATGGCCAGGCTTGCACCTGATAGGCTGGATCCCCAGCACCCCACATGAAACCCATGCAGAGACTGAGGTGACAGACACACTGACCTATGTAGAGGGGACACTGTGGGCCACAGGCTTTCCATTATCCATGACTAAGGTTTTCAGGAGACCAGGTCTTAAAGACTGTTTCTATTAACCTATCTCAGGCACATCTCCTTCTAGGTACCGCCCAAGCTAAGGGCGGCTTGAAAGGAAAGCAAGTGACATTGTGGGTGAACTGGGTCACCAGGTCGGCTGTGCTCACTGGCTAGGATCCATCAGGAGAAGGCTTGTGGCCTGTTGACATGCCCCCAGAGGAGGAGAGCTGAGGTGAGTCACTGGACCCTCACCTTAGACTCCAGCTGCTCCTGTCAGCCTTTGTATAACCCTGCCCTAGCTGCAAAGCCTCTGAGGGTGCTGGAGCACATAGTCTGGGTGGGAGTGGGGCTGTAATTGACCTAGATTTCCCTCTAGGCAGTTATGTGGGAGCCATCATCTATGCCAAGTGATGGCTTTCCAATATGGCTGCCGCTCCGGCTCACCCACCACCCTACCTGTAACCCCTCACCCATATTCTGTAACAAAGCCCCCAAAGCTTATTGGCCTCTTAGGGTGAACTTAGTAGAACTAAACTTTGATTCCCCCCCCCCCAATTGGGACTTTATGAGGAGGGTACTTACATCTCCCCAGGGAAGGAATTCTCTTACCTTCATCCTGTGCCTCTAACTCCAATCTCTCTGCATGACGTTTGCAATGTATTTATGTCAGTGATGTACTGCTGAGCCACACTGGACCACGAGGGAGATGCTCTGTGGGAAAGGGAAGTTTGCCCATGACCATGGCTCTGTATTGTCCCACCACTCTGTGTGGCTCCTGTCAACTAAGCCTGACCTGTTTTCCATCCTGCCCCATTCTCCCCAGCGCCTCACCCCCCTCCCCTTTAAGCTACTCTTCCCCTGTGCTAGCCCCACCCACTCAGAGCTGAGATTCCATTTCTCTTTTCCATTACAATGACCAGAGTCCTTGAGTGTCTCCTCCTTCCTGCCTGTCTGATATTAACAGGATTGTGTCGTCTCAGTAACCAGTCTTTCTGATAAGATGTGTTCTGGTCTTTCAGCTCTGAGCTTTGAGAACCTGGAAAGTCATGTTTCTGTCTAATCCACGATGCTGACCCATCCAGTCTTAATCCTGGAAGACAAGTGCCCCATAGGCAGGGCTTTCCTTGTTCCACATTTTCTCTCCAGCTCCTAGGACAAAGCCTGCCTAGAGAGATGTGTGCTGTCTGTCTTACACCAATCAATCAAAGCTAAATTTGTTCTGATAGGAAAGGGCTCATGGTCTGGTGTGGATTGATAGCAAGCCTGAAGTCACCACCAGTTATCTCAAAAGTTACGTTTTGCCTAAAGTAACAAGACCAATTTTAAGAACTTTGCACTTTTATTATAGAACGATTCAAATTCTGTCTTATTTATATACCCATCTAGAAATACCTCTCCTTTGGGGTGTTGCATGAACCTAACCCCAGGATTCAGAGTCAAAATTAGAGCAAGCCAGGAGTGGAGGGCAAGAAACCATTGCTGACCTAGCTGTGTGTGACCTAGAGACCCCAGAGCCAGGCCCAGGAGGGCCCAGAGCCAAGGCTGTGCCCTGGTTGCTTCACTTGCCCTATCTGAGCCCACCCTGACTCACAGCATCTCACCAGATTACCTCTTCCTTCCCTTCCCTTCCCTTCCCTTCCCTTCCCTTCCCTTCCCTTCCCTCCCCTTTCCCTCCTCCTCTCCCTCCCCCTCCCCCTCCTTCTCCTTCTCCTTTTCCTTCTCCTTCTCCTTCTCTTCCTCTTCTTCCCCCTTTCTGCTTGTTCTGTATAATTTCTAGTTTAAAAGAAAAGTGTGATTTGTTTTGTGAAGCTTTCCACATGCTTGGTTTTGCCAAGGCACTGAACACATGGTGTGTGCCCATCTTCTTCAGGTATGCCCTAGCAATGGGCGCTCAGTCTAGAGACTGGATTGGATTCAGTGTTTACTAAAGGGTGATTGACAGCTTATGATCTGTACATCCACATAGAGCCACATGCTCTATGGGCCTTCTCCTGTGATGTCAGCAAACCTTGATGATCAGTATCTAGATAGGTTGAGTCTGTTGCAGAATGGTGATATTCAGGTTTTAGTACTCTGTGCTCAACTGTTCCCTGGGGCAGCTTTATAAAAAAGAGGCACCTCACTATCGGCTCTCAGTTTCTCCAAGGAACAGTTTGTGCAGTGATGCTGTATTGTTCTCATTAATGGCCCTTTCTCAGAGTGATGAGTTGATTTCCTTTTATCCTCCAATGAGGTGGTAGGTTGATTCTTTGTTTATTAATTTAGTATGTGTGCATTGAGAAATATTGTATTGATAATGTCTCTGGTGTGCCGTAATAGCCATTCCAGCCTTCTGCAGCTGGGTCCTCTCTAAGCTGGAACCTGCATCTTTTTCTTTTCTTCTTTCTTTCCTTTTTGAATAGTTAGATTTTTCTTTTTTTCATTTAAAAAATTATTCAGATAATTTCATATATAAGTTCTGAATCTACATCATCATCCACCATTCCTCTAACTCCCTGCCTCCATGTTCCCTACCTTACTCTCTTTTAAATTAATGGCCTCTTTCTCTTTGATTACCATAACATACCACACACATATGTATATGCATATGTACACTATAAATATATAAATACAAAGTGCTAAGTTTATTTAATACTGTTTACACATACATGTTTTTAAAGGTGACAACTTGGTTTTAGATGACCCATGAAAGGTTCCGTCCCTAGGAAAAACTGACTCTCAGCAGTCATCCATTGCCTGTATCTCTTCATCTAGAGATGGAGCCTTGGGAGATTTTGCTCACCCCTGTTGGCATGTCAACTGATGCCATCCAGGCCTTAATTCGGCAGCATCTTGGGTACAGCTCCCCTGTCCTATATAGGAGATGTTATCTTTCAGCAGATATGCTTGTCCTCTGTTCTTCTGCTCTTTCTGTCCCCTCCTCCACAGTGTTCCCTGAGCCTCAGGTGTTGGGGTTGTATTGTAGATGCATTTTGCCTGGGGTTGGGTTCTCCACAATCATTCTCTGCATTTGACTAGTTGGGCCTTTCTGTAATGGCCTCTTAGAGAGAGAGAGAGAGACCTTCTATCATGAGGAGTGAGAGCAGCATGTATCTACCTGTGGGGATAAGGATAGATTTTTAGGACAGCCATATTCTTTTATTAAGGTTGTGCTTAATTTTTGTTGTTAGTGCCTGGGCCAATCTTGTTTTCCTGAAATACTGGGGCTGAGCCTTAGCCTTTCTTGAGCACAGGAGGCCAGGTCTCCCCGCTCGCTCTTTCCCTTCACCAGATCATCTGCATTTCTAGTCCAAGGCCCACAGGTGGCCATTTTTACCTGTGTCATTTCTTCTACTGGAAAATTATATTTAGGTACCAAAAGATAAGTATCAAGCTGTCTACTTTTATTAACAGTATGTTTATCTGTTAGAGGCATGTACATGACAATGGTTGGTAGTCTAAGATGGGGAACAAGCAGGACAGAAGGCATTAGGACTAATGCTAGCAGGTGGAGCAATAAGGAATGGAGAGAAACTACTCTAATTCATCCCCAACTCTCTCCATCCTCCCTAGCTCGTCTTTCTCCTACCTTGCAATCTCTTAGCATCACGAGATGCCAAATGTTCCTTTTATAGGAAAGAAAACTTGTTCCTGGTGTATGAGGTATAAGGTTCAAACAGAAATGAGGTTGATTATTGGTCCTGCTCAAAGAACTGAGCGAAAAAATTCCATTTTCCTCTTTTAAAACCAAGCTTCCCTGTTTACCTTCCTATACCTCATATTTTATAAGGTCAATGCCATCAATTTTGTATTTGATGCCTAGAGGGATGCAAAAAGAACTGTGGCTCTGGGAGAATCAGGAGCTTGTGGGGGTGGTGAGGGCAGGCACAAGAGGTGGGAGATGCATCTTTCCTTTGTATGGAAAGCCGAAGACTGAGTGTCCAGTCGGTCTAGAAGAACAGGGGGCTTGATGTAATTACCATGGAAACAGACCCTCGAGCATGTCTGTGAAAGAGAGTTTTGGTGGGCTAATTTGGATGAGAAAGCCCACCACCCTAAATGTGGGTGCACTGTCCCACGGACTGGGGTCCCTGACAGAATGATCCAAGCACCAGCATCCATCTTTCTCTGCTTCCTGACCATGGATGCCATGGGAACAACCACCGAATGCACGCTCTAGGGCATCCCTGCCACGATGGACCACACCCTAAAGCTGGCAGCCAGAATAAAGCCATTTTCCCCATGTGCCTTTGTCAGGTCCTTTTTCTGAGCTGTGAGAACTGGTACGGGCCTCTCTCCGTCCCTGTGTTCTGTGAGTTTGTGTGGGCGCATCTGTGAAGTCCTCTGGGGTGTCACTGCCTCCCGGGTCAGGAGCAGCATCTTGGGTGGAAGGAAATAACCACCTCTTCAAGCTGCCCGGGGTGGTTTCTGTTGTTCTGTTTCAAGTGAAAGCTGTAATCACATTTCTGAAAGCAGAGAGGTTGCCTCCTTCATTGTTACCTGATTCTAAGTTGACATTTTTTCCAGGATGCTTTTCCATAAACCTTATTGTTCAGATAGAGACACAATGGAAATCAATTGCTAATTAAATTTGTGTCTAAATTAATAAATCACAACTATTCAGATCATATCTGTCTGAATAATTTCTATCATGGTGAATATAATTGTTAAATTCAGCATTTAATGAACCATATTGTTGGACAAAATTCTTATGACAATTGAGACTAATAGAATAAATTAACCTTTATTCTTCCCAGCTTGACACTACATTGGACCATGTTAACACAGGAGCACCTGAAAACCTCATCATTAAATGGCCATTGTGACTCTCCCAGCCTTCTGATGGAGCCCAGGAGCCTTTGAGAATGGAATGATATTTGATGTTTGGCAATGGGTACTTTAATTTGTAACGGGTTTAGGGGTATTTGGTTCTGTGTCTGCATATCTTCCTGAGATGGACACTATGGGGGCTCCATCAAAAGTCAACAATCTGTTCTTAAATTTAAATATATATATATTATTACTATTATTATTACTATTATTATTATATAATCTCTCTGTCTCTTTTTGTCCTTCTCTGTCTCTGTCTCGCTCTCTCTTTGTCTCTGTCAGTTCTGGTCTGTGTCTGTTTCTGTCTTCACGTACACACAATAATGTGCACCTTCACACATGTGTGGACATGCATCATGCACACTCCACCTTTGTACACACACCTCACACACACGCACGCACACATAAATAAAATAAAAACACAAAACACAATTCTTCAAGTGGCCCTCATTCAGAATGAAGAGACACTAGGCAATGCTGGAGTTAATGATGAAGGTGAGCTCATCTTGTCTACTCGTGACACCATATAACATGGCAATGCCAATAGCCAGTGCCAGACACAGTCCTCCTGAGCACTGACCGACACTAATAACAACCCCTCCTTTATCTCTCTCATGGATTACCGATGCACAGACCCACATGTGGCACAAGAATCCCTGTCACCGGAGAGATGACTGTAAGGTAAACCCCGTAGACCACAGAAGGTACTATGAGCCCTCCTTCACCCTCTGCTTGGCTTCTGCTCCTCGCCTGTTTGAGGGAGTTGAATGAAGCTATGAATGTCTGTACCAGTGAAACAGGTACAGAGCCACGTGTGTCTGCTGCTCACTGGAAGCCAGGATCCATTTCTACTTACTGGTTTTTCTTTTGATGATAAGCTTCTTTTGAAGGATATTTGGTCAGCATCATTTTAAAAGCACAGGTGACTCATACAGGAGGGAACAGGACAAGTCCTGATCCCAAGCTTACACACACTCCCTCACCCGTCTAACCAACTGTCTTGAGATGTGGAAGGACACCACATTGATTCGTGCCACTCACGGTTTCCATATCTGCCCTGTTAGACTGTGGTGAAGATGGAGTGGGTTTAATCTACAGACATTTCCACAGAGAAGGCAGGAGCAGCTGGGGCACTTGGGCTGGTGGGGTTGAGCAAAGAGAAGCGCGGGAGCTTCTTCGTGGGGAGTCACCTACCCAAGGTCTGGCCCTGAGGTGCAGAGGCAGCTGACGTTCAGCTCCTTCTAAGAATCCAGTACTTCCCATCTCCTCCCTTTAGAAGGGGTTGGGAGATACCCAGGCTTCCTCTCTGAAATTGGTCTTCCAGATCATTACTGGCCTCCGTGGCCCACAGTTTTTCTCAGATCTCAGACTGCAGGCCTCTGACTAATTTTAGATCAGTGGTTCCTGGATGCGGAACAGAGGGAGCAACTGTTCCCATCAGTCCACGGGTGGGTGTTGGGTGAATGTCAGCCAATAGCTGGGCTCTCCTTGGCTGGGGTCCTGGTCCCAGACAGGGCTGCCCTTGGAGACAGGGAGTAGAAGGGACTGGAGACTCAGAGCTGCCGACAGTCTAACCCCGATCTGAGAGTGGTTCTGAGAGGAGATGCAAGGCTGTGCTGTGCTGTGTGTAGGATGGGACAGTGACAGGGACATTCATTCCTGAAGACACCACGCATGCG
The DNA here is from genome assembly GCF_900095145.1 of Mus pahari. Taxonomy (NCBI): domain Eukaryota; kingdom Metazoa; phylum Chordata; class Mammalia; order Rodentia; family Muridae; genus Mus; species Mus pahari. The sequence goes on along the minus strand of NC_034594.1, from coordinate 162,535,379 downwards.
TTTGAAGATGATGTGCTACCCATTCTTTTTTTTCAAAGCCATCAGAAACAGCATCCGGGAGGGTGGTAAAAATGAAATGCAATTTATCAAGCAGGCTGCAGAGACCTTTCTAGGACACAGCAGGTGTTTCTGTTTGGGTGCAAAAATGTTTAGTTTTGAAATTACTAAACAGCATTGTCTTCTCGGTGATTTTGTCCTTTTGGTAACGTATTTTGTGTCTGCAAATTACCTTGGAAAATGCATATTATTTGCTTGTTCTGAAGAGGCTCCTCGGCTCTGTTGTCTAAATAGGAAAGTCAGATCTAATAAAATGAGGCTATTATGGACTCCTGGACAAATAATAATGGAGACTAATACCCTTAAAAATTCAAAATTTAAAGAAAGATAGTCATTTTGTTAGACATTGGGAGAAAGTTCAAAACAAGTCTGTATGCCTCATTTCTATTTCCATTCTTTCCCCAGGGACAAGACAAAGCATTCTCCTGAGTTCTGAGGGACAGTGAGAAGAAAGGGCTGGTTGACTGGATGGGTAAACAGGGGAACCTAGTTCATGCCACCTTGGATGAACTCAACACCCTGCCCTATGGGGGATGGTGTGGTGAGAACACAGACTTAGGATCTGCCATGGGTCCCATTTTACCACCTAGAAACTTGGACTTTGTTTTGTAAACATTTAGTCACCCATCTAGTGCCAATCTTTTCTATCATTTATCTCCCCATTCTTTTTCCTTCTTGTGTGTGGGCACATATTTGTGCCCCCCCCACACACATACACACACTCACACACACACATTCACATATAATATACATTAACAGATATACACATATATACACACACACATGCATGATCACACACTCACACACACATACATTCACACATACAATACAGTCACGCATACACACATATTCACACATGCTCACACATACATACATACATACCTAAATACATACATACATACATATATACATGCATATATACACATATTCATACTTATCTTACTTACACATATTCATATACATACTTGGCACACTCGCATGCACAGATACATCCACAGACACAGACATTTGAGGGGACAACTTTGACTGTCACTTCTGAGGCATCTTCCACTGTTTGAGAATGAATCTCTTATTGTCTCAGAACTTTGGCAGATAGGCCAGGCTTGCTGGCCAGAATGTCTAGGAATCCTTCAGTCTCTGTTTTGCAAGTGTAAGGAAGGAAGGGCTTAATTTGCTCACAGCTAAGGGGTATAATCCATCGTGGTGGGTCAGCATGGCCATAAGAACACAAGGCAAGTGGTCACATTGCCTACATTGGAAGCTCAGGTAAATACCAGAGCTCGCTTCCTCTTATTCAGTCTAGGACACACGCCTTTGGGATGGCACTGTGCACATTTAGGACAGGCGCTCCTTCCATAGTTAACCTAAGCAAGAAAATCCCCCTCAGATCTGTCCAGAGACCTGTTTTCAAGGTGATTATAGATACTGTTGACAATAGAACCATCACACCATGCAACCCTGTGTCTTATTTGAAACTCTCGCAACTTTGTTAAAGTCTGCTGGCATCTTCTCCTGACCTTGGTTTTAGCTTCTACAGAATAAGCAAGGCAGCTTTTCTCTTTCTGTGAGATCTTACTTGTATTTTCAGTGGGGGAAGTCACAGGTCAGTGCTGGTTTGTCCGAAGGAGCTAGGAAGGAGTCCCAGTTGTGCCTCCCCACCCCCCGCCCGCCCCAGGCTCTTCTGGCCTATGAAGATGGGAAAAAGATCTCATGGGCTGTAGCTATCTCTCAGGATCAGATTAGTAGTCGGTCTCTCAGGTGCTGGGTTTGGAAGTCCCAGCTGTTTACTTGATCCATGGCCACGGCCAGCTGTCGGTGTTGGGTCTGGTTGTATATGAGGAAAGAGAGGGAGGCCTGGCTTTTGCCCTCCTAAAAGTTTTTCTACTTTGGATGAAAAGTCTCCGTTACTTGAGGTCTCCTAAGCCGATCTCACGAAGCTGCACCTTTAGGAGACCCTTTCCCCAAACAGCATGCCTTGAGTTGAGTGGGGTGGCTAGAGTCATTTCTCTGACAGTGGCTACCATCCGTATGGTCTGGGGATCTCAGCAGCAGGGGTGAAAGAGACCACAGCACACCCAGCACCAAGGCAGACCTCCTTCCCAGAAACTTCCCTGGCCACTCCATCCCTTCTGAGAAAGCTCCCTTGGCCTTGCGAGAGGCCAGCAAGTGTCTTCTAGAGCCCTGGGCTTCCTAGTTAATAGTGAATGGGACATCAAACCTGTCCCCACACAGGTAATTTTTACCATCTTAATATTTGCTAAGCTTTTTGATTTATGGCAGACTCAGAGTCATCTCAGGTCACCAAACTGCCCATTAGATGTGCTTCATGAAACACCCGAGCGAACAGTTTAACTCATTTACTTCACTGTCTTTAAATCAATGTAGCTGAAGAATTGCATCTCCCCTTTATAAATCTTTCTATTTATTTCCAGCTCAGGTTTACGGGAGGGCTCAGCCCGAGTCTGTTCTGCCGTTACACGCATGACCGTAGACACCTGACATGAACTGCTCATCACAGCGAGCAAACCCAGATCAAATAGGCTAAGTCAGCCACAGAGAGATTCCATCCGGGCGGCTGAAGCGGTGCACTTTGCCGGTGACACTTCTTGTGTCAGCGGGGATCACCTGGACTTCATCTCCCTTCAGCTGTTGCCTTTTGTATTCGTTCATACTTGCCGTTCCATGCTACCAGGCTTGCCTAACAGGAAGTAACCATATCTAGCAAAGGCTCTATGGAGAATCATTGTCAAGTCACCCTTGACAGAGGGTTTTTATTTAGACTTGCATGAAAGAGAGGGTGTGGGACAGAGGGAAAATGGATCAAGATGAATCCAGAATGGTTATCTCCACCCAACTCTGTTCCTCTTCTTTCTCAGGAAAGGCTGTGACCAAGGATGGACACAAAGATGCTGGCATCTCATCTCAGGACAGCAGGGAGGGCCTTGCCCCCAGGGAGGTCTCAGAGGTATGCCGACTTGTGGTGCCAAACTTATAGAGGGGGATGTGGTGGTCCGAATGAGAACGGTCTCTGCGAGCTCATCTAGTTTGAGTGTTTGGTTTCCAATTGTTAGAGCTACTTGGGAAGGCTTATGAGGCATGGCCTTGTTGGAGGGGGTGTGTTCTTGGAAGAGGTGTGGCCTTGGGGGTGAGCTTTGAGTCTTGAAAAGCCTGGGCCAGGCCCATTCAGATTTTCTTGCTCCTACTTTTGGATAAAGATGCGATCTCTCAGCCATTGCTCCAGAGCCATGCCTTTCAGTCTGCTGCTATGCTCCCCACCACGAGGGGCTTAGACTCACCCTTCAAAACTGTAAGCTTAATAAACTCTTTCTTCTATAAGTTGCCTTGGTCATGGCGTCTTATCACTGCAATAGAAAAGTAGGTAAGACAGGGAACTATGTCTGTCTGTCTCTCCTGTTCCTAAGACAACTACCTTTTAATGTAAGGCCAAGACATCGAGCTTGTCATATTTCTCTTTTAGGTATTTTTCAGTTTTGTGTATGGTATAATTCATAGTCCTTCTTCCTTTTAATTTCAAGTGTATTTGGAAAGTATAAGCATTTAGTTTTCTATTACAAAGTTCAAAAATCTATTTATTCATCTGGGCTTATCATATTGATCTTCAAATCAGTCATATTCTTATTTATCTTTTTATCTATTGATTTCTTCTGAAATGTAAGTGAAAATCTCCTACGATGGTGGCAGTGCTTCTCCATAGACTATAAATTCCTTTGTCTTTTTTTAGATGTGTGAATGTTTTATGATGGCTGTGTCTCCCTTATGGACTAGACTTTTATCTGATATAAAACATCCATCTTTATCTTACTTAACCTACAACTGCAGATGTGTACCTATGTTTCTGGTCATTTTTATTTAAAATAATTTATATGAAAATGAAAATCACAAAGGATTAAAAAACACCACCCCAAATTTAAAAAATACTAACATCTTTCATACACAATACTGATTAAAAGCTTTTAAAATATTCATGAATTTATTGATTTATTTTTAATGTGTGGCCACACTTGTGTGTGCATGCCATGGCACACATGTGAAATTTAGAGGACAACTTAAGAGAAATCAGTTTTTTCCTTCTACCCTGTGGGCTTTGGGGATTGAATTTAAATCTTCAGGCTTGGCAGCAAGCCCCTCTACCCACTGAACCATATTTTCAGCACCAAGTTGTACTTTTAAAAGACCTATATTTGGATTTACTTAATTCAATTGATGTGGAATATTCTATCGTGAGAGTTTCACACCTTGTCTACATGTTCTCTGTGTTGGACATTTGGATTATTTCTGATTTACCTATAAACAAAGCTTCAGTGTTTCAGTATATTTGAAGCTCTCTGGTGTGGAAAACTGTAGGTGGGATTTCAAGTGACAGAACATGCAAGTTTCTTTAGTTGTACTAGGATGTAGTTCATGTAGTTCCATTTCTTTTTAATGTCTTTATGTCAGTTCACACAGGTGATCTGTGATATTTGTAACCTTTTATATTTTGGCCAATAATGTTATGATTAAAGTTTTTAATTGTTTTAAGTATAAAGAAAGAAAACGCAAACCCTATTATGGTTTTCGGATTTGACTGGTACTCTGTGAGCGGCACCTTCCCGTGCACATTGAAAGGGGAGACCCCAACTGCTCACTGCCTGTTCTTTCGTTTGCCCGGTCGTGTCTTTTGTCCTGTTTGCTGTTTTGTGTTCATTCATGGATGCTTTTCATGTAATTTTCATATGAACTTTTGTTGTCATGCTCCTGACACTGGGTTACAGACACGCACCATCACAGCACATGTGTGAGGTCGGAGAACAAACAAGCTCAGGATTGGTCCTTATCTTCTCTCCTGTCTGAAACAGTCTCTTGTTTACCAGGGCCTCTATTGGGGGAACTGTCCCATGAGCTTACAGGGGCTCTCCTGACTCTTAGGTCACTGTGGACGCTCTAGTATCGCAGACACAGAGTACCACGTGTGTCCTTCTGTGTGGATCAGAACTCAGGTCTATACGCTTTCAGGCAAATGCCTTACACCCTGAGACATTCCCCGGCCCTCCTTCCTGGTGTCAGTGACCTCTGCCTGTCCTTGTCTGTTCTTTTCCCATTGCTGTGAAATCTTCATTTATGTCCCAATCTTTCCCATGTTTTCACAGTAACTTGTTCATAGAGAGATGTAATGGTGGACTTGCGAATATTTATGCCAAAGGTTTCCTTCCTTTCAGGCAACAGCAATGGTGGTTCACTCCTTGTAGATACACAATTGTTTATCTATGCACCTGTTGTGGAAACTGCCCCATGATTTTTGAACATAGTATATAAAAATGCTAGGGAAGATTCAGATAAGTCACTGGCAGGGCTTATAGTAAGTTATATTTAACTTTTCAAATGAGCTTTGAATTTTGTGTTCCCCAGCATTTTATGAGGGCAAAGTTTCTTGATGAGCATTGGTAGCTGTGGCTCTTGAGTTGGAGTTATCAGGCCAAGGCAGGACCGCCAGTGAACGGCAGCATGGGTCTTCCCATTGTGTCTCCAACATGTTGAGAGTGAGTTCAGTTCCCATCGTGAGCTCCCTCCCATGATCAGAGCAGCGGAGCTACTGGTTGCAGAGCTCCATACAGACTTTGGCAATGGCTTCTTTCACTTGGTTGCTTGGCAGAGGCGCAGGACCCTCTTAGGTATGCTGAAGGCCTGGGCAGCAATTCTAAAAAGCAGGCACAGAAGTAGGCTATCTTCCAGGTGCAGGGGGGATAGGCCAGAGGCAAGCTCCATCCTACCGCCTCACCTCAGGACACATAGGAATCAGAATGATTCGAAGGTGATATAGCCTCTCTTTTAGCTATATAACAAGATTTTTTTTTTAAAAAAAATTTGCTCCAGAGAGAAGATTAAGAAAAAAGGTACCAACTTATGAGATAGGTATATGGCTATCTTCTAGAATTCTACCACAAGCCTCCTATCAGTGACTCATTGTCACAGAACAAATTACTCAGCATTGAGCAGATGTGAGCAGCGAGGCTTGTGACCTGCTGAGGGTCAGGGACTTTCCTCAATGCTCTGTCTCTCTGTCCTTCTTAGAGATTCTAGGAAGGCGGCAGACAGGGCTCAAGTTGGCTCAAGGCTTAACTGGGAAGTCCTTCACTCAGCGGCCCACAGGCCTCAGCAGATCCATTCCGAGCTCAAACACGTGGTTGACTGGCAGTCTCAGTTGCTAAGTGGACCTCTCCATGGGACTGCATCGCAGTGGGACAGCGGATGTCCCCTAACTGAAGTGAGTCAGAGGAAAGGTACTACCTCCCTACAACAGCTGCAGGAGGGACACCTACCTTACATGCTGTTCTCTGTTCACTAGAACTAAATTGGCCACCCAGTCTACATTACAGGGATAAGGGTTAAGGAGGGGTGGTGCCAGCAGGCACCATTTGCACACCTGTGATGCTTAGTTGTAGGTCTTAACTTGTCTGTGAGGATTGCACACCTGTGATGGTTAGCTGTAATGCTTGTCAAGGAGGATTGTCTAGATCACGTTAGCCTGAGGGCATGTCCATGGGGGTTTGTCTTGACCACACTCGACTGGAAGACTCACTCATTGTAGGTAACCCCATTTCCCTAGGTTGGGGTCCTGGATTATATAAGAGTAAACAGCCAAGTGAGTATTTGTGCATCTATTTCTCTTTGCTCTTGACTGTGCATGTGACAGACTGTCTCCAGCCTTTGCCTATCCCTGTGGCCTCTCAGCAATGCACTGTCACTGAGAACTGTGAGGACAAAATCAGAATATTTTCATTGTTGCTAAGTTCTTGTTTTAGATTTCCTCAGAAGATTCCAAAATCGTGTGTGTAGGTCTCTCTCTCTCTCTCTCTCTCTCTCTCTCTCTCTCTCTCTCTCTCTGTGTGTGTGTGTGTGTGTGTGTGTGTGTGTGTGTTAGTCACTGTTCCATTGCTGTGGAAAGACACCACGACCAGGGCAACTCTTATAAAGGAAAACATTTAATAGGGGCTGGCTTACTGTTTTAGAAATTTAGTCCATTATCATCATGGCAGGCAGACATGGAGCTGGAAAAGGAGCTGAAAGTTCTAGATCCTGATCCAGAGAGGGGACGTGGGGGAGGAGAAGGGAGAGGGGAGAGAAAGCAGAGAGGGGAGCTGAGAGAAGGGAGAGAGGAGAGAGAGGGGAGGAAGGAGAGACTGGGCGTGGCTTGGGCTTTTGATTCCTCAAAGCCCACCCTACTGACACACCTCCTCCAACAAGGCCAAACCTCCTAATCATTCCAGAAAGTTCTACTCCTTGACAACTAAGCTTTCAAATATATGAGCCTACGGGGGCCATTCTTATTCAAACCACCGCAGAGTGTGTAGGACCTCAGGAAATGCTGTTAGAAAGTGTGGAAAAGTAAGGATGTCTGTCAAGGTAATGTTTTCACACCACTCAGTGTGCAGAACAGGAAAAGCAGTCCTGCTGAGGAGTTTTAGGGAACAGTGTGGGACACGCCCTCATGTCCCCAGCCAGAGGACAAGAGAACTGTGGCATTAGTCCGTCATAGTCCAGGCTATCAGTCCCCGTAGCTTCCTAACTCTATTGGGAGAATGCAAGTTATTGGCAAGGATGTAGGATCAATGCAGTGAGAGAGTCTGACTTGTAAAAGCACTCACCATGCCACAGACAGAGGCTCTCCCATGGATGCTTACATGACACTCTCAGAGCCAAGGATGGTGAGAGCTGATGGTCTAGAGGCAGAGGAGAGGTTGAAGAAGCCTGTAGCTGAGGTGAATATCTGAGGTAAGTTTTGAATGATAGGTAGAATTTTGCAATATGGTTTGTATGGGTCATAAAGTAATACAGGAAGCAGTTCAGGGAGAAAAGAATGTGGGTCAGACATCTGCCATTGTTAAGAGAGTGTGGGCACCCTGAGTGCTTGTCCCACCCGATCCTACAGTGCTGTGGTGCCTGAGGTACCTGAAGGCCTGCGCCTGTAATGGTCCCAGCACTGCATCTTGTCTGTAAGGTCATCACTGGGTTGGTAGTATGAACATGTGCCCGCTGATCTCTCGTTTCCCTAACAAACATGCACAACCGACACAGTGATGTCAAGTCTTTATGACAGGGATAATCTTTCCATGATCTTTAAAAAGGCAGGTGCATAATAAATATTTTCCTTATGTATTTACTGTTTGTAGGAAGGCTGCCCTAATCCATAGTTTATTAAAACAGGACAGGATTTATTAAATTGCTTCAAGTTTATCAAATATGAACAGATCTTTACATAAATTAATTTGCTTGTTAAATATTTGTGAAATTCACTAAGACTCTGGAGCAACTTAAATACCTGAGCCACCCAGCTTAATTGGGCCAATTTTTTTTTTTTAACCCTGAAGGACTGACAAGGCTTGGGACAGCCACGTGGATGAAGGCAGTGAGGAAATCACGAGTGAGGGTCTATCAGATAGGCAAGGATAAGTGCTGTGTAGGAACTTCAGGTTGAATGCCTTTGATCTCTGGTGGCAGTGGGGGCACAATGGGGTCTGCTCAGCATGTGAGATGCAAGAGTGAAGATCGGGCGAATGAAGCTTTGGAATCCTGTCCTCATCCCCATGAGTGTTAGAGCCCATGCCATGCTCCAGGTACACCCTAAGATCCCAGAGATACCCTAAGAATCCAGGAAAAGCACATTCTAGGCCCAGTGCTTGGCATGAGGAATGCTCCTGAGTTGCATTTGTGAGTCCTGACAATATCGATGGTTTATTTAGTGTGTATGTGCCTTTACACATGTGTTTTGAAATCAGGTCGTATACTGAATATGAACTTCTGCTGTGTTCAGGAAATCAAGAAGGCCCTTCTTAGAGTGACTAGCAGATTTCTGACCCCTGCAGTAGGCTTCCCGTGGTGAGGAGGTGGAGTCGGGGATTGGATTTGGTGGCTTTGTGGACTGTCTATAGATGATTTCGTCCCTTCATTAGCTTCCAGACTTGGCAAGCTTTGAAAGAGTGATCTTTATCAAGGAAATAAAAGACACAGCTGACATCTGGAGTAAACTGAGTTTCCTAGACACTTCAAATGTATACAGACTTCAAGAAAGATGTGAGCATGGGTCGAATGTGATAGCTCACACCTATAACACCAGCACTTGGGAGGCTGAGTCAGGAGACTCAATTCACAATTGTCTATCATGTTAGACTCTGTCTCAATGGAAAAACAAAGGAAAAAAAAAAAACCTAGCCGGGGATGTGGAGACAGTGTTGGGGGCTAAGAACATTTCATTTTCTGTAAAATCGTATCTGAAAAACCAATTCTACAATAAAGAACTCTACTTATTTAAAGTGAACATGTCATGCATGGTTTTGGAAGTACCTCTGAGGCTGTCCTCTAAGGCGCTAAGGAGCTTCCCTCACGGTTCTCTGCTTGGCCAATTGTCAGAGATTCAAATTCTCTAGAAAACTTCAGCCAAGACCTGTGTCCTTTGAAGGTGGTGTAGTTGTTGGCAAACTGAGTGTGAACTAAGAAGCAGATGACGTTTGTCCTGCCCCTTCATCCCCTGGGGTCACTCTTGTCACCCTTGGAGTCTGGGAGACTTTGAAATTTCTGTTTGGAGATCCAACAGGGACCTGGAATGCACACACATCCAGGGGTTAAAAAGGTGTTTAAAGCAAACTGTTTGGGGGAACAAAAGGGACTAATGGGAGTGGGGAGGGGCAGGGATGAGGGAGTACAGGGCTGTCCTCATTTGAGAGGACCCCACTATTGAGTATGGGAGACATAGAAATGGAGGGTTACACTACAGGTAGGAAATACAGTGTATAGTGGCAACCCACAGGATCATGGACTCACAAGGGACTTCATGGAAGAGGTGAGGCATGGCTGAGGTCTACGTGGTCACCATCTGTTCAGAAGAATATCCCATTGACTTAGAATTCTAAAGGAAGCCAGTGCATATTGGTTCAAGGAACCTGGTAGGCACAGAATACTGGAGCTTGCAGGGCAAGGTGAGAATTGTCTGGACACAAAACCAGAGATATCTCCTGTTCTGCAAGAGAGGCAGGCAGAAAGTTGCAATAAGGAAAGAACAAGGCGTGTTTGTTTTTAGGTAAGAGCTCACAAAACGCTGTGAAGGATGGTGTTACGTTAGAACAGACCAGAGCAGAGACCTGGCCCACAAGAAGGGTTCTGTGAGCATCCTGGAACTGTGTATGATGGGCCCTGGAATGGGCCCTGGAGAGCGGTGGAGAGGTTTCTGTGAATGCCTCTGTGGTGCAGCTTCTGCTGTTTCCAGAAGAGGTTCTTTGATTCCAATTCCCATGAGTGTCCCACTCAGGTTCCTTTCCTTCACCTGTAATCCCCTACAGAAGTCAAAAGAGGCCTCGTATGGCAACACACACAGTGAGTTCCACGCGACTGTAAAGCTAAAGCAAGGTCCATGTGGGGTCGCAAAGCACACCGGTCCCTTGTCCTCTTGACTTGCTTGAAGGGGCTCACGGGTGAGTGCTTCCATCTTCCCCCTTGACTCTGCACAGTGAGGCGGGGGCCTTTGTCTGCCCAGACACCCGTTCGTATGCAGTCAGCATGCTCATACGTGTGAGGATGGCCCAGACACCCATTCGTATGCAGTCAGCACGCTCATACGTGTGAGGATGGCCCAGACACCCGTTCGTATGCAGTCAGCACGCTCATACGTGTGAGGATGGCCCAGACNCAGTCAGCACGCTCATACGTGTGAGGATGGCCCAGACACCCGTTCGTATGCAGTCAGCATGCTCATACGTGTGAGGATGGCCCAGACACCCGTTCATATGCAGTCAGCACGCTCATACATGGGAGGATGGCCCAGACACCCATTCGTATGCAGTCAGCACGCTCATACGTGTGAGGATGGTTCTGCTTCCACCGCTGTGGGCTCCTAGCAGTCATCAGAAGAAGGGAGCATGTGTGAACTTGGCCTCCAGGACAAGGCTGGCGCTTAACCTCTGCCACATAAGGGGCATCAGGGTAAGCTTGATGGTGCTGTTGAAGGATTAGGAGAGGGGGCTGGGTGCTCTCAAGGGTATCTGCATGTTTGCTGAAAATGGGCTGTAGAAGGGGGCTGCAGGCCTGCCTTCGTCCTTCTGGGTATAGAGGGCTTTCTTGAGTTACTTAGATTTCGTCTGCCTTCGGTGAGATTTCCCCTTCTGCTACCTTACCTGCAAGGACTTCTGAGTCCTGGGCACACATCTCCACCTCACTGTGGTGTGCTGGGTGCAGAAACTCAGTTGAGCTTGGTCCTGGGCACAGCTGGAGTCAGAAGCTGCTGTCCTATGAGGAGGGACCAAGATGAGTCTTGCCCATTGACGACACCCAATGTTCACACCCCACCCCACTGGCTTCAGTATGAAGACAGCTGCTAAATGCTGCTCGTGTCTGGAACAAACTGTATGTCTTAACTTGGAGGAGGGTGGTTAACTCATTATTAGCAGCTGATATCTGAAGTGGATGAGCAGGCTGCAGAAGCCAAGACCAAGGAGGGCTGGCATGGGGTACCTGAGCCAGGGGCAGGGACTTGTCTGGAAGGAAGGTGGCTCATTGGAGACTCAGAGCTGGGAACAGGTACATGTTAGGTGCACAGAGGACAGATGGAACCAAAATGAACTGTCTGCTGAATTTTGCTGGGACTCAGTGGCTTAGATTCCTAGACATGCTATCAGCTTTGGGCCTATCTGCTATTTCCCCCTGCATAACGGCTGCCTGTTTGGGTTGGGTTGTAACCCAAGAGTCACTACGGTTATTGTCTGGGAGACCTCACACTGACACATGAAAAGTACTTTGTCTCGTGTCCTTGACATAACTAACCATCTACCAGCAGTGAGCTCTGCAGTGTCAACCTCCTTGTTTGTTCAGAATCTTAATGGTGGGCCAGTCAGGCGTAGGTGAATAAAATGCTACTTCCCTACATTTTATGTCAAAGTGAGTCTTGGTGTGAAGGATTCTCCACCCTCGTTCCCTCCCCACAAGGAAGATGAGTGTTTTGCTCACCTGTCATGACTTCACAAGCTGCTGAGTAGCACCTGTTGAGTTCGATGCTACATAACAGGCTTTACCACTGATGGAGAAATGTCCCTTTTTCTGCTCTGATGCTTCTGTGTCTGCTGCCTCTCCTGCCTGTCACCCCTCTCTCCCTGGACAATTCCTGAAAACATTTGTCCCCCTTTACTTTTTCCTAGAACACATATGTCCTTGAGTGTGGTATGGCTTTTTCCCCTGGAAACCTTTCCGTGTCCAGTTCTTTCCGTGTCCAGTCAATGGTCTGATCCAACAGGGCCTGTGTGGGAAGCGGGCAGAGCAATATTCACTGTGCACATGTACATGATGGGGTGCTGGTAAGGACAAAGACAATGATGTTTGTTGTGTTTGGGGATGGAGAGGCTCTAACAACACAAGAGGGACCATTTGTCGTCTCAGCCATGTCTTATACAACACAATCTAGGTCAACAAGTCACAATTAAGGGAGCTCAGAAATGAAGTTGGGGTTGCTGATTTTAGTTGTAGGACTTTTCAATTGTGTGACATTTATGAGTTTAGGTTCTCTCATTGTTTAAAGATTTAGTTTTTCTTCATGTGTCTGTGTAAGCTGTGTGTAGGTGTGTGGGGGTCCTGGTGGCGGTAGATCCCTTGGTGCTAGAGTTACAGGCAATCGTGATGTGGGCACTACTAGGAACCGAATGCAGATCCTCTGCAAATCATAAAGCGCTCTTAACTGCTGAGCTGTCTCTCCAGCCCCTTTGGGAGTCTCAGTGTTCTGGAAGTAAGAATAGGATGCAAAATGGAGAAATCATGAGTCCTGAGATTTCTGCTTTGGTTAAATTATACAAAAATAATTTTAGCTCAAGATTATGTCTTACTTTAAACTGGTGACTAGTTTATAGCTTTTGCGTCTTTTGATTTTCCCCTGTGGAGATATTAAAATAACATGCATTTATTCCAGATAGGGCACTGACACACCAAAGAATGGAGAGCATCCAAGGCCAGTTTGGTGAAACAAAAAGCTTACTGGAGTTCCTAATAAGATCACAGGGGATTAAAAGGCATCAACGTAACTAGGAAGTTCCTTGGGCAACGTATGGGCAGCTATACCACTGAAGGTCCTACCTCAGCCAACTGTTTACTATAGAATCCCAGGGAGGGGAGAGGCCTGGAGATGACCCCACCTCTCTCTATGAGGAAGTGTTAATAGGTGCAACCTCTTAAAACTGTTCTGGGGTGATCACAGGTGCTCTGACTCAAAATGGCTAAAGACTGTGTTCAGCCTGAAGCAGATATACAACACTCTGACTTGATGCTCACCCAAGACTAAGTGGGAGGCAGGCAGCCAAGTCCCTGGATTGGATGTGCAGCCACACTCATGATAAGGATAGCTGCCTAGGAAAGAGGGACCTAACCTTGGCTACCTGTAGTCATGGAAACCAGTAGAAGGCACTTGATAGTCACTGGGGTTCAGGTTAACCCTGTGATGTTAATCTTGGGTGTCAACTTGATTGGTCTGGAATCAAGGGAGAGATGTACCTCTGGGCAAGGCTGTGAAGTTATTCCAGGATGAATTAACTGGGGAGGGAAAGCCCTCTCCATGAGTGGGCAGTGCTTCCGGTGGCAGCCTCATAGAAGGAGATCCAAGGGAGACATAAGTCTGTCTCTCCTGGATCACCGTTGCTCCTGAGCGCTCAATGAATTTATTTCTTTGTTGTACTCGCTGACATGCTTTGCTGGCACCAGAAGCCAGCCTACTACAGCCTTCCAGAATAGACCCAAGACCAGAAGATCTCCAGGAATCTTCCTGAGCTTCAGCACCAGGTTGGGACCACTGAGACATCTAACCTCATGTCGCTTCTCAGCCTCTCTAAGGTTCACCCTCGTTGGAGTACCTAGTCCCTACTGTGTACAGCACTCCAATAGATCCTGCCTCATGGCCTCACAGTATATATTCATCCCATTATTTTGTTCTCTGGAGAATCTACCTGATATAGAACCTGTGCACAGGGTAGCTACTAGGAGAGCTGGGGTAGGCTCCCCCACCACGGTCTTCATACACCATGGGTGGGAAAAGAATGAGGAGCTATAGATTCTCACACGTGCTGAACACCTTACAAGTGAAGTGCCTTAGAGAGAAAGGTGTTTCAAATGGGATGAATGTTCAGAAAGCTTCCTTTATTCTAGTTTAGGAGCTTAAAGAGGCACTCTGTGATCTTTATAGGTGAGTGTTGTCCTGGACCAGCAGAGCCCCCATGGAATGTTCTAGGAAAGTAAAATCAGGGATCTGGCAGTCAGACTAGGAACGCATGTTAAACCTAGAGACACACCGTAGGAGGTGCTGTGGTCTCAAAGGGCACACGGGTTAGCAGAGGAAACGGTACTATGTTGAGGAATTCTCATGTCAGCCTTCCCATGCCCAGCTACAGAAATCACTGGAGCATGGTTGTCACACAAATGCAGTGCAAGACTAATGCAATCATTCTACATATCATTTCCCCAATTACTTTATTTTAAATTTATTTTTCAGCATGGGACTGTGGGTACACATGAGTACTGGTGCTGGGGAGGAGGTGAGCCCAGGGGCTTTGCTCTCTCTGGAGCCAGACTTCCAGGTTGTTTTGAGCCACTGAACATGGGTGCTGGGAACCGAACTCACGTTTTCTGAAAGATCATTCCCAACCACTGAGCCGACTCTCCAGCTCCTAAGTTGTTCATTAGTACATATTCATTATACATGTATAACAGCATTGTGGTGTTCCACACATGTGCATACTATGTTTGGGTCATACTTACCTCTGTGTCTCTCTTTCCTCCTCCTCCTCCTCTCTCACCGATCCAACGTCTTCCCAGACACTCCTCACTTTGCTCTCGGGTTTTATCTGTTTGTTCTTGTGACTCCATGAATTTGACTATAGTTGTTTATGGGACTGTGGGCACCTTACCAATGGCTATACCATGGGAGAAAATATGCTTACCCTCCTCACCCACCATTACCTGACAACGAGTCCTCATGGAGAGGTTGAATGTTGATAGACAAATCTTGTGTGGGGTCCCTTTGCAGACATTCATGGCTGTTGTGCGTTGATTCCTGCACCACCCATGGCATGCTCAGAAGACTATATTCCTCCTGCTCTTACATGATTGCTGGCTCATCTTCTGCAATGCTCCCTGAGGGACACTGCTGCTCTTGTCTTGTTTGAAGAAATGGACATGTTAGGCCCATCAAACTGCCTTCTGAACATTTACGTTAGGTCCATAGATTCACACTGCTGTCAGCTTTAGTCAGAGAAGCTCCTTTGTGTAGAAGCTGACAGTTGCTGTAAAGACTCATAACTGGTCAAGGAGCTGAGAAGACGTGTCTGCTGAGTGCTTACTTGTAAACTGGACATCTATGCCACCTTCTCCAAGAGCAATAGCAGCAGCCCACACTGCTCTGGGGCCTCAGGGCTGGCATGTCTTTTGACAGACTCTAGGGGAAGGGAGGGCTCATTTTTCTTTGAGCATTAATATGGCCTGTTAACTACAGGTGAAGAGTGAAAGACTTGGGTACCGGGAGTCCAACGTAACAGAACTTAGTAGGTGCAGTGAAAGCGGCAACAGATTAAAAAACATGTTGACTTAAATTCTTTTATCATTAAAAATTAATGAAAATAGGGGCTCCAGAGATGTCTCAGATGCTATGAGCTTTTCTGGAGGACCCGAGTTTGAGTCCCAGAACTTACAAGGCAACTCCATTGTCTGTAACTGCATTCAGTTCCAGGGATCCCATTCCTTCTTCTGACCTCCATAGGCATCAGGCATGGGAGTGGTGCACAGACATGCATGCAGGCAAAAAGGCTATACACATCAGATAAAATAATAATAATAATAATGATAATAAACTCTTTCCAAAATAATGAAAATAAGTAGGTTGTATTTCAGCTAAAAAAAAAAAAAAGAAATTGGAAATAAGAGTTAAAAGAGCCTCAGAAAAAGCAGGTTGAGGTAATTCTAAAAGGTAAAAGTAGAATTTAATAAATTCTTCAATGGTAAAACATAGTGTAATTAATAAGTAGAGCCACAATCTAGGTGTGAGCTCCCTTCCCTATCCTTCCTGCTTAAGCTTACACTACAAATCTCTTGACAGTCTCAAGGACTGATCAGCTTGATGGCGTCTGTTACTCATCACACACCTCCTGTCTGCGTTGTGTGTGCAGTGGTTGCTCTCTAGATTGCTGGCACGACGATTCTGGGGTGTCTTGAGGCTGTCACTCTCCTGTGCCACCTTCCCGTTTCGCTGGAGCAGATCCTCCTGTAATTTCCTGGCGTTTGATATGCGAGGGACGTTCCCAGAAGTGTAGTACACCTGAGACGGCACACGTGCCTGGTAACATGGATAGTGAGCATGGCTTCCTTTAGGACTTTGAACAACATCCTCTCCTGCGCCTTTTGTCATGGGTGTTACTCTTGCGGAGTTTGATGACAGTTCTGTTTTTGTTGGCCCTCAGTGAAAACTTCTAGGACCTTTTACTAACTCTTTGTAGATCTAAAAGTGCACATTAATAGTCCTATTATCATTCATTTTCCCATTAACACTCCTTTTCAGAATGGCTGTTCCCAATATGGAGGCATCAACCACAAACGTATGTCCCTCAGTGTGAGATACTCTACTTCTACTCTCCGAGACTCTACTCGTTAACACTGCTGATAGATTTACATTCGTTTCTCCTGATGTCTTATATCCTTTTATTTTTTAAAAATGATTTCAAATGAGTCCACTGAGTTTACCTTGGAGGAGCCAGAGAAAGTACCCAAGGAGCTGAAGGGGGCTGCAACCCTGTAGGTGGAACAACAATATGAACTAACCAGTACCCCCTGAGCTCGAGTCTCTAGCTGCATATGTAGCAGAAGATGGCCTAATCNGCCATCATTGGGAAGAGAGGCCCCTTGGTCTTGNAAACTTTATATGNCCCAGCACAGGGGAAGGCCAGGGCCAAGTAGTGGGAGTGGGTGGGGAGGGGAGCAGGGGGTGGTGGTATAGGGAACTTCCGGGATAGCATTTGAAATGTAAATAAAGAAAATAAATAATAATAATAAAAGTTAAAAACTTTGTCTAGAAACCAAAAAAAAAAAAAATTGTTTCCCATTTCACAAGGTGTGTGTGTGTGTGAGTGTGTGTGTATGTGTGTGTGTGTCAGTTCCCAGAATTTCCTCCTGTCTTCTATTGTAAAGCTGCATCTTATTTTAGGATTATGGCTGTCTTTCTCTAAGCCCTCCACGGCTGTCTGTCTGTTCATGGTGCCAGGCAGTGGAAGTCCTGACCGCCGTCTGACCGCCATCTCTGGGTGTTTGTGGAAGACACCTGGGAAGCTTGCTTTTCAGGTCAGCAGCTCGAAGCTCAGCCTCCAAGCTGCCCCCTAAGTGCCCAGATGTTTTTCATCAGCTGCCACTTCTCCTGGGTTTATTGATGCATTCTCAGTGTTTAAGAACTGGGATAGAACATCTTGGTTGTTAAGGGAGAGTGGGGATGAGCCTGTCACCATGGAGAGGCCAAGCGTGCCTTCTGCTCTTGTCTCTGGCATCTCAGTCCTTTCCAGCCACACAACTGCCTTCTTCCTGGGTCCCAGGCCTCTCTGTGTAGTCTGGTTTTCCCCCCTGTGTCCCAGCCTCCCCAGGCACTGACTCGAGCCATCCCTTCTCTTTTCCAGGTGGGAGTGCCATCCGCCCTTCCGTGCAGACTACACTCTGCTTTTCCTTACCCGGTCCTTCCCTCGAATTCTTCTGTTGTGTTTGTTTATAATGTAGTGCTATTTGCTGTCATTTCAGATACTTTATACCACCTCTTATGTGATAATAAACATTCTCTGTGATGTATAGGTTTTCTAAATTGATTTTCTGAGTTAGCATACAGAGTAATGGATTCTGTGATGGCGCTTTCTGTTCTGTCCCTATGTGTCTCCTTTCCCAAGTCCCTCCTCATCACTACGCCCCCCCCCCTTTGCTGGCCTCATCCTCCCTCCTAAAGCTCCCTTCCTCCCTTTATTTCACATATATTCTATTATTCTATAGCTTCAGGTACTTTATAAATTAGTAGAAATATATGTAATAGTACAGCCACCAAGGGCCCCACAGCTCACCTTCAAGGTTTAAGTCTGGCCCCCAGGTGGCATCAATAGAAGTTATCTGTAGTGTTCTTCCTCACTTCCTGGCTTAGCCTGTGGGTGGGGCTTCTTGTCCCTCTTCCCTCACTGAACAATGCTCATTTCACTTACCACACTTGCCTTCTGGGGTTGTGCTCTGTGTTGCATGTGAGCTCTGAGTTCCATCCAATTCGGAACCAATTGGGCTTTAGTCATAGTCTTTCCCTTTCACAAAACAGAGCCACATAATCACCATTGGCCAGAGATTGGTGGTGCCTGAGGGTGCTTGTGAGTCAAAGCCAAGTGTCTGCTGCTCTAGAGACAGCTGGTCTATAGGCCTTGCCTGCTGTGGGACCGGCCTCAGGTACAACATACTTAGAATGAAAAGAGTGTGGATACTTCCGTCCTTCTTAGAAGAAAATACCCATGGGAGGAGATACAGAGACTAAGTGTGGAGCAGAGACTGAAGAACAAAGTGTGGAGCAGAGACTGAAGGAAAGGCCACCCAGAGACTGCCTCACCTGGGGATCCATCCCATATGCATTCACCAAACCCAGACACTAGTGTGGATGCCAACAAGTGTTTGCTGGCAGGAGCCTGATATAGCTGTCTCCTGAGAGGCTCTGTCAGAGCCTGACAAATACAGAGGTGGATGATCTCAGCCAGCCATTGGACTGAGTGCAGGGTCTCCAATGGAGGAACTAGAGAAAGGACCCAAGGAGTTGAAGGGGTTTGCAGCCCCATAGGAGGAACAACAATATAAACTAACCAGTACCCTCAGAGCTCCCAGGAACTAAACCACCAACCAAATAGTACACATGGAGGGATCCATGGCTCCAGCTGTGTATGCAGCAGAGGATGGCCTTGTTGGACGTCAATGAGAGGAGAGGCCCTTGGTCCTGTGGAGGCTTGATGCCCCAGTGTAGGGGACTGCCAGGACAAGGAAGTGGGAGTAGGTGGGTTGGTGAGTTGGGTGGGGGATAAGATAAGGGGTTTTTGGAGGGGAAAGCAGGAAAGGGGCTAACATTTGAAATGCAAATAAAGAAAGTATCTAATTAAAAAAAAAGCTCAAAAAAAAAAAAAAAGACAGTGACAGTGTTTTATGGGGCTGTGAAGGTAAATGGTATATCGTGTATAATGGAGAACACTGGATGGCATGTCATGAGTAGTCAACAGCCATACCTTATATGGTCATACCCTATATGCTAGCAGGACAGTGCACTGGCAGCCAAGTGCTAAGCAGTCTGAGGAAACCCTCAGTCAAAGGTTCAGTTGAGATTAGAACCCAGAGCTGGTGCCAAAGCTCATGCTCTTGACCTCTTGATCCTTTGCTACTGTTTAGCCTTCCCCTTGCAGCAGTCCCTCCTTCTGTGCCCTGGAGCCAGTCCAGATGCTGCGCCCTCTGCTGGCCTCTGCTTCTCTTTCCTGCAACTGTTGCCCTGGCTTCACTGGAGTAAGTGTAGGGGCAAGCTATCTCCTAGGCCAGGCCAGTCCTTCGGCCGTCTGTGCTTGTCCTCGGCCATGTGATCCTTTTCTCTATTCCCTGGAGCTAGAGGGGGGCTGAGAATGACCACTGCATCAGTGGCTATGGCCAGGGACCACCACTGGCAGGCACCATCTTGTCCAGCAGGGCACTGAAGACCAACAGTAGATCTCTAGTCCACCCTAGGCTTTGAATGGGTAAGTGGGAGGTGAAGGAAGTGGATCTCACATGTGGAGGATGCCGGGCGTGTGCCTTTGAAGTCTCAAGCTGTCGTTGTAAGGGAAACTGAATTTGAACAGCTGTTTGTGCTGGATGCGCCCACTCATTGCAGAAGCATTTCTTTTCCTCACCGTTGGTGGGAGTTGCAGTGAGCGTTCTAATTAGCTAGGTTGGGTCTCAGAAAGGCATTAAATGGCAACCAGTTTGGTTCTTTCCACGATTCCCCCAGTCACTTACTCAACATTACCTGGAGGATTGACCAGGTCTAACAGGAAGCACAAATGGCCCTGGCACCCTGTCCTCTGTGTGTGTGTGTGTGTGTGTGTTGGAGGGGGGGGAGGTGATTCACCAAAAAGGGGACCAGAAAATAAACATGTGCTTTTACCTAGCTCAGGCCAGGAGAGGTGGAGCAGGTCTGGG
>NC_034594.1:162454383-162515054 GCF_900095145.1 Mus pahari | reverse complement strand
GAGGCAGAGGCAGAGGCAGAGGCAGAGGCAGAGGCAGAGGCAGAGGCAGAGGCAGAGGCAGAGGCAGAGGCAGAGTGACAAGGAGTGAGAAAGGTAGAAGGGGGTGAGAGGGAGACAGGAAAAAGGAAAGAGATATCTGGTAACCATCACTGGCTGTCCACATGATGCTTAGTAACTGGAGTACGAACTGTTTTGAGTGCTGTGACTCAGCAGTCCTGTGGCTTTGACCAGTCCCTAGTATTTAAGGTGGTGTAATAATTTAATTCCTGGGGGGATTTTCTGAGAATCATTGATAACAGAGCTCTGGCGTGGTGCTGGGTGGTTACTTCTAGGTAGTGCTTCCCCTGGAGTAGCCAGGGCAATCCATCTGGTGGCACTGGCTTTTACTTTATTCTCATTAAGCAACTTTCTGACACATCCTTTTCTTCCCCAGGGTGGTCGCTGCAGACAGAGTGCTGTGAATGGCCGGTGTGATTTCTCCAGAACTGGATCTGCTGTGGTAAATGGACAAATCAACGCACCTATCAGCACTTGGGCTAGTGAGTTAAGCCCTGCCAAGTTGGCCGTATGAATAAGAGCCCCAAGTAAGAGCCAGGTTCCATCTCTTCCTGGGATGCTCAGCTCTGAGGACTATAGTGGTGCGTATGTTACTCCGGCTGGGTGCTCCCTATCCTATCAACTTGCATGGCCTTCTTGGCAATGATGCTCTTTAGAAAGGGTCAGGTGGTGTTGGGGGGGGGTGGGCTGTTGAAACAGAGAGGCCCCTAGAGCTCCACGTTTGGCCTCTTATAGGCTTAGACCAAATAGGAGGTAAAGCTGTCCTGAGCTAAGGTGGATTGATGGGTTCAGAGGACCTGGGAATGTGTGGCAGCCAGGATTATTACGTTATAATTCCAGAGATGCCCCAGGCCCACTCTCTTGTTTTTCACCCATGAACCATGAGCCCTGTTGATGCGTTCTGTCTGGGTAGGGAAGTACCTGGGTCCCATCCACCACCCTAGTGGACACAATGCCTCAAGTGTGCCCAGGCATGGCTTGAGCGGGGTGATGCACCCGGTGTGTATTCATCAACTTTAATAGACCCCCAATGTTTGAAACAATGCCTTAAATTTTTTTTTCTTTTAGCGCCTGCACTGAAGGGTGGCATTGTATGGCAAATGGAAGAGTTACTACAATGCCTGTGAATCAGAGCCCTAAAGTACGTTTCAATTACCCTTCTATTATCCAGCTGGTATTTAAGCGTGTTTATTATTCAAATCAGCAGTGAATGTACTGCTGTTGTGTAAACAACTGTCAATTGCTGAAACAATGATTAGGAGGCTCTGTCCCTTTCAGGTGTACTTAGCGGTACTTACACCCCAGCCACTTCTATTTAAACATCATGTAAACACAATGCCTGAGCGACTACTTTCACTCCTGCTCCGGCTCCGCATGCCAATTCTATTACATTAAGAGGGAAATCTATTAAATTTTTCATTTATACGCATCCGAACACTGTTCTTACCCATTGTGTCATTAAGGCTCAGATTAATAGAATAGATATGCTGAGAGATACGGGGTGCATTGAAAAAGCCTGTTCAGAAATAAAAGCCAATTTCTCACCATTATTTGGGGGTGTTGGAAAGCTTTCATGCAAACAATGCAAAGAAAATTATTTTCTGAATAAAAAGCATGACACAGAGAAAAGAAAAAGTTGGCCCCCAGAAAGAACAATCTTGAACCCTTATTAGCTCCATTACTGATTCAGGGCAGAAAAAAAAAAAAGGCAGGTGGGGGTAGCTAGAAAATAGGACATTTGTAAAATGATCTCGGATTTCTTTTTTCTTTGCTGCCCTAGGAAGGTATGTGTATATGCATGTGTATGAATGAATATGTATACACCAGTGTGCGCATATTATGTGTCTATGATTGTATATAAGTATGCCTGTATATACATGCATGTATGTGCATATGTGTGTGCATATGTGTGCGTGCATATGTGTGTGTGCATGTGTGTGCATGTGTGTGTTCTTCAGTTGTGAGTTGTGGTATGTGAATTGCTAGGTAGAGTCTGGGCTTGCCACTAGGATGTGCTCCCAGTGAGTTTTGGCTCGTTCCCTAAGTACCAGTTCTCACATGCAGCAAGCGGATGTGTTTTCAGGTCCCAGGCTGTGTAAAGGTGAGGACTATTCAACCATCATGGTTGATTCAGCCATGATGACACTGCCAGGGATTTGTGCATTTCTCAGGTATGTTTTCAGGGTTCAATAAGTTTATTTTTGATTGATCTCAGCTACTAACATGCAAATAATATCTATGGTGTCTACTTTTATCTGGTAACAAAAGGATGTCACAGGACTTGGTTGGAGATTGAAAGCACAAACTTAGCCAATTCACAGATGGAGGCTTGAGTTGGCACAACATCTGGGATTCAACCAATGGTAGATCCCAAGTAGCTTTCTAAGTTGTAAGGAACTCAACTTGTGTTCTCTCCCTCCTCTCACAATTCCCAGAACAACACAGTCCAAGGTTGACCTTGAATATAAATGACCCACAGAAGACTTAATATGTAAGAGTGTGTGTGAGAGAGTGTGCCTAGAGTAAATGGAGACCCTGTGCCTTCTTGAGTAGCCTTGCATTTATAATCTGCAAGGTATCATGGAACTGACCCCTAGGATATCCTATGTATAGGATATCCTACCCCTTGGATGTCCCCACGGAACTGGGAACTGAGGACTATACTTGGTCATACCTCCCAAGTGAACAACAGAGTCCTGTAGCCTCCAGCTGGAGAGGATGTAACTAATATAGAAAGCACTGCCTCTAAACAGCTTTGAAATACAGCACATCCTTGGTTCTGTAAGATCTTGTCTCTCTAGGGTTACTATATAATTTACGGTACAACTTGGGACATATTGAGAGGTGGGTATTTTTAAGAATTATGCCACCTGATTAGTAATATGGCTCAGTAGATAAAGGTACTGGCTAACCTAAGCTCAGTCCTCTGGATTCTTATGGTAGAAGAGAGAAATGACAAGTTGTCCTCTACAAGTTGTCCTCTGATATCAACATAGGCTGTGTCATGTTCCATCTTATGTGAAGCAGTTAAAAAAGAATGATGTTAGGATATTAGATATGCCCCCGCCCTACCTTGGCAAGCATATACATCAGCTCATACTAGAATCAGGTCCTATGGCTAAAGACTGAGTTTAGCTAGGGCTGAAAGCAACAAAAGACTGGAAAGCAGTGACATGGGGCCTGTGCCTTTCTGTGGAGGTTGCTCATTGCTTCATCTCTAAAGAAGGATAATTGATCTTTTTTTCATCCTGTTTGTGAAAGTAGAACCCCTCAAAGGCAAGTGAACTCAACAGTCAGAAAACACAGTGGGTGGAAATCAAACTTTACATATTAGATAAAAATGAATGGCTCACTTGTCAAGGTAATTATTCTATAATGCAAAGGTTGACCAGATTCCTAGCCAGAAACCTGTGTGTGTGTGACTTTGTTCATTGATACCTTAACTAGGGATATTTGTTGTTCAACTGTGAAGCCTATATAGTTCACACAACTCTAGTTTCTAAGAAGAGACCCAGGCTGCGAGCAGAGTCAAATAATGACATTTGGTAGGTACCCTTGTGACTTCAACCCAGTGAGTGCTAGATCTTAGGTATTAAATGGGGAGCAGTGGGAACTGGAGAGTTGGCTCAGCGGGTAAGAGTGCTTGCTGCACAAAGATGAAGACCTGAATTTAACTCCCCAGCACCCACATAAAAGTTAGAGTTAGTACCTGTAACCTCAGTCCTGTCACCTACAGATAAAAAGGATTGTTGGAGCTTAGAAGACGCTAGCTAGCTTAGTCAGCTCCATGTTCAGTGAGAAACCCTGTTTCAAGGGAATAAGGTGGAACGTCATAGACAACCCCTTCTGGCCTTCGTAAGCACATGTGTGCACATGCCTGCGCATATACCACAAACATATTGTGTGCATGCATGCGTACACACACACACACACACACACACACACACACACACACACGGTGGCAGTCATCGCTCAAGCATTACACATTTTTATACTAGCACATAAAAACCATTTCCATCTTTTACATAATCAGTGTCTATCCAGACATCCCAGTGCCTCTGGCACTGTTGTTTGTTTCTGGCTGTCGATGCCTCTCTTTTCTGGGATTTACTAGTAAATGTGTTGTTTTACACACACATCAAGCAGCAGGACAGCTAGTCTCATTTCTATCTGGACAGAGCGAGCGATTCTGTAGTCTCTAGGGTTGTCTGTCTCCTCAGAGCTTTTTGGGTCCCTAGTTATAACAGGCACTGACACACGTACTGACTGGTATTCAAGGACCCTCAGTTCACCTCTTGTGCGTGGTGGCCATGGCACTTGCTTTTCATTTGCAGACTCTCTTGTCTTCTGAACCTTGTATGCTCCCTGCTTCTGTCTGTGAACCTGTCATTCCCCTGCATTCTCCTCTGGTGATCCCTAGTGCCAGTGGCCAGATCCTGGGTTCTTATAGCACGCCCTCTGTGTCCCCAGATACCTGAGTGATTTTACCTAAAAGTTAGATGTACCTTTGCCTTTGTCACATGAGCTCATTGAGTGGTAGTAAGTACTCTGGAGTGTGATTTATTATTGATGGAAAAATCTATAGACTTTCTGTAAATGTCTGTTCCACCTTGCTATGATACTTCAGACTGTGTGTGTGTATCTGTGTGTGTATGTATGCATATATGTGTATGTAATAAATGTCACATATATTGTATATATATTGCATATTATTTCTGTGGTTGGTTAAATGGTCTACCTTGGTTATATTTTCATCAACTTGACATAAGCTTTGTGTGTGTGTGTGCGTGTGTGTGTGTGTGCGCGTGTGTGTATGTGCATGTGTATGTATATATATCATATATATCACACATATATGTCAAAATATGTATTCTATATATATCACATATGTGTCATATATATGTGACATATATATATATACATATGCATATTATACATATTTTTTCTGTGGTTGGTTAAACGGTCTATCTTGGCTAGTTTTTCATCATCTTGACATGAGCTGAAATCATTTGAGAAGAGAGAAACTTAACTGAGAAAAATGTCTCTCTATACTGGTCTGTGGACAAGCCTGGGGACATTTTCTTAATTAGTGATTGATATGGGAGGGCTCAACTTACAATGGGCAGTGTAACCCCTAGGTGGGTGAGTCTGAGTGTTTTAAGAACACTGGCTGAGCAAACCATGGTGAACAAGCCAATAAGCAGCACCCCTCCATGCCTCGACTTCAGTTCCTGCCCTGCCTGAGTTCTTTCCTTGACTTCCTTCAGTGATGGACTGTTACCAGGAAGCGGAAGAAGGAACACATCTTTTCCTCCCCACGTTGCTTTTGGTTATGTTTTTTCATAACAGCAATAGAAAGCCTAAGACACCATGTGTGGAGGCTCAGTCTCCATCCCCTGCTGACACTTAGTGGGAGGGTCTTATGTCACTGAGGACAGGCCCTGAGCATGTGTGGAGTTTTCATGCTTTCTCTCTTTCT
Organism: Mus pahari; assembly: GCF_900095145.1. Lineage (NCBI taxonomy): Eukaryota > Metazoa > Chordata > Mammalia > Rodentia > Muridae > Mus > Mus pahari. Next base: position 162,509,518 of record NC_034594.1, on the reverse strand, counting down.
TTTCTGCTCTTGTGAGATGGGCAATCTGCTCTGCTACATCTGCCACCAAGAGCTTTAGCCTCTGGGGCCGAATGGACCAACCAAGGACTAAAACCTCAAAACTGGAGCCAGGATAAAGCTCTCCTCTCTAAGTTAATGGCAGTGGGTGTTGCCGATATCTTGTTGAAGCAATGAGAGCGTGGCAAGCCCAGCTTTATAATTTCCGAGGAAGGCACTTTCTCTCTTCCACTATGCTCATTTCTTCCCTATTAATAAATCCTCATGGCTCCGTCTCATTAGGTTCTGTTCATTCTTCAACGTCTCCAGTTCAACCCTTGCTTATTTTCCTAGATCCATTCTGCTCTTTGAGTCTACTCTGATCTTCTGAGTTTATGGAATTCAGTGTTGTAATGCCCAGTTCACGTATTTACCTATATTCTGCCATTACTAGATGCTATCCCAGCTGTCTTTACTTATTAAACATGTGTCTATGTATGTGCATGTGTATATGTATCTATTCATATGCATATATGTGCGTGCACATATGAACATACATGTGTTCATGTATGTATAGATATGTACATGCATGTGTGTATATATTTATGTATTTATGTGTATGTATTTATGTATATATATATATATATATATATATATATATATATATATATATATATATATACATATGTGTGTGTGTGTATGAGTAGGGTCCATGCAGGTTATATATATGTACATGTGTGAATATGTATGTATCAATATGCACATATGTGTATATGGGTGTGCATGCATGTATATGTGTGTATGTGCATACCTTTTTCTTCTGTGATTATTTTGGTGCTTAGGCTAGGGCTGAGGTTGTAGGGAATTAAACATATCAAGCAAGCCAACATCTATTGCATAGTATCTGTGTGCAGGGTGAGTTTGGTGCACAGTGTTAGGAAAATGAATGGTTCCCTTCCACCAGTTTCTAAAACAGAGTAAATTTAAATGAGAAATAACAGGAAAGGTAAGAGTTGAGGCCACAGAGTTAGACTTCAAATGAATAATGTCCTGGTGGGAATTGGAGCTTTGATGTGATATTAACAAGAAAAGCTTCAGTTATAAGATAAACAAATCCAGGAGGAGTCTTCATATGTTGTGGAAATGCCATTTTTATTGGTAATTTCATTAATGAATATGCTGTGTTTTGGTCCAATTCATCCCCCATACCCTTCCCTCCACTTCCTCCCCTACCCCACTCACCCACTTTTCCTTTCCAACTTTATGGGCTCTTAAAATAAAACCCCCAAACTACCAAATCCAGTTAGTGCCCATGGGTCCAAGGGTGTAAGAACACTTCCTGGAGCAAGAGGTCAGATGCTGCATCCAGAAGAAAGCTAGCTCTCCTTCCTCCAGCAGTCACAGCAGTCATCAGTTGTTAATAGCGTTTCAGTGAGGGTGGGGCTCTGTGAGTCCTCCATGCTGGCTTGATCTCCTGCAGGTCTTGTGCATGAAGCTATAGCTGCTATGAGTTTGTATGTCCAGTGACCCTTCATTCCCAGCAAATAGTTTTATTTAGGACGTCCACTACTTCTGCTTCTTAACATCTTTTTGCCTCTCTTCTATGATGATTCTGAAGCTTGGTGTGTGTAAGTATGTGAGGGTGTTAGTAAGTGTGTGTATGAGTGAGTGTGGAGTATTGTGTTAGTGTGTGTTAGAGAAAGGATATGTATGTGGAATGAGTGTGTATATCTGATATGTGTGAGTGCATGTGTGTGAGAGTATGTGTAAGTGTGTGTGTGAATATATGATTAAGGATGTGAGTGTGTGGGTGAGTATGGGGATAAGTATGTCTGTGATTGTATGTGAATGTGCATATAAATGAGTGTGTTTCTTCAGTGTGTATATGGATATATGTGAATGTTTGTATGTATGCGAGTGTGTGAGTATATAAGGACATGTCTAAGTGTGTGTGTGGTGTGAGTGTATATAAATGTGAGTATGTGTGAATGTGTGAATTTATCCGTGAGTGTGTGCATGCATGTGAGTATGTGTATGAGTATATAAGTGTGTGAGAGTGTGTATGTATGTGTGTGACTGTGTGTGTGAGTATGTGATTACAAGTGTGTGTGTGTGTGTGTGTGTGCGTGTGCATGTGTGTAATGTCTCACTTAGAGCCCAGTACTTCACAGTCTTTTATCATCTGCCTTCTGGTCAGTTGTGATTCTCTGCATTAATTTTAACCAATTGCAAAGGAAGCTCCTTTGGAAATGTCCACCTTAGAAGTAGAGACAGTACCGCACCAACTGGCAGCAAACCCCACAGCCGCAGAAGCTGTCCTGCAGACCGACCGTGAGACCCCATGGAAAGCTCATAGCAGATGGGCTCTCCAAAGGCAAGGCGGCTCTGCAAGCTGAGGCTGTGTTCAGGAACCGGGCATCACCGGCATGTTTGTAAATCACGGAGTTTAGGAGGCTCAAGTGGGAGGATTGCCATATATGTGAGACCAGCCTGGGTTACACAGCAAGTTCCTGGCGGCCTGAGCTTCAGAGTGAGACCCTATCTCAAAAAACCCACAATAGCGAGGACTGATGCAGATGTTGGAAGCCAGGCGGGGATTCTTTGTGGCGGTGCTGGGATTTGAACAGATGGCCCCGTAGGTGCTGGGCAAGCACTCTGCCACTGTATCCCCTTCCAGCCCAGGGAGAAGATTCTTGATGAAGAGGAGGGCATCATGGGAGAGCAAGACAACTTCATAAACTTAATTTAGAAAGCCATCGCAGTTAGCCCAGTAGACCTGGGGCTTCCCTGAAGCAACTGGGGAGATGTTAGCACAGCCTGGGGTTATTTTCCTCCTTAGGATATTCTGGGTGCTTCATTCTAGTGAAGAAGGCTGCAAGTCTCTGCCGTGTCCCATTAGGCCCCATGACCAGGCTCCAGTCCTCTGTACCTTGCTCTCCTTTCTCTGGCCACATAAGCGTCCTGTTTTCTTATAAGCAAGAGAGATCCTAGCCTGCCTCAGGCCCTTGTGCCTTCACCCATGCTGGGATTTCCTGGCTCACATCTCACTTTCTTCAAACCTTTGCTCAAATGTGATTGTCCCCTTGCTGTGACACCTTTATTCCCAGTATTCCAGAGTCACCCTCCCTGAATGTATCCTTCTCTAAGTCCTTGGTCATCTCCTGAAGTATTCTGTTACTCATTTGCATTTGCTTCAGTCTCCTCTCTTCTGTGAGCTCCATTCCAAGAGGCATAGAGCTCTGCCCGGACTTCTCTCACATAGGCTGGGATGAGACGAACACTCCCTCCCATGTGGTAGATACATCTATTCAGTGAGCCATGGAGCAGGGGAGGCCTTGGTTGTCGATGCTGATAGTGGGATGCTGATAATCAACATTAGGCTGATGCCATTTGCAATCTCAGCAGGTTGTGTTTGCAGACCTCACACTTACAGATATCATAAGACTCTACCTTCATTCCCAGTTAAGTTTTAAGGGCTAGGCCCCAAGACTCCATTTTAGAATTTTCCTGTTTCTTTTGTGTCTGTCAAGGAGTTGGCAGGGACTTCAGTACAGATTTTCATGAAGGATAAGTCCTCCGGTAACATGAACACCGGCTCCTTCATGAATGGAGTCAAATAAATTAACCCAGGGGCAAATGTTGCTGCCCGATTCACATCCTTCCTAGAATGAGAAGTCTCAATTGTCTTCAGTGACTGTAAGCATTGTCGCAGAACTCCCCAGCCTCCCACTTAAGAAGCTGTTAACAGCTAACTTATTAGTCACTAGTGACTGTCTCCACCATTAGTGCAGATTTCAGCCATGCAGACTGCTGGAGTCCAAGCTGCTTTCTAATTGGCCGGCTTCAGGTTTGCCATTCGCTGATTGGACAAATTGTCTGAGTGGGTGAGAGCTTATTTCCTTTCACTGCACCTTAGTGAGGCAGCCTGTCCCTTGTTTCCCCTGGGGTGGAATTCTAATGGTTGTCATTTTGGAAGGAGCAGCGGTGTCCTTGTCATCTAGACACTCAACTACCCAGGACCTCACCTCGGACAACAATGCAGAGAGCCAGGTGACACTGCCGAGGTCAAAGGTGGATTTATACACTTCTGCCTGAGGCAGGTTTTGGCCATCTGTCCCTTTTTGACAGGTATGGTGATGGCTGTTTACCTGCTATCTTGCTTCTCCATCTTGACTTTGGCTTGCTGATGTCCTGTGCACGTGTTTGATGATCCCTCTGCTACCTCTAGCCCTTCCCTCAGTACGCGGTTCCTTCAGCCTCCTAATGCGTCAGGTTGTGGGGCTGGTTGATATGAGCTTAGAGACATTTTGATAGTGCCTTGCCTTTCCTTTACTGTACCCAAAAGCTTTGTCTTGGCTGCCTGTTTCATCTTGCTCACTGGTTTGTGGTTTGTGGCAGCACAGTACATTCCGGTGACTGCATACTGGAGAACTTCTCACTGCGAAGCTGTTAGGGAGAGCCTGGGACAACAGCAAAAGGTTAAGGTCTCCATATGTTCATCAGACCTTGTCCCGCGGACCCATGCCCTCAGCTAGGCCCCACATCCTTGAGTCTTCACCATCTTTTAAGAGCAAAAATTGGTTGTGGACGGAGCCTTCATCTAACACCTAACCTTGACAGCCATTTAGAACAGAAACCATCGTACCTACTTTGTGACATCACAGAATTCTTAACTCAGTTCTCCAATTTAAAAATCAATCTTTTATCCTTTGATTAACCAGTCGATCCACAGAAGGCCTGAGTTCTTGTACTTAGCCTTCAGCATGCTGTAAAGCTATCAACTGGGGATAAGTCCTGGGTACACCAAAAATGGATTCTAAATTTTATACAATGTTCAACTCGCAGAACTTATCCTCAGACCTTGTGACTGTGACCTTATATAGATAAGGACATTCTGAAGAAGTAGTTAGATCGCAAGGTGTGGTCATCCCGTGTCAGCTATTCCAGCGAGAGATGTCATGTTCACATGACACAAGCAAAGCCATGTCTCTGAGGATGGAAGATGAAATCACACTTGTGCAGCTGGAAGCTGAGCAGTGCCCCAAGGCGAGGGGGCAGAAGATGGTTGAAGGGAGACCAGAGCTTGCTTTTGCATCCAAGGGCCTCCAGTTGGGGTGAAAGGGGAGTGGGGTTGGGTCTCACTCTGAGTCAACATGGGCTTAATGCCATCACAGGGAGGCTGAGACAGGAGGACTACCATGAGTTAGCTATCAGTCAAGGCTACAGAGTAAGACCCTGAGGAAAGAAGCTAGTTTGGGATGGTGAAATGCAGTGTGGATGGACAGCACTTTGAAAGATGAGAGGCGGGCAGATGGCCCCTGGTACCAACCTGTGAATGTGAAGAAAAGGTTTCAGAAGGAAATGGACAGTCCTACCCCAGTGAACAAGTGGACAGCAAGCAAGGGAACTGGCCTTGTTTCTGACAGGGAGAAATTTCCACAGGGTCATTCTATACCATTGCACCCATGTGAACTCACAGGACCAAGAGTAATACAGGGGGAGGTAAATTCTGAATAAGATCCACAAGCTTGTGTGCATGACAAAGGAAAAGGAGGGTGGGGCCATCCATGCTGATCCATCCATGCTTTAAGAATGTTTAATTCCTGGCTCCAGCGAGTGCTTTCTGAGAATTCCATTGGAGAACCCAGCCCTCTGCATCAGGCTTTGGGGCGGGGATCCTGGTAAAATTGCCCACTGAGTGTGTTCACGGGGCTGGGGGATAAGAATAAACTGCTTACTCTGCAATCAGGATGTAATTCAACCCCCAGAATGTAGATAAACATGCTGGATGTGGTGGCAGATACTTGTAATCTCAGTGGTAGGGAGGCATGGTTAGGCCTTGCTGGGTTTTGCTGGCCAGCCAACCTAGCTTAATTGATAAATTCTAGGCCAAGCAAGAGACCTCATTCCAAGAACCAAAGTGGATGGCACCTGAGGGATGACCTCTGAGGCTGCATTCTGACCCCAATATACACATAGACCTGTACATGCATGTGCATACACACACACACACACACACACACACACACACCATATGTGCATACTATAATGACTACTTGGGGGCTGCAGCTGCTCCGGGAAGAGATAGAATGCTTGTCTCTCATGCACACGAGGGCTAGGTTTCATCCCCAGCTCTGCAGAAAACAATAAAACAAGAACAAGAACAAATAAAACAAAACACCAAAACAAATGACTGTTATTCAACTCTGGAACTTCACAAAAATCCTTTGACTATTGTTCTGCAGTCAACAGGACTCATCTAATTGGTGACCATGGCAACAAAATCAGGTCATTCGGAGGTTTGCGCTGGGATCAAGCAAATGCAGATCTCCTAGTCCAAATGTATACAGAGATAAGAACCTGTTGATGAGGGCCCATGATGGAGGGTTGAAGAAGGGCTTCCCTAACCTGGGCGTACAGCTCTGAGAAAACGGTCATTTACTTGTGGCTGCCGTATGTTTGCAGAGAAGGAAAAAGCTTTGCAAATTCACAGGATTGTGGGGGAGATGATTCAGAGTTGTGAGCCTAGAATAACTACATCTATGTTGCCTCGCGGTTCTGTGTAATTTACTCCCTGGGGTTTGTAGTGTGTCTGACTTATATTTTAGACATAATTAAGTAATCAGCAGTGTACATTGTAAAATGAACGTTTAGGCTGCTTGAGGTTAAATCTTCACAGCCGTAGCAGCTGCGTGGTACTAGCGACCACCCCCTCCCCACAGCCAAGTCCTCTCCCCTGAATACAGTCAGCGATTTAAAAATCTGTGAATGGGGCGGAAAGGATTCCGCAGTCACCATTTTCCAGCAGCTCCGAAGAGCAACCACACGGTAACCACTGGATACCAGGATGGGACGACAGTGGTTCGTGTGGGGGAGTGTTTGTCTGTCCTGGCTCAGGGACAGGAGCAGCAGGGATTACAACAATTATAATCTGATTTAGACTTTTATGAAGGATCTCTTCCTGGCCCCGTGAAACTCTGTGAGTGGGAGATACATTCTCTGCGACACAGATGGGGACATCGAGCCAATGACAGCCGAAGGTTTTGCAAGTTCTTGTGCTTTCTGCCTTTCACATGAGGAATTAAGGATGAGATCCTTGTTTGGAGCACGTGAGAGAGTCAATGCCTGGCAGCACGAGAAGGGTCGGGGGATGCGTTCTGCTGCTGTGGCCCCAGCATCTGCACAGACAGTACCTGTGTCCTGCACCTGGACTCCTCTGCTCATTCCTTCCTATGAGCTGCTCTTCCAGGAAGACAAGGGAAGGCAAGAACACAGACCCCCTTTCATCTGTCCCCTGTTTGCTTTCTTGTTATTTTTTCCCCGTTGCTGTGGCTAAATGCCTGAGAAGAAGCAAACTCCAAGAAGGAGAGGCTTATCTTGGCTCATGGTTTGAGGGGATACAGTCTACCATGGTGGTAGCAGTGAGTGGGAAGCCTGCTCCTCACATTGCACCCATAGCCCAGAAGCAGAGAGAGATGTATGGGAAGCAGGCCTGGGCTATGAAACCTCAAGACCTGTCCCCAGTGACCCACCCCAGAGTGAAGCCTCGCCTCCTAAGTGTTCCAGAACCTTCCAAACAGCGCCACCAGCTGGATACAGGTGTGTAAACCCACAAGCCTTTGGGGCCATTCCATATTTGAATACAAAGCTTACTTTCTTCCTGTTAAACTCAACTCACATTCAGTTTCTTCTCCCTCTCCCCATCAAACCTAAGAGAAGACAGAAAAAATGGGGGATAGAGCAGAGGTGAAGGATAGAGTTAAGTTTATTCTGCCAGAGGGACAAGGGGCAGATCCTGCTGGGCTGATGAGGAATTCCCCAGAAGGGTTGTCATTCCGTCTTAGATTTTCCCCCTGAGCATACATCCTGTCATCCTCAGCCTTGTTCTCCCCTCTCATTTTTTGCCTGAAAAATCCCAGCTGTAGTTAAGTTCAGTTCTCTTCTCTTCCCGTGCTTCACCCAGTCAGGAGAACTCTTCTGGTGATCAAGCATAGCAATGGATGGACCTCCTCGCCCTCAGGAGTGACCCACTGCTCTGGTGGGCTTCTGGAGCTCCCCAGGAATGCTGCTTAGTGTGGGCTGCACCGTTCCATCTGGTACCTTATTGTTTTCATTGCGGACCAGATCAACTGAGCCAAATCCACCCACATTCCCACACCTCTCCAGGCTCTGGTGGAGAACTTGCTGCACTCAGGAAACAGCTCCTTCAGCCATCTCATCTCTCATTGGCCTGTGTTTCCAGGGAAAGGTGATCCCTCTCTGAGGCCTCCTTTCTCCTGCTGCCTTCCCTCTTTACTAGACTGGTGGTGGTGGTGGCTGTTGTTGTTGTTGTTGTTGGTTTGGTTTTGAGTTTTTGTTTGTTTGTTTGTTTGTTTTTGTTTTTGTTTTGTTTGTTTGCTTTTTGTTTTGTTTTTGGCAACAATCAAACCTGTTACAACATCTCTAACAGTCTAGAATGCTCTGGCCCTGCATCTCTCTTTAGGCAAGGACCCCACTGCTTTTCTTTCTAGGAACAGCACTTCTTACTGAAGCCATCAGTCACTAGTTCTTCCTGTCCTCTAATCTATTCAGTCCACTATATTTCGAGCCCCCCCATTATTCCAAAAGAAAGAGGTAAAATCCAACCAAACCAGCCAACCCACAATCCAACCAACTAACTAACCAACCAACTAACTATTCAACCAACTAACTAATCAACAAACCAATCCAACCAAGTAACCAATCCAACCAAACCGACCAACCCACCAACCCAACCAACCTAACTAACCTAACCCAACCTAACCAACCAACCCACCCACCCACCCACCAACCCAACCAACCCAACTAACCCAACCAACCAATCAACCAACCACCCTGGTTATGGAATCACACTGCGAGCATATTTTGTGAGTTCAATGGATTGGGTTCCTGGAGGTTGGTACTCTTTTAGGTCTCCTGTGAACCTAAAAGCTTGGTCTTGGGAAGTTCATCCATGTACCCCCCTTTGTGACTGTTACTGTTCCAATGGGAAATGTCCCCCATTGGCTCCTACTTCTGAATACTTGATATATGGATGGTAGTGATTTTTGAAGGTTGTGGAACCTTGATGGAGGAAGTGGGCTTCTGGAGGTGGTCTTTGGGTTTCATTCCCAGGCCCCAGTTTCGATTCATTCTCAGCTTCCTGAGTGGGACTGAGACAAGGTATCCCCCTGCCTCTGACACCATACCTTTTCTGCTTACTGATTTCTCTGCGATGGATGCTATCCATCTCTAGCACTATGCCCAGCCCTTTCTCCCATAAGTTTTTTTGTCTAGGTATTCTGTCATGGCAGCAGCAAAGTGACCACAATAGCACCCTGAGTGCTTGGGAGGCCTAAACTCCCCTGAAAGCCCTGCATGTCCATAAACAGCTTGTGTGTGTATTTCCTCATTTCCAAGACATCTTCCATCTTCCCTGCATGTCTTTTTCTCCATCTCGTCCACCTTAGGGGGCATACACTACTTTGCTGGGGAGTTTTCTTCTAATACTTCCCTGCTTTGGGTTCCCTTGTGCACCTGCCTTCTTTAGTCCTTGTAGCGTTCCTTGGGGAGACCCTTGGAAGTCGTGGGTGTATTCCAATTGTCTGCTGGTGGCTTTCAGCTGTAGAGCTAGCATCTTCCTTCACATGACGTTCCAGATTCTAGATTTGTCCCAAGCATGCTACAGACTCTGTGAGTCTGAAGGGCCACCATGCACTCTACAAACCCAGCAACATCAGAGTAGTGCACAAGCCAGCCGCTCATGGTCACTTTTCCTGTGTAAATGTGGTTCTCAAGGTCAGTAAGTGCATTGCAGAGTGTGGCCCCTCTCTGGTTCTGTTCTGAAGAGCCTCATTGCTAGAGCAGGACCTGACCAATGAAGTCAGTGCCTAAGCACTGCCCACCGGCAAAGGGAAGGCTCTGGTGGTCACAGATCTGCAGAGCTGTTTATTTAAGCCTTGGCTAGGACATCAGTCAGTGTTTGCACTAAGCCCTAAAACCAGACCTGTCTGACTTGGGAGCTGGGCTGTTGGTGGCTCTCCAGGATGGGTAGATACAGAATAGAGTAGAAGCCTGGACATGTTACCAGGGCTCAGCACAGCCTGGCTTTCTCCTGGATCTCTTCCCTGGTTTGGAGGGAGGGCTTATGTCTGTGTGGATTGTACCTGTGCCATAGCTGAGCCTCCTTTCCTGAGTGTCACACATTAGCACAGAAGACAAAGAGGCACAGAGCAATTCCATCTAGGAACACACGCAGGCATGAGCCTTATCGATGGGATCTCTCTGGGGTCTTCTGCTGCCCAGGGAAACCCACAGGGGCTCGGGCTCTTCGTGCATCCTCTCTTTTCCTTGTCCCCAGCTAGGGTACACTTTTCTTGGCACCAAAGAGTCAACAGGTGTGAACAAGTATACGGAGACCTGGCTTGCCAGGGCTGGCACCGTGCGTGGCCTTCACTCACAGGAGATGGCAATTGCCACCTTCTGCAGGCTGCCCATCAAAACACATTGTTGCCTGGCACCTCCACAGGCTCCTACCAACTTGTGAGCAGGCACTGAGCCACCACAGCAGATGGGCAGAGGGGTGCGGAGTGGCCGAGGCAGACCCATCTTGGAGGTGTGCATACAAGGGAAAGGACAAGGGTTTGGTTTCCAACTGAGGGCATGCCAGCAAAACTCTTTCACCTTGGATTTAGGGGACCGAAGTTTTAGGGGAAGGGAACCCATCTTGCGCTTGTAGCAGGCTAGCTAACGGGTCTTTGGGGAGAGGGTGTCTCATGAAACCCATTAGAGTTGCATGGCTTTGATGACTTTTAAAGGAACTTAGGGAGTTAGAAGACATTACTGCTGATTGTAGGAGATAAAGGATAAGAGAGGGTTCAAGGAAAATATTTTTACCTAAAGTGACCCTCCCGTCACCACCCACCGCAACTATTATGATTATGGACTAGCAGAGTCCTACTGCCACCATGCCAGACTCCATCAGGGTAGGAAACATGGCAAGAGATGCCTTCCCATGGGTGATGGACAGCATAGGCCTATTAGACCATCAAAACACTGAGGGCAGCGTTCCTGTTGCCCAAGCTCCTGTGTCAAGAACTTCAGAGGACAAGGGCGCATTACTAGCTACATGTAAACATCTCGACAGGAACCACTCAGAGCTGGTCAGTAAATCTATGGGTGTGGTTGTCAAGGTGAGAGAGGCTCTGAGGGGTGAGAGTCCCAGAAAGAGCTTGTAGGCCATTAGTGAAGAGTAAAGGCCAATGGAGAGCGTGGGTGGGGGGAGGTAAAGTCTGTGCTGGGGCTGGGGCTGGGGCTGGGGCTGGGGCTCAGAGGTAGAGCCCTTGCCGGGCATTGGTGAGACCCTAGTTCAAACCCTGTTGAGACCTGGTGCAACCAACCAATGAAACAAAAGCAAACCTTGGGGTCAGGGAGAAAACTCAGTAGGTAAAACATTTGCTGTGAAGTGTGAGGGTCTGCCTCGGACCCCCAGAACCCATGTAAAGCTAGACACAGTCACACACATCTGTGATCCCAATGCTGAGGTGGTAAGACTGGAGTAAGAGACAGAACTAGCCTGGTGTGTGTGGCAGAGGACAATATTAAGGAGACACTGCCTCTATCAAGGCAGAAAGTGAGGACAAGCAACGGAGGTTGTCTTTTGACCTCCATACATGTACCGTGGCATGCACATGTGTGTGTATGTATGTATGTATGTGTGTGTGTATGTGTGTGTGTGTGTGTGTGTGTGTGTGTGTGTATGTGTGTATACTGTTCCTGGATGAGCACAGGGGCAGGGTGTAGGAAAGACATGGTGTGAAGTCCTTCACTGGAGTGTGTCAAGAAGTGAGAACACAGAGGAGAGGGGGGACAGAATAACAGACAGAACAGCCTGTGCTGTTCACAGGAAAGGGGAGTCTCCCGTGTCAGTCAGCTCTACATATATGTTATCTCATGGTCCTTGCTAATCCTCACATGCAGACCAGTCACTTCCCTCTAGACTATGGATAACCACGAGTTTATGGAGTGACTTACTATTTCACAGAGAAACTAGAGTCCCTCCAGACCCAGCTTGGAATCCATTTTATTTCTGCCTAAGGTTCAGTCTTCGTCTTCATACAAGGATTTCTGGAGTCTCACAACTCCTTACAAGCCAGCTCCTTGGTGATTCTAGAATATTCCTCCCACTTTCACACATAGCTCTCGTCTTCCCGTTATCATGTTGAGTAATTTACAGTCTCTGCCAGTCTGAAATTACATGTGGGGTTGCTCTGTTTGTGGCCTATCCAGCAATTAGCCACACAGTACTTCATCACTGCAATTATGCTGCAAAGGGGGAAAACATCCCAGCCGCTGTCCCAGGGGAGAGAAGAATAAGGGAATCTCAAAGCCAAGTGTCTGGCAGGGTTTTAAGGACAGACCTGGAATGACCTGGGAAGTCTCAGCCAGACAGACTCCTCTTTGTCAGGACTCCCCCCACCCCACCCCCAATCTTCGATCTGTTCTTTGATGATCCCTTCCCAAAGGATTGAAAAATAGCTTTCAATTCCTGCTCTATGTCTGGAAACCCAGCAGTGGCCGTCTGGAAGCCTGGCAAGGAGTTTTAAAGCAACAATCACACTCAGTGGGAGAGAGTGCTGTGATCAATTAGTGATGTCTGTCACGAGTAGAGTCTGTGAAGGTAGGGATGGATGCTGTCTGTGCATCTGACATCCCTCATTAATTCTAATGTATCCTACAGAGATGCAAAGACATAGTGACTCGTTCAAGATAACAAGAGCTGTGAGTGTTTAGTAGTCCTGTGGGGGAACTTAAAACATTTCATGTACAGCCATCATTTCACAAAGGAAGGTAAAAGAGACCCTCTTTAGGATAACAGGTGAGGAGTGGGTATACAAATAGAGACTTGTGAAGACGTCTGCTTTTCTGTCTGTCCAGAAGGTGCAGCGCCTTAACAGCAGGACCCAGAGGCCTGGTCTCCTGGTTCCCAGTCTACCATGTTCTCCCCCTCTTCCCTTCCCATCTTCTTCCTTTTCCTCCCTCCTCTGTCTCTTCATCTCTACCTGAAACATAAGTCAATGTACAGAGTCTGGGGCAGCGGTTCAGCGGATAAGATGCGTGCGTGGCACACCAGCATGAAGGTCTGAGTTTGATCCCCCAACACTCACATAAAAACCAGGGATTTGTTGTCCACAGCACCCATAAAAATGTGAGTTCCAAACTTTAGTGAGAGATTCTGCCACAAAAAACAGTGACAAAGGAGGATATTCTGCATATACCTGAATACACAGACACACACACACACACACACAGACACACAGACACATATACACAGACACACATGACACAGACACACGCAGACACAGAAGGAACATGCAGACACATACACAAGCACACAAAGAGACATGCAGACACAGACACACACACAGATGCACACATACACACAGACACGTATATACACATAGACACATACGTTTATACACACAGACACATATACACACATTCATATACACAGACACAGAAAGACAGGCAGACACACACGTATACACACAGTTACACACACACACACACACATGGATACACACACATACAGAGACGTAGACACACACAGAGAAACACATACACACACATTCATACACATAGACACAGATAGACAGACACACACACATATACATGGAGATACACACACACACATATGGGGACACACACATATGGAGACATGCAGACTCTTGAGCCCACAGGCATGCACACACACATATACACACACACACACACACAGAGACACATACACACACATTCATATACATACACAGACACAGATAGACTGACACACACACACACATATACATGCAGATACACACAAACATAGACACACATACATACAGAGACATGTAGACTTGTGCACATGCATGTGCGTGCACACACACACACATACACACACACATACGCACACACACACACACACACACATGATGCTTTCATGGTTTTATGCCTCAGATTCAGGAGGAAATAAAGGCCAGGGTTAAGAGAGAAACAATGATTTGCTGAACACAGGTATAGCAGGTGCGGTGACCGCTGGATTCAACATGAGTGTGCACCACTCAGTGTCCTCAGAAGTCCCACCCTTCAGAAGAGGGTGAGTTCATTAGAAGCCCCATCTCCCTTCTAAGGTCTCTTCCTGCAGCAGACCCTGAGCACAGTAAGATCTGTGTTCTTGAGCCCGTGGCTAACATTCTCCCCTGCGTCCTCGGCATCGTGGCCCACTGTCACGTCTAATCCTGGGGTCAAGTTCACACTGAGGGCAGAGCTCTAAGCAGTACCCCACAGCACCCCGCATCCTCCTGACCTGACAGCCCTGCATGGCTTTACCGCAAGGGGATTTGTGCATTTTGCTTTCAGAAGCTGATCGGCTTAGGTCAGCTCCATCTGGAGGCTTATTTCATTAATTCGTCTTTAGACACTGGTCCTGGGGCTGTGGGATCAGGATCTATATTCTCATCTCTTGTCGGCAGCGGGGAATCTAAAGTGACCATGTAGAGCGTGGTGAGCAGGACAGAGTGGAAGTAGAACAGTCTTGACTGAGCGAGGAGGAGGGAGCGAGTGCTCCCAGTCATAGCTGTGGTGTGCTGACAGGCTGGGTCTGTGCTTCCTAGCAGCCAGAGGAGTCTGGGAAGCAGAGTGACAGGAAACACAGCAAGTCTCCTGTCTGCCTGCCTATCTGTCTGTCTGTCTGTCTGTCTGTCTGTCTGTCTGTCTGTCTGTCTCACTTCTAGTTTGGCAGTCATCTGCTCACATTTCCTAACCACTCAATGTTTCAAGTTCCATAACAGAAAGGACACTATCCTTTTCTCCAGAGTCACCTAAATGGCAGCATGTCACTGGCTTCTCAGAAAACATTACTTAACATTGACTTTAAGCTGAAAACCCCTCCTGCCCCAGCCCTGGCTTTTCCTCTTTAAAGGGATTACCTCGTCCACTGGGTTCATTGACTTTGTTTCATGCAGCACAAACAGGCTTAGAGGGTGGGACCCCTATATCGCTCACCATCGCCCTGATGTTGGTGGGCTCACTCTGAACTATGCACATGCTGGATCCTCTGGCTTGATGATGGTTTTCACCATGGAAAGGCTTATATTTGAGAGGCAGAACTCTAGCTACAACCCTAGTCTTTGTGTATGTGCAGTAAGAGAGAGGAAACTCTGGTACAAGCCCAGCCTTTATCTATGTGCCCTATGACCTGGGCAGATACTCTGAGACCGTTTATTTGCTGGCAACTAAAGATAGGATGATATATACACATTCAAGACATGCTATGCACGGCCCATGACCGTTTGGGTTGGCTGGTACCAAGACCCTTAATCCAGTACCAGTTTCCTTTATGTGTTAGAAGTCTGGGCTAGAGTTTCAAGTTGGCAACTTCTCACAGCATAGAAGCCCCATGGAACAGTAGTGGTTACACCAGATTCTAGGTCAGCAGTGGTATGTATTTATATGCAGACTGCCTGCAGGATTTCAGGCCGTTCGATCTACACTTTATAGAGGTTAACTGAGTTTTCCTGGTTTGGGACATTCTTGAGGTCACTGCTGATCTGGGAGTGAGGAAGCGGGTGCTTTGCCAGTTTATCAGCTCCTGGAAACTCAGTTGCTGGTTATCCTCCTTGGAAGAATGTAGATATGATGCAGAATACAGGTGTTAGAGTGTCGAGGCTGGTCTTCTTGGCATCTCTTGTGAAATATGACCTGTGCATCAAAGGGGTACTAACTCCCAGGAGCCCTTTCTGGCAAGACATACGGCTGTTAGTGGGGGGACAGTGAGCTCTCAAGCGGGCACCTCACAGGAGTGAATGTGTTCCTTTGAGGAATCCTTGTTTCCAGCAGCAGGGGTTTAATGGCTATTGTGTGATGGTGGACAACACAGGCAAATGGGGAGGCAGCTCCCTGAAGGGCCGGCAGAATGAGTTCTGGGCTCTGCATTGCCTTCAGCCAGGATCCTTTGAGGGTTTGTTGTTGTTGTGACTCTTCTGTTCTAGAACATGCTGTCTTGTTCTTTGTATGGGAAAGCTGTCTCTCATTGGGCAGTAATTGCACACTCTGCACTGGGTGGAACACTGCACCGGCTTGAGGAGAACAAGAGAGAACATCATTGACCCTTGCCCCCTCCTGAGTAATGGCAGTGCTAGCACACTGTAGTAGTAGGGAGTGCTAGCTAGTCTGTAGCTACCAACCATGCTGTGCTAGTGAAGAACTGCCTGGGAAAAGAGAGAGAGCAGGGAGGAGAAAACCATCTTTACAAAGGCGACAGGCAGCATCAAAACAGCTCTCTGGGAAGAGCAGAGTAGAGTTTAGGTTGTTTAATGGAATAACTAACCGATCGGTGGTGCTGAGGATGGAAGCCAGGGTCCCACGAATGACAGGCATGTGCCCTAGCACTAAGCTTTAGATTGCTCTAGGATGCCCTCGACCTCTCTAGATTGCTGTAGGGTGTTTCAGCCTCTCTAGATCGCTCTAGGATGTCTTGGTCTCCCTAGATTTCTCCGAAGCAGAGCATGAGCTTAGACAGCGTATACAGGGAGGAACGAGGCTGCATAATGTTAAAGATAGTGTGAAGACATCAGTACATGTGACTTTGTTCTGGACATCAAGTTATGTTCTGGATTCCTGCTTTTCAGTACTTTGAATTTTGGAGCCTAGAGGTGGACTTGGGGTGTCATTCTCTATCATTCTCCACTTTTCTATGAACCAGTGTCTCTCACCAATTTGACAAGTGGTTCAGTGAGGTTTAGGGAGCCTCCTGTCTCTGTTTCCCCAGCACTGGCATTGTAAGAGTAAAGCATCACACCAGGCTTCCTCACACCTGGCTTCTTCACACCAGGCTTCCTCACACCTGACTTCCTCACACCTGGCTTCCTCACACCTGACTTCCTCACACCTGGCTTCCTCACACCTTTACACCAGGCTTCCTCACACCTGGCTTCATTACACCTGGCCTCTCATGTGGGTGTTTGGGATCTGAATTCAGGTCCTCACACTTACATGACAAGCACTTTCCTATCCATCAACTCAGTTCACACCCCAAGTCTTTGCTGGTGACAGGGTAGACATCACTATCACTGCTGTGTGGGTGAGGTGACTCTGAAAGTGGTTCTTTGGTCCCTGTGTGCAGTGCTCAGAAGCTGAAGATGTGAAGAGAAGACCCAGCTTGCCTACCAGCTTCCTCTTCTGGCTCACAGCCTTGGGGAAGGCAGGCCTGTTTCTCTTTGTTCCTTCACAGAGGGAGCTGCCATTGAAAACCCCATCCCAGTCCTAGAAAGCTATCCAGCATCCCAGTGACGGGCTACACCCCAGAAGTCAGGGACCAGCATTTCCCACATTGAGCCCAGAGAAAACTCATTTCAGAAATGCACGGTGACATTGTAAACAGTGGAATAAATTGGCTTGGTTTCCTTGCAGAAACGCCGGCACATTCTGAAATGATGGAGGCTCTCTGTCAATTAGAGAAATTAGCGTCTCGCTCTGTGGTTGGTGCCGCTGCTGCACCCCGTTTGCCTGACCTGAATCACAGCAGTTTCTTTTTCGTGAGCCGTTCCAGTTGGAGAGTGAGTAGGATTGGTGGGGGGGACTTCTTTCTATGAGGCTGGCTCCAGATTGGACCCTGCATTTTGCCTGTGGTGTCCCCACTGAGTGAGATGGGAAGCAGATGCGTGCAGGGACAGGTTGCAATAGTATTATTTGGAGCAGGTGATGACAGACACGGGAAAGCATAAATTAAGTATTGTTCCTGCACAACACTGCTGGCCGTCTGCGGTGAAGGATGCAGAAGAGGATACTGATGCTACCATCAAGAAGGACTAGATCCATTCGATGGCTTAATCCCATTGGGAAAAATGATTGGATCCAAGTCCAGCAAGATGGCTCAGTTTGTAAAGGAGCTCAGTTTGCCATCAAGCCTGACAGTCAGTTTGATGTAGGAGAACCAAGTCTACAAAATTATCCTCTTACCTCCACGTGCACATCAAGGGACATGTGCCCGTCTCATCCCCAACACATATGATAGTAGTGGCGGGCTGGAGAGAGTGCAAGGCAGAAAGTGAGACTGATAGCTGGCAAGTCATGTGGGTAGTGGGCCAGTGTCGTGGGCCAGGGTTCTGTGAGAGGCAAGTAGAGTGGAGTTTGGACACTGGAACAGCGGCTTACAGAACAGGGTTCTCCACAGGAGAGCAAAGCCTTGTGGAGGTGCCTGAGTTGAGCAAGTGGTGGTGTTCTTCAGACAGTTTGCTCAGCCTTGAACTGGGGCATGCCACCCCCTTCTGTCTGTCCACCATCTTCTGTCCCTTCACCATCTCTGTCCCTCTCCCTTCTTCTGTCCTTTCCACCCCCTACTTCAAGGTCAATGAGAAGTAATTTCATGTAATTGCAGAGGATTAGAAAGAATGATTATTTATGAAAGTGCCAAAAGCTCTAGCCCATGGGAGCCACTGCTGACCCAGCACAGTTCATGGACCATGATAACTTCTGCTGAACTCTCTAAGTATCACACTGACTTTACAGACAGTTCAGTTTCCCTCCCAACAGGGATGAAGCAACTAGAAAGCCAGTGTCCCTGTCTTCAGATGGACATGGTGAGTGGTGCCTTCAACTATGGCCCTCTTGTTTCTGTCTCTGGGGATTTCTCCTTTACCAGCTTTCTGACTTTGGGTTCTTCCCATCTTTGTGATGTGTCTGTCACCTATTGAGGGTGACAAAGAAAAGTGAGGAAGTCCTCAATTGTGAGTCTCACAAGCAAACACAAAGATCTGAGTTAAATTCACAGAATCTATGTCAAATCAAACCATAGATTGGCTTGGCAAGATGTACCTATGGGTGCCACAGCAACATTTCTGTAGAGGGGATAAGCAACGGCTTTTTGGTTGGATTTAAGGCTTACCTCATAGGAGAGGCTCATGCCTGGTGCTGTACCTCTGGCTAAGAACCCATGGCTGGGAAGGTCCCAGGCTCCAGTGGTGAACCCCTTGCTACTCTTGCTTTGCTAAATATGCGTAATGTCAAACTGACTTATGAATGCCCATCTCTACACCTATAGATTATTGATTGCACAGCTCAATCTTCATCAAGAAGACTGAGTGAAGACTTTGTGAGGTGCACAGAGATTAATGCAGAGCCTCACACATGGTCAAAGTGCAGAGGACAAGTGTGTGTGCAGAGCTCAGCCATAGATAGGACCTCTCTACCACACCCTCTCTGCTGGGTAGTTAGAACAAGTATCCAAGTGTCCGTGCAGAGCTCATCTGTAGCTTGGACTTCTCTACCAACCCTTTGTGCTGGGTAGTTTCGTGTCAACTTGCTACAGGCTAAAATCATTTTGAAATTTCCCTACTATATTGCCCTGTGGGTAAGCCTCTAGGATATTTTCTTGTTTCATGACTAATGTGAATGGGCCCAGCTCACTGTGGGTGGTGTCATCCCTGGGCTGGTGTTCCTGGGGAGTATAAGAAATCAGGCTGAGCAAGCCATGAGGAGCAGACCAGTAAGTAGTGTTCCCCCATGGCCTCTGTTTCAGTTTAGCCTCCAGGTTCCTGCCCGGAGTTCCTTCACAACGACTACAATTGGGGTGTGTAAACTGAAATAAACGCATTCCTCACAAAGCTGCTTCGGGTCATGGTGTTCTATCACAGCAGTAGAAACCCTGTATGACACTCCCTACCCCCGAGGCTCAGGGACCATTGCAGAATAAAGGACAAAAAGATTGTAAGATCCCGTGAGGACTGAGGCGTGACTGTGTCTTCTGAACCTAACAGGACAGCTGCTCTTGTGAACTCAGGGTGGTTGTGGTTGCCTACACAAGATCAAACTTGTCATTCCAGTCTGTACAGGGAAGGGATTCATGAACCTCCACCCCAGCCAAGGGACTAGTAACATTGATGGCAGCTAAGGTAGGGAAAGTCAGTTTTCTTAGTTTCTCAATTTCTCTCTGCCTCTCTCTCTCTCTCTCTCTCTCTCTCTCTCTCTCTCTCTCTCTCTCTCTCTCTCTCTGTGTGTGTGTGTGTGTGAGTGTATAGCAGTAATATGACTTAGTGACTTGCTTAAAAAAGAAGATACTCATGAAAGTTGAGAAAGGCATGTGAAGGAGTTCAGGAATTACAGGGAGGGATGGGGTAAATTCTAAATAAAACTGTTATGTTAAAAACAAAGCTGGGTGCATGTGTGTGATCCCAGTGTCTGGAGGCTTGCTGAGTTCCAGGTCAGTGAAGTTGTCCTCTGGCCTTCGTATGCACACATATACTTGAGCATCCACTCCCACATGAACGTTCACAGACATGGACAGACAACATCCCTCCCCCCAAACTTGCTCTACCCACAAAGTTTCATGATGTATTTGAAGCACCAGAATGAACAGTCTTATCATTGTTAAGAAACTATACAGTGTTAACATGCATGATGAACACATAGCTTCTGTAATGACATGTCATCATAGCATTGTTAAGAAACTATACAATGTTAACATGCATGGTGAACACACGGCTTCTGTAATGACATGTCATGCAGAACAGCTCCTTTATATGATTCCTGGGAACTGTGTGGTTATGGTTCAGCACGACCTGTCATTAGACTTTGCCATGGCCAAGGCACACGTATGTGGATCCAGCTGCCATTCATGTACTGTCTCACAGCCTTGCCTATGGAACATCATCTTTCATGTCTCCTCGAATGATTTTTGGTTTTGACAGTGATTTAGACTTTTCCCAATTTGATCTCCTGACAGATTTTGGGGCAGCATCTTTCTGCACTGGATTTTCTTTCATTAATCTAGTTTAATGTTTCTCAGGGACAGAAATCATAGATATAAAATGCTATTTTTACCACACGTCTACTAAGGGTGAATATTATCAGCAACATTGATTACTATTGTGACCATAGCTGTACTATTTGAATACATGAGATAACACATGTAGACATATCTTATAACCTGTTTGACTTTTAAGCCTTATATATTTGGTTTTGTGGGAACACATATTTCTCCTTAACTTTCGAGCTTGTATATGTGTGTGAGTGGTTTGTGTGTGATGCATGGTTGTGCTCACGTGTGGGGACATGAGGTCGACATCAGGGGATTCCCCCCCCATCATTCTATACCTCCTTTACTGAGGCACGCTTCCAGAGTTTGCCTCTTTGCCTAGTGTAGCCAGGCAGCTAGCCTTGGGGTCTCCTGCCTCTAAGCCTGAGCACTGAGGGAGCACTTGAGTCACCACACCCACACTGGCCAGTGTAAAGCACAGCTATGCAGGTGTGGCAAATGATCACAAAAGGCCATGGAGGGTGAGCGTAAGATATGGAATATGGAGTGGGGTAGGGTTAAGGTGGGAAAGACATGCAGGCCTTGGGGGTGGTCTCGGGAGATTCATCACAATGCTCTCAGGTTTACATAGAGCAATCATCTTAGCTCCTTGTGACTATAGCAAAATGTCCGTGGCCATCAATTTTAAAAGAGGAAAAGTTTATTTTGGCTTATGGTCCATAACTGATTCTCATTGCTTCTGGGCCTGTGGTGAAGCTATGCATCATGGGAGAGTATGCAGCAATAGACTCTACCTATGACAGCTAGAAAGCAAAAACAGAAGCCCCATCTCTCAGTGACCTACGACCTTTCCCCAGAATCCACCTCTTCATGGTACCACCACTTTGCACTAGGATCATCCTGGGAACCAAACCTCTGGCCTGAGGCCTTCTGGGAGATACTTTTCCAGAGTCTAACAAAGGCGATTCATATTCCTTGCAATTGCAGCTCACATGGGACTTCTAAGCTATACTTAGCTGGAGATAAAGTCTCCTTAGAACAGATTAATGCAATCCTGGTGGTGTTGTGGAAACTTCCACAGGCTACCAGATCCCCTAAGCCTGTATCTGGCTCACTTGCTGTAGGAGGCGCCTGCATCTTCACCCCAGAGGAAGGCTGAGTAACTGTTTCTAATAGCCTTGCTTCCCAAAGGTCCTGAGCCCAGGTAGGTAGAGCAGAGCCGCAGTTTACCAGCTGGAGGGTCCGGAGCTCAGCCTGGGCTTGAAGGTGTTTTCCTCTTCCCAGGGGAGGCAAGGCTCTGTGGGGCAGGGCTCAGGTATAAGGTGGGATCTCTGAAGACGGTCCTTGACCACTGAATGACTGGAGCCAAGATAGTCTTAGGTGATAAAGGAAGAGGCTATAAGTTGTCTGAAGGGATAGGAATCAGTCCATAGTTGCCAGAGATGGCTTATTGGCAAAGCAAGGGTTTAAAATAATGTGTATACTATAGATTGTTTTAACTAAACAGGATTAGGCATCAAAATGCTTTAGGTATTATCTATTCTCTGTCTCCCTTTGGGACTGTGCTTGGTTGAAAAGTATCTTTAGAAGTACGGTTACGGTCTGACTGTGAAATGTCTCCCACCGGCTCATGTGTTTGAACACTTGGTCCCCAACCGATGGTGCTATTCTGGGAGACTGTGGAACCTTTGAGACATGGGGCCTAGCCAGTAGAAGTGGGTCATTGGGGACAGAGCTTGAAGGTGATGTCCCTTTCTGCTTCCAATCCAGGATCTCTGCCTCCTGATCTAAGATGTGAGCAAGTCACTTCTCAGGCTTCCACTGACACGGACTGAGCCATTCCAGCCACAGTCACACATGCTTAGCCCTTTAACTGGGAGTCAGATAAACCTTTTCCCCTCAAGCTGCCCCTGTTGTGAATTTGGTCGCAGCAATGAGATAAGTAACTAACTCAAATACCAAATAAACATGCCCTCACATAGCTCTTAGCTCATCAGAGTTGGACGGGAGGGGCAACTCATAAGATAGGTTGGGGGTGGGGGTGGGGGTGGGAAGCAGAGCCTGTGAGAGCGCTGGCCCATCTTCTCTGGGCTTAGTGACAGCTACAGAAATGTAGTGTCCAGATTCAAGTTTCACATTTTGTTTTCTTATAGAAGGGAGTAATGTCATTCCTAAGACTTGATGTGAATGCCACCTTGTGCTTATGCATGTGCGTGTGTGTGTGTGTGTGTGTGCATGTGTGTGTATGTGCATATGTGTGTGTGTGCATGTATGTGTGTGTGTGTGTGTGTGTGTGTGTGTGTGTGCATGTGTACTATCTGGTGAAATTCTCAAATGTGGCCCCAAGCCACCAGCGGCTGCACAGGTGCCTGATTGATTTCTACTTCTAGAATATTCAGGATAGGACGTAGAAGGGAATGGAACATGGCCTTAGGGGGACCAGGGAGAGGGTACAGAGTAGACAGGCAAGATTCTAAAGGTCATGGTGGTTTAGGCATTGAAGTATTCATGCCTATGCTGAATTCGCTATGTAAATAAGTGTCTTAATTGTTGAAGACCCGTTTTAGGGTTGTTGTGGCATTATCAGAAGTGATGGGAGGCACGAGTGCAGACATCATGAAGCCAAACGCATAGGTATCAGACCGGGTGGGGGTGGTGGCATGGGGGGGGGGAGATGCAGAATGTTTTTTGCCTTTTAGGCAATCTATTCCGATCTTTCCTTAGGCTGTGAAATGCATTACCTTCCTAACAGGCTTTTCTCCCCCGATGGTGAGAGCAGCCATCCACTCTGGAGAGGCCCTCATTCCCAGGCAAAACTGCTAAAGGACCTTAATTGAGATCATCTCAATATGCTAATACTTGGATTCCTTTCTCCACTGTGTCTGAGCTTGGGACTGGAGCCCCGCCTCAGCGATCTGTATGCACCGGCTCTCCACACCCGAGGCTTATCACAAGCAATTATCTTACCCAAATAAAAAATGAAAATGGAAAAGTTAAATAAATAGCGGGACATCTTGATGGAATCACAGCAGTGCTCATCTTGGCGAACATTAGCCCCGACTTTTGGGCGGTTCGCTGTGTTAATGTGTGTCCTTTGTTTAGCCGTCTATCTCTGGGAATCTTGATGCTTTCCAGTGTGATGGATAGCAGCCATCTCTGCACTCCCCCAAAACACAACAGGTAAATGGTTGTAACCCTCACTCACGTGTCGCTCATACCAGAGAAAACCCTGTAACCGAAGTCACCCCAAACACACCCTGACTCGACAGCAGGCTCGGTGTTCACCAGACCCTGCTGTGAAGTGAGAGAGCTGTGGGCTCTGGTGACCTTCAGTGACTCAGTGAGCCTGAACTCTGAACCCTGAATTCTGCTCGGGTGGCAGTCGGGATGGACCAGGCTGGACTCTGGCAGCAAACAGCCTCGATCCCAGCCACTATGAAAGTCTAGCAAAGATCACTGTGGGCACTGCTGATGTTCCAGGAACCCTCCTGTCGGGTCTCCAGCACTGCATCTGAATCACTTGGACATTTTGGCATGTCTATTCTGATGTGTGCTCACACTGTTGTCACAGCAAGGCGAGAGGAGCCTGGAGGTTTGGGACCAGAGATTCGTCGCCTTAGCAAGAATGACAGGCTGTTTCCAGTCACATGAGATTGGCCAGACTTGGTCACATGGTCAGAACAAGCACAAAAGGGTGGAAATGTGTACTTGGAAATGAAGGCGCACTTTACACCGGTGAATAAGAACTGTTAGCTTTTGGTGGTTTGTTCTTGTTCATGAGTGTAGGCCATAGCTCAGGGTCAGCCTTCCAGGGCATCCTGTGTTCTAGACTCGTAAGTCACCTTTCATATTCTCTCTCTCTCTCTCTCTCTGTCTCTCTCTCTGTCTCTCTGTCTCTCTCTCTGTCTCTCTATCTCTCTCTGTGTCTCTCTCTCTCTTTCTCTCTCTGTCTCTCTGTCTCTCTCTCTCTTTCTCTCTCTCTGTCTCTCTGTCTCTCTCTCTTTCTCTCTCTCTGTCTCTCTGTCTCTGTCTCTCTGTCTCTCTGTCTCTCTGTCTCTCTGTCTCTGTCTCTCTCTTTCTCTCTCTCTCTGTCTCTCTCTGTCTCTCTCTCTGTCTCTCTCTCTCTCTGTCAGTCACTCACATATACATGCAAACACACATGTTTGTGAGTGTGTATCTGTTTAACACATATTTTAAACATATTGTGTAGACTCTAAACTAGATCATACCAGTTTGGGATTCACAGTAAGCTGAGTGTGACCTACAGCAGGCAGGTCCCATAGTCCTGGCTTATAAGGACCAGAGGTCTCCTGCTGTCAGTACTCAGCACCAGAGTGGAACACTTGCCACTGTGGAAGAAGCTGTGTTGACCTGCCCCCAGCATGCAGAGTCTGTACTTGACACTGGTGTCCCTCTGGTGTCCCACTTTCTGTGGATCTAGACAGATGCGATGCACGCAGAAACCATTTAAAAAGTGCCCCTCCTGGCCCTTGGGAACACTTACCTGATTACTCTCCAGTCCCGCCTTCTCTAGAGTGCTGTGTGGTTAACAACGCCCTATGTAGCCCGCTTGATTGGATGCATTTCGCTTATTGATATGCATCTGCTACTCCAGCTGTCTCATGGCTGCGTGGCCCCTTCTTCATCACTGGGTAATATCCTATCATCAGGGCGTACCACCATGTGTCCATTCATCTGCTGAAGGACGCCATGGTTGCTTCTGAGATTGGCAGTTATGACTCTAACTGTTGTGAGCTTCAGTTTTCAACTCGCTGGGGAAATCCAAGGAGCTTGGTTGCTGGATTATGTAGTATGCATGTGTTTATTTTTTGAGTTTCCCCAACTGCCCGGATTGGTGTACCCTTTGTGCACCGCCACTGGTAATATATGATAGTTCCTCTGACTCTGGCAATATTTTCTCCTGCTCTTCTGTACTGATCCTTGATCCTCTAGAGGAAGGAAGGACAATCCACCGCCCTCTCTTTTGGGACTGAGACCCCCCTAGCCTCTCTTTCTCTGCACGTTGAGCAGCTGTAGGTCTCTGTGGGTGCTGTCCACCTCTAAAAGGACTTCTCCTATGAGGACTGAGAATTGCTGTGATCTGTGTTATAACAAGTCACTAGAAGCCAGCTTAATACCATGCCCATTTGGCAGAACAGCAGTAATGAGTTCTATAGGGCCTATGGCCAATCTAGTCATGGTTTCTGATCCTGGTAACTGCCTGGCATGAGTTCTGTCTTGTGAAGTGGGCCGTAACTCCAGCCAGAAAATGGTTGGTTGCTCACATAGCCCTATTGGTCCCACTATTACACCAGTAGGCCTATCCTATGTCCCAGGGTTCACATCCGGGTAAGACTGGTGATGAACGTCCTCCTCCAGGGCCGCGCGCAGCACCTTCCAGCACTGTGAGAGCTACTCGGCAGGGATGGCTCTTCCAGGTCGATACCAGCTCCATTTCTTCATGTCTCATGACTCAAAGAGTGGCATCTTCAGTGATAGGCCCTCAGCATCAGGTTCTACAGGGTAGCAAAGAACAGTAGTAATAGTTTGTTATGTTTGGGGGTCTATGGGACTCCCACTAACAATCCCAAATATCTCCTTTTCCACCATCTTGCCAAGTGCAATTTGAAAGCCAAACTACTCCCCCTTCCCCTTCTCCTGCTCCCTCCCCTCCCCCTTCCCTTCTCCCTCCCTCTCTCCCTCTCTCTTGGTAGCCTCTGTATGTCAAGCCTTCAATCCTTGGGAGCATTATCATAACCTGTTCATGGAAGACTGCTGTCACTGTCTTGAAAATTCTTCCAATTCAGAAGACATAAACAACGTAACCCCCCTCCATTGGTCACAATGGCAAACCAAGGCACAATTCTACGAAGATTTACTCTGGGAGACAATGAGTTAGTTTGTTGACCTTGCTTACCTAGCAGTGGGCGAGGATCACGTCAGGAGAGCGGGTCACCGGAGAGCAGCCACACTGGAAGGAGTGCACCCAGCATGAATGATGGTCCCCCATGGCTGTGCAGGTAGACTCCCCTGCCCTAATCCTTTCTCCCATATTCTCTAGTCCTTCCAAGACCAAGAGGCTGTGTACAGTTAGAACAGAGCAGTGGCTGGGTCCTTGTGTAAGGGTTCCACAATTCTCCCGATTCACTTTTTTTCTGAGCGAGAACAAACTATCAACAAACCCAGCTGAGATGATCTTTGGCAAGTAGGCCTGGCTAGACTCCTGAGTATGGTGACAGTTTGGCTCAGGATAGTCCTGTACAGCACATAAAATTGCAACCCAACACATTTCAAGGAAAATATCCCTAGAAAGTCCTGCTGGGGCGTCTTCAAATGCATGAAAAGCGAGGGTTGGGATGTAGAAACTGCTCGTTAGGAGCACGGTGGGAACCCTGGAGGACACTGGGAGGTTTCTATCTGCTGGGATTGGACACACCGTGATATTTCATAGGCATTCTATGTACTCTGAGGATTGCATAGTCATTTTGGTGTTCCTGTTCTCTAGTGTTCTCCAGCAGATGCTCAAGAGCTGGCTTTGAACAGAAATATTTCTTCTTTCTTTCAGGAAGGCGAGTTGTTGCCGTCGGTCCTATGAAGTGTGGTCACTCCCAGGTATGGTTAGAAGTCTAAAGAGGTGCTAATTTGGATTTTACATCAACTCAGTTCACGCTCTACAAGTAAAAAACCACAGCTTTTGTCTCTGTCCCACAGCTTGCTCCTCTTGACCTGGTTCCCTGTTCCATTTCCTTGTCTCTCATGTAAAAATATCTGTGAAGGGTGACTCTCAGGTATGGGAGACAATACTGTGCTCTTCAGGTCTCTCTCCTCTGCCACCACAGGAATCCCTTTTGTTTGTGACATTAAGATGTCACAGAGAGGAGCTAGGAGAGTTGACACTTCATTGCTGAAGGACACAGCCTGCACCATTCAGCTTTCACTTCCCCATTAACTCATTGTCCTCATCCGGATTATAATTGGGATTTTAAGAGAGGAGTAAACCATCTGTGTCTTCCCCATCCTCTTTCCGCTAGTCCAGAATATGTGAGGGGAACCAGAGCGGGGAGCAGAGCTGCCTGAGCAGGCAAGTCCAGGGGATATTCCTAGATGTTACCATCAACGGTAAGTTACCCGTGTGCCCGCAGGTCACCAGTGGAGTTGGTTGCTCTGTGCTAGCTATCACACACAATTTAGAAAGTTAGGAATAGGGGCTATGAGGCATCGGTGCAGCAATCCCAGCTCTCGAGGAATCAGAAAGAGAAAAACCCCATTAGTGGATGCCACTTTGGGGCCGAGATGGCTGAGTGAGTAGAGGTGCTTGCTGCCAAGCCTGACGACCTGAGTTAGAACCCTGAGCTCCACATGGTGGGAGGAGAGGACTGACTCCTGTAACTTGTCCTCTGGCTGCCACATATCTGTCATGGTGTGAACATGTGCAAACACACAGTAAATAAATAAATGCAGTCAAATACTTTTTAAAGGCAGATTTTATGAATATAAAGAAAGGGAGTAACCCATCTTTGGGGCCACCTGCTTCCTCTCTCTTAAACTCTCATCTAGAACTATATAATAAACTCCTTTCTAAAACTAGAAAAAAAAAAGTGTGAAGAAACCTTCAGGGGAATTACTCCCATGTGATAATTGCTGAGCTGCCCCAGACAAGAGTGGGAACTAGCTATAGGCTTAGAGACTATGAAATGGGCCAAACACCACCAACAACTAAACGTCCATGATCAGGGAGCATACTTGACGTTAGTTTGAAGGGCAGTCGTTAAGTTTCCCTGTCGCCATGAGCCATGGTGGCATGTGCAGTGGGATGCTCCAGGTACAAGGCCTTTGTCCTCTCAGAGATGTCACGCTGGGAGGTCCCCCAGAGGCAGCGGACTCTGCTCACTCCTGCTCTGAATGTATTCATGATGGAGCTCAGGATTAATCAGTGAGGCAGGATGGAGGTTGGGGCAGTTCCTAGACCTGGACTGTAGAGGCAGGGGGATTGCCCTGGGTCTCCATGGGTTAGGACAGCATGCAGATACCTCTTCAGAGGAGGCTTGGCAATGGAGACACCGGACTGTGCAGGCCCTCAGCCTGGCCGCACACTTTAGGGCTTGGCTTTAGCTGTCTTCAGGCACTGTTCCCTGCTGGGAGAGGAAGCCACCCGTTTAGGGCATGTGCCCACTCTGAGATCACCACCTATGCTTTCTAGGTCACGTTCTGAGTTCTGAAAGCTGGACGTCCTTGCATTTGTAGACTGGCTTTGCCTCTCTCCTGGACCAGATCTACAAAGCTACAGGCGTTGCTCTTGTGTCCACATGAGTCCCACGGACTTGTTCAGGGTAGCTGTAGGTAGAAGATGTAGTTGGAGCTTGGGGGTCTTGGCTGGAGTGTTGGCATGTGTGGGGGACTTATGCTGTGTAGGATGCAGCTAAGAGAACTGCAAAGGGAAGGGAAGAGAAGGGAGGGGAGGAGAGGAGGGAAGGAAAGGGGAGGGGAGAAAAGGGAAAGGCTGGGATGGAAGGGAACAGAAGGGAAGGGGAGGAGAGCAGTGAGGAGGCAAGGAAAGGGAAGGGAATAGAAGGGATCCAGTGGAACTGGTTCTCCCCACACCTCATATCTCTTTACCTAATGCTAAGGAGTTTTATAATTGTAATTCAGATTGACTGAAGACAGACTTGTAAGATATGAGGGTGGATAGTGCTATCTCTGTCATTAGCACCACAGGCTCACCAGGGAATGTGTCCTTCATGCATGCCCTGTCCCTGTGTCTGTGCTACTCACCAGATATGGCTGCGGATGGCCTTTACATGTGACAGATCATGGAGCAAAGGACAAGGCAGCTGAAATCCAGCTGAACCAACCAAACTTACTCTGGTCAAAGTGTCCCAGAAGTTCCAACAAGACATTCTAAACCGAATGGACTCTTTCCTCTGTGCGCTGAGGTAGAGGTTTTTCATGAGTATCAATCATTTTGTGATATGCATATGGTGTTCCTTAATTCCTCTAAGTCTCAGAAGTGAAATTTTTAGATGGGTGAATTGCATGATCTTCCCATTTGCAGCTTACTGCATTACACACAAATACCACTTCCACATACAACACACATACACCATACTAATACCATAAATACTACACACATTCTACAAATGCACACATATGCATACCACACACATATACATGCACCATACCTGTTACACACCATAGCTTATATGCCACACACACATATGCATTCATACATGTACATGTACACATCATTCATGCCATACATATACCCATATGTGTACATTGTATACACATTGTACGCACATATCATACTACATCACACTCTGCATATATGAGCAATGCATACATGCATCATGCTTGTATACTACTCATATAGGTACACTACAGAGATGCAACAATGCACATACACATGCCATACACATCATGCAAGCAAACATGCATACATGCATGCATGTGCACAAGTGCACACACACACACACCATTCACATGTGCACACACATATAAGTATGCACCAAAGCACAAGCACAAGCACACACACACACACACAACACACACACACACACACACACACACACACAGGCACACTTTGGCAGCTTCCCTTCCTCCTCTTCTCACTTGGTTGGCTTTAGGCAGACTTTTCTTCCACCTGTCCTCGTCCCCTGCAGATGGGCTTTTCAAAGTTCCTGTGCTCATCTTTGCAGATAACAGGGGTTGGCAGATGTTTTTTAATTAACGAAATTCAGGTTATGAAAAAGATGTCATGAGTAGAGAAAGAAGGGGAACCTGGCAGCCACAAACCCCTGCTTACATCTACTTAGCCCCAGCTTGGTGCATCTGCCTCTGGATTCTACAAAATGCTATGGTCAGGAGTGGAGGGAGTGGGCAGCAGATGTAGGTATCTCTGTGTTTCCAGCTCCTGATTATCTCGCACTTGGGGTGAGCGAGTGGTCAGAGCATGGATGAGATGTATGGTGGAGAACGCAAGCACACTGGAACATGAAGCTCGACAAACTGTCCCATGGAGCTGCAGGGCCCAGAGGCTTCTCCTGACGCTCTTTGTCCTTTTGTCCAAGCACACAGAGAACAAGACAAAGTTTGAACATACTTAACCTGGAAAACCTAAAATTCAAGCTGACCCAGAATCTGCTACTTTTTGGACATTGGTGTGACTCCAGTGCCACACATGACCTTGTGTGACAGGTGAAAGAAATGCAAAGGCAGTAATGTGCTTCATAGGGTGACTTCCAGGCTGCATGTGTAAGATGCACACAGAGCGTAAACCAATTCCATGTTCAGATTTGGACCTCCGCCCTAGGACATCATCTTATGTATGCACATAGTCTACACTGTGGAGGCAGCTGGCATCAGAGGCACTTCTGGTCCCAGACACTCCCCATGAGGGACACTCTAGCTGCACAGACGGCAGAGCATCCTCCTCAGCCAGGCACTCTGACCAACTTGTGAGCCTAACCATGCACTGCTGTCTGCAGCAGGGCCTCAGGAGTCTACACTGCTCTTTGCATGGAGAAATCACCCACAGCAGGTCCCTGACCTGTCTCCCACCCACTCTGTGATAGAGGAGGCCTCTGCTGTGCCATGAGGACTCTTGTTGCCCGGCACTTGGAGAGTCTTTAGATCTGGCTTTTAAAATGTGAATTGAACACTGACCTTTGAACTCTCCTCTGTTAGAATCTTTGTGTGTGTCCGCATTCGCATGCTGGGTTGTGTGTGTATATGTGAACATGTATGTGGAGGTGAAAGGTCAACTTTGGTTGTCATTTCTCAGGCACCGTTCACTTTGTTTGTTTGTTTGCTTGTTTGTTTATTTATTTGTTTATTTGTTTGTTTATTTATTTATTTATAGGCAGGTTCTCTCACTGAGCCTGGAACTCCCGGGTTGGCAAGGCTAGCTGACAAATGAGTCCCAGGGATCGCCACAGAGCTGGGTTCCGGTGATTAGAGTAAAGTATTCATGACCTGAGCTATTTCGCCACTATCATTAGGGATCTATTCCGTATGCCTGACCCCAATTAGGTAACATAAATGTGAAAATTAGTAGATTAATAAACATTGTGATGGTGGTGCTATGTGTACCATGAGATAACATACTACCAAAATACCTTTGAATTATAAAACCTGGACGTTCCCCTGGGCCAGCAAATAATCTATTGCCATATGAACTGGTGGACAATAGTCCCTGTCTTAGTGCCCTGAATTCATTATGGCAGCTGGACATTCAGACCAGCCTTGTCTGATGTACATAATAGAAACATCTTCTAGGTGTATTTAGATGTTTCTCCAGAGTCCACATTAAAAAGCAAGATGCCCAGTGAAATAAATTTTAACATTATATTTTAACCCAATATTGCAAAATGATCATTATGTCAATATGAAGTTAATGTAAAATTATTACTGCATGCTTTAGATAGGATCTTGGGGGTTTTGTTGTTGGTTTTTTCTCTTAAGTCTTTCAAATCCAGCCTGTGTTTTGTACAATATTGGGTCTGACTTCAGTTTCCTTTGAAGCTGCCTGTACCATTCCACAGACACTGGCAGACGAGATGGAGCTCTTGGGTCAGAGATGAAGGATCCTTATTATTCATAACATGGGAAGCCACATAAAGGCCAACTTCTGCTCTGCTCCCCTGTTCCCTGGGTTGCAGGATGGACCCAGAGATGCCCTAGCTAATGTGGATCATCTCTTTGCTGTGGAGGGATTTATAGATGCAGTCCTTGCATCTCTCACGAGCCTGAATAGGGGAAATCCCAGCACATGAAGCTTATAAAGTCATGTGACCACTTTAAATATCTGCTTAAGGGTCAGAGGTAGGAAGGACGGACTGAAACCATGGCAGGAAGGAAGTGCTGGTGTAAGCCTGTAATCCCAGCTCTGGGGAGGCAGAGCTCTCTCTCTCTCTCTCTCTCTCTCTCTCTCTCTCTCTCTCTCTCTCTCATTTTGTCCATCGGGGGGGCCTCACCAGGCAGGCAATCTAAGCAAACTGGTGAGCTCCAGGCCAAGGAAAACGGCCTTCAAACAGGCATTCCTGAGGATGACATCCAGTGTTGTTGTCTGACTTCCACACTCGTGAGTAACCCCCACACACTTATATACCTGTTTGCCTCTTCTTTCTCTCTCTCAATGAGGATTTGACAGTAGGAAATTCTGCATTATCAGCTTCCATATGGTAGGGGTCTTGTGACCTCCATGAGCTGAGAGAACATCCTGTTGACACCCAGGAAACCAGGAACATCAGGTATGTAGTCACCCAGAACTGGAGTCTGAACAACCTAAAGGGACCTGGAAGTAGAGTGCCCCACCCCTAAGAAATTCATACTTTAACTGTGGCTTCTGAGACCTGAACAGAGAATTCAGTCTCACCTCAAGACTTGCAAAGCCATGAGCCCAGAAATGACAATGCTTTAAACTGTTAATTAGCTAGTGGTTGGTTTCTCTGCAATACAAAATGAGTATAACCCACAAATCTCATGAGGGTGACCCAGACATGTGATGTGGGTTTGCAGTGCGGAAGGAGGGAACATGGGGCTTAGTAACTCAGCTTAAGCGAGTGGGAAGTAAGCTGGCTTCGCCTCTCAGAAGGTATCTTCCCCCTGAAGCTGCTCATTGGGAACTCAGTCATTAGAAAAAGCTCAAGGATGAAGCAGGATCAGACACCCACCACCAACAGGTAAATGCATAAAGAAAGTGCAGTGGCAGACATAGCGGGTTTGTCAGCCGTCAGGTAAATGGAATGATGGCATTTATGGGGAAATGACTGAACTAGAGATTATTATGTTAAGCAAAAATTATCCAGCTGCAGAGACAAGCACCAGATGCTTTTTCTTCAATGTAGGTTTAAATACATGTGCACACATAGGTAAGGCATGAAACTAGAGAAGGCGCAGTGAGTGGGGATGAAGCATTCTAAAGGGACAGGGAACAGGAGAAGGTACGAGACTACAAATGGAGACAAATGAGGTTCTTTGGGGTGTGGAGGGACTGGCAGATGGAGGTCAGAGGGGGAGAGGGGCAAATAAGAAGGGAGTTTCATAACATTCGTGTATGAAGAATGCCATAATGCTACCTGTAGGCATACATTTTTTCAACCTACTTTTAATAAGCATTCAACCTCTCTTCTAGCACAGAAGCAAGGGAAGAGAGAAGTTATTAGGACATGGAGCAAATACACCTGTTTAGAAATAGTTCTTTGGGGGCGAGTCCAGTCTTCATTGTCAGGAAATCAGCAGTTCAGTCCAGCAGCAAACACCAAATACGAGTCAGCAGCTGCAGTCCAGTCCTCCCGGCAGACACCACGCACAAACCAGCAAGAGCAGTTCAATCCAGAAAAACTGCAAGGCTCACCAACCAGCCTGAGGCCACAGAAGCAGTAAGAAGCAATAGGAACTTCAACAGAAGTTCTTTGGTGAGTTTCTGTCTATGGTGTTACCACAAAGCAGAGCTCAGTAATACAATGTAAAGTGAACCAAGACATGCATGTCGTTAGCGAAGAATATTGAGGCAGAGCAATGTAAACCAATGCTTGAGCGCTCACCATCTGTGGTGTCCCTCATGTGTCCTCTCACATGTCTGCTTTAGTAAAACATTTTTTTCACCTGTGGGCCCCAGCCAAACATCATTTGACATCACTGACTTGCCAAAGAAACCAGAAGTTTCCACTTCAGACACCCATCACTTTGCACTTTAACGTAAAAAAAAAAAACTAACAACAACAAAAAAACCAAAAATTATGTAACCAAGTGTTAGTTGCACTGAGATAAATAGGATACCTCAAAGATAGAACCCTTTAAATTAATGGTGCGCTAAACAAAGTGTGCAGCAGGAGGAGCACAGAGAATCACTGCCGGATGGTTCGTGTTGTCGCCCCTCTCAACTCAGACCAGCCGAATATGGAGGAGGCCTGGCTGCTCCACAGACATTGACATATCAAAGGGAAAGATGTTGAGAGGCCTGTTGGAAATTTGAGGGTCGGGCTCTGTGGCCTTCTCTTGAAATGTGAAATCTGGAAACAATTGTCTTTCCCAATAAACTATTACACTCTTCATGAAAGTTTGAAAGGAGGTCAGGGTCTCCGAAAGCAACCGATATGGCAAATGTAATGCTGATTATACCAGTTAACCAGTGTGTGCTGTGTGTACCATGGGTATTTCACAGCGAACCCTATGAAATGCCGGTTAATAGGGACCAACCAAATGATAATTATAAAATTTCTGCTGGGGATTCTTTCGAGTTGATGACATTTGCACGGCATGCACAAAGTCCTTGGTTTTATTCCCATCGCCAGCATAACAAACATTCTAGACAATAGAAACAGCTGGCGATGAAAGTTAATTGCTAGACTGACCAGGGTTAGGTGTACCTTCCCTTTCTTATGTACTTGGGGGAACAGACAGACAAGGTTAGCTTTGGAAAAAATGCCTTATTGCTTCTGAGTGGCAAGTAGGAAAGTTTTTAGCCATTAGGACCAGAGATAATTTGATACACCATCCTTTTAGGATCAAAGTACTTTCAAATTCCTGGAAACAAACTGTGGGAGGTACAGCCCAGGAGAGTCAAGATTGTACATTCAGTGTCATAGAATTCACCTACTGAGTTTAATCTCTGGTTTTCAACAGCCATGTTCAAAACGCTAGCCATTTGTGAGATGAGGAAGCAGGCTGGCCAGCGCCAGTGAGATGAGCAAGAAACAGCATGTTCTAAGCTCTCACACATCGTCAGGGAGTGTTCTGCACACCAAGGAGAAATAAAAGTGCTTTCAACATCTTTAAAGACCTTTTGAGATTAACTTTCAAATAGTTATATAATTTGTTATATAACTAAATGGTTGCAAACTTGGTATGTATTATAGCACTTTTTGAGGTTTGTGTGAACTTGCTTCGTAGGTTAGCATGTATGAATATTTTTATTATATGTAATTGGAACAAATATGTACTGTAAGTTTCTGGGATAGATCTTCACTTGTATTTAAAGTTTGTGGTGTCAATGAGACCTATGTACATCTAAAATATTTATTTTCATTATTTGATTATGTGTGTGTGTGTGTGTGTGTGTGTGTGTGTATGCACATATATGCAGGTACCCTCAGAGACCATAAGTGGGTGTCAGATACACTTGAGCTGGAATAGAAGTTTTGAGCATCTCGATACTTTGATATTTCTATGCACTTATAATTTAGCTATGCTTTAAGTATGGCTGAAATTTTTTAATGTGATAAAATCTCTGCCTTTTTCCTTGAAGTTTAGTTCACTCATGTTTAATGGAATTATTGATAAGTCTGGTGTAAAAGTACTGTTTACTTGTCTGAATAATTGTTGTCTTGGAGGCTTACCACCTCAGTCTGCTAACCTCGGCCTAGGCCTGGAAGCTTCTATGTCTGTACGATCTAATCCAGGCCTAGAGTGTTCTCAGCCTCTGAGACTACTGCTGCATAAGCAGCTCACTCTCCTTTTTCTTTCTTAACTTTAGCTGGTTCAACTCAGCTGCTCTGGCTCAAACTCCTCTCCCAGCTGACTCATTCAATCTGGTTTTTCTCTCGGCCTCTGAATTGCTCTGCCTGATCCCAAACTAATTCTAGCAATCTTTCCTAATCCTCTGGCCCCATTTCATTCTCTGGTTTGTTCTGTCTTTACCTGTGTCTAGCTTGTTCTCTCTTCAACCTGTCCTGGTACAATACAACTCTCCTGGTGAAACTTCCTCCTTCCCCTTCTCTGTGTTGCTCCACTCCGCTCAGCTCTAACGTGCTGTTCTCCACAAGCTCTGCTGTATTCCTGCACTGTACTCTCTTCCTCCTCTACTGCCTCTCTTCCTAAAGTAGCTTCCTATTCTTTCAAATCTTTTTCTGATTCATCACTTTTTCTGCCACTCAATTAGGCATCACTGTCAAACATGTGTGTTTCTTTCTACAAGCCAACGTGACCTTCATTGTTAAAGGTAAGTACTAAAGGCATATCTGTATTCCAGCCAGAGGGATTAAAGATGTGTGCTAAGGGCTGAGCCACACTCAAAAAAAAAAAAAAAAAAAAAAAGGTATCTACTTATCATTTTAAGATCTTCTTTTCCTCTTCATTGTTACTTTGGATCAAGTCAACTTTTCGTTCTGTGTGTACATGTTTAAGGTTGTCTATTCTGTTTTTTCTCTTTAGTGATAAATTTCACCTCTAACATGTACACATGACTCAAAAGGAGTCATCTAGGACTGTGCTGTAGGCTTTCACGGAGTGCCAGTCTCACTGTTTGGATTTTTAAGCTGTAAGGCCTTGATATGAACCATTACAAAATGAAAAGAATCACACATTTTAAATACCCTTTGCTTTTTTTATTAGATATTTTCTTTGTTTACATTTTAAATGTTATCACTTTTCCTAGTTTCTCCTCCAAAAATCCCATATCCCCTCCCCCCTTGATCCTGCTCCCCAACCCACCCACTCCCATTCCTGGCCCTGGCATTCCCCTATACTGGGGCATAAAACTTTCACAGGACCTAAGGCCTCTCCTCCCATTGATGACCGACTAGGCCATCCTCTGCTACATATGCAGCTAGAGCCACAAGACCCACCATGTGTTTTCTTTGATTGGTAGTTTAGTACCAAGGAGCTCTGGGGTACTGGTTAGTTCATATTGATGTTCCTCCTATAGGGCTGCTACCCCCTTCAGCTCCTTGGGTAATTTCTCTAGCTCCTACATTGGAGACCCTGTGCTTTGTCTAATGGATGGCTGTGAGCATCCACTTCTATATTTGCCAGGCACTGGCAGAGCCTCTCAAGAGACAGCTATATCATGCTCCTGTCAGCAAGCTCTTGTTGGCATCTGCCATAGTGTCTGGGTTTGGTGGTTGTTTATGGGATGGATCCCCAAGTGGGGCAGTCTTTGGATGGTCATTCCTTCAGTCTCTGCTCCGAACTTTGTCTGTAACTCCTTCCATGGGTATTTTGTTCCCCCTTGTAAGATGGATTCTGAGCTTCTGGGCAAGAGGCAAAACCATACAGTGGAAAGAAGACAGCATCTTCAACAAATAGTGCTGGCTCAACTGGTGGTTAGCATATAGAAGAATGCTAATTGATCCATTCTTATCTCCTTGTACAAAGCTCAGGTCTAAGTGGATCAAGGAACTCCACATAAAACCAAAGACACTGAAACTTACAGAGGGGAGAGTGGGGAAAAGCCTCAAAGATATGAGCACAGGGAAATGATTCCTGAACAGAACATCAATGGCTTGTGCTGTAAGATCAAGAATCAACAAATGGCACCTCATAAAATTGTAAAGCTTCTTTAAGGCAAAGGAAACTGTCAATAAGACAAAATGGCAACCAACAGATTGGAAAAAGATCTTTACCAATCCTAAATCTGATAGGGGCCTAATATCCAATATATATAAAGAACTCAAGAGCTAGAGAAAGTACCCAAGGAGCTGAAGGGGGCTGCAGCCCTGTAGGTGGAACAACAATATGAACTAACCAGTACCCCCTGAGCTTGTGTCTCTAGCTGCATATGTAGCAGAAGATGGCCTAATCNGCCATCANTGNNAAGAGAGGCCCCTTGGTCTTGCAAACTTTATNTGACCCAGCACANGNGAAGGCCNGGGCCAAGTAGTGGGAGTGGGTGGGTAGGGGAGCAGGGTGGGGGGAGGGTATAGGGAACATTTGGGATAGCATTTAAAATGTAATGAAGAAAATATGTAATAAAATAATTTTTTAAAAAAGAACTCAAGAAGGTGGACACCAGAAAACCAAATAACCTTATTAAAAATGTGTACAGAGCTAAACAAAGAATTCTCAACTGAGGAATACTGGATGGCTGAGAAGCACCTGAAAAAAATGTTCAACATCCTTAGTCATCAGAGAAATGCAAATCAAAACAACCCTGAGATTCCATCTCACACCAGTCAGAATGGCTAAGATCAAAAATCCAGGTGACAGCAGATGCTGGCGAGGATGTGGAGAAAGAGGAACACTCCTCCATTGTTGGTGGGATTGAAAGCTGGTACAACCACTCAGTTTGGCAGTTCCTCAGAAAATTGGACGTGGTTCTACCGGGAGATCCAGCCATATCACTCCTGGGCATATACCCAGAAGATGCTTCAACTGGTAATAAGGACACATGCTCCACTATGTTCATAGCAGCCTTATTTATAATAGCCAGAAGCTGGAAGGAACCCAGATGTCCCTCAACAGAGGAATGGATACAGAAAATGTGGTACATTTACACAATGGAGTACTGCACAACTATTAAAAACAATGAATTTATGAAATTCTTAGACAAATGGATGGATCTGGAGGATATCATCCTAAGTGAGGTAACCTAATCACAAAAGGACACACATGATATGCACTCACTGATACCCTTTGCTTTTATACTTCAGACTAGTTATTATTTTAAATCATAGTGGATTCATATTGTTTTGTTTTTATTGTTTACTCATGTTTACCAATCCTTGTCTGTCACTTACGTGCAAATTTATCAATTCTATCACTTCCATTTTTCATGTGCTTTACTTTTTGTGGCTGTTTAATGTTTTTCAAGAGGAAGGATTTTAGTGGTTCTTGCATTGAGGGTTTCCTAGTAATTCAGTTTTGAAGGTGTGAGAAGTCAAAGTTTATGTATATGCTACGTATTTTCTCCTCTGAGTCTTATATAATCATTCTGAGTCACCCGTGCGCCTTCACTCTTGGGTATAGAATTCTGAGTTCACAGTGCATTTTCCCTCAAGGAACTTTAAAATATTTTTACCTAAACTTGGAACCCTCTTTTCTCTCAATTTGTGATGATGGATCTGAACTCTGTAGATTACACTTCTACCTCCTCTCAGGATCAGCCAAAAGAGGGTGCCTGAGGGCTGCTGTGAGGATGGAACAGGAAGCAGGAAGTGGAAAGCAGGGAGCAGAAAGTGGGAAACAGGAAGCAGGGAGCAGGAAGTGGAAAGAAAGCAAGGAGTAGAAAGTGGGAAGCAGGAAGCAGGGAACAGGAAGTTGAAAGCAGGGGGCAGGAAGTGGGAAACAGGAAGCAGGGGGCAGGAAGGGGAAAGCAGGAAACAGGAAGCAGGGAGCAGGAAGTAGAAAGAGTGAAGCAGGAAGAAGGAACCTTTCCTTTTGATGCTGTCTCACAGTTCCTCATTCATCTGTGATTGCCTCCAGTCATAATCTTCATACCACATTAAGGCATGGGCTCTCATGGGCATGGCCCAGCAGTGGCCAGTTGGTCACCACATCAGCAGACTCTCTGTTCCTGTGGCAACCATGGCTTCTCCTCCATGGAGTGGATTTCACTGCTGCATGGCCCCACTGCTGAAATTCTGATTTCCTCTCCATCCAAAGGGCAGAATTCTACTATTTCCACAGCACTTGTCCTGTCCACTTGCTGGCTGGCCATGTTTTATCAGTTAATTATTTATTACATTAAAACTTTTTCTGTCTGACTTACAGGTTTGCCTTCAATTTCTTGATTGGACTCTGACTGATGAAATATTATTCTGCTGCTTTCTGTGATATTTTATTGCTGTACAGAAGTGTGTTATCAGCAAAAGACCTGAAGAGACACTCTACTGAAGAAGATATATAACAGACAATAAGTTTACGAGGAAGCATTTGACTTTATTGGTTATGAGAGATATGCAAATTAAAACCACAACAGATTCACCAGAATGGCTGAACTAGGACGTCTAGATAGAAGGAACTAGTTTTGAGATATGCGAACACATGTGTGTATGCACATATACTGACATACGCACATATGCATACACACTCATACAGCATACATATCACACATACACACATATACATACACTCATGCACATACATACTCATACACACATGCAAACTCACTCATATAGCACACACCATATATACTTACCACACATATACACTTATATACACTCTGACACAGTTATATGCATACACAATGCACACACATGTGCACACACAGAAAAACACCCCCCATGAAAAAAAACAACATAAAATAAATAAATGAAGGATTGGTAGATAAATCTATATAGAGATAGATAGAGAACTATATTGTAGAGCAAATAATAGAATATTTTCTAGGTGTCATAAGTATTGCCATAAAGTTTTATTAATTCTGCTCTGTAATTAAAGATTTTATAATGAGATGTTAGAAAATGGGTGCTATCCGTATAATAATTATTTTTCAAAGAAGTATCTGGTTTTTCCATGATTTTAATAGTTTTGTGTATGTATGTTTGTGTTTTCATGTGTTTGTTTGTACATGTGTGTATGTTTGCATTGTGTATGTGTTTGTGTGTGTATACGTGTATGTTTGTATGTGTGTATGTATTTGTATGTGTGTGGAGTTATATGTATATGTATGTGTCTGTATATGTGTCTGCATGTGTGTGCATATATTTGAATATTTGTGGGCAGTATGTATATGTGTATGTGTGTATTACTGTACCTGTATATGCATATGTATGTGTGTGTGTGTTCTGAACTTTCATGGCAACATGTTAAAGTACTCATTTACTTCTTGAACTCAAGGCTCACAGGCTGACATATATTTCCATTAGTGATCAGAATTTAGCCTTTATTTCTTTGAATATCTCTTTTCTTCTCCTTTTCTGAAATTCTCACTAGATCCATATTGAAATGTCTCATGTCATCTTCCTCATATCTCAGTCTGTCTGTCCTGTTTCTCTGTTTTGTTACCTGCCCAACAGTGTTGTTGCCCCTTTCTAATGCCACAGCTTGGTTGCTCAGATCTTTCATCCCCCGGTCCACTTTTCAGTTTCCCCATTCCCTCTTCAGCTGTGTCAAGTCAGCTGGTTAGTCTATGACGGTAGTTTCATGTCCAGAAACTCTGCTTAGTTCTTGCCTGTTGCTTCTTTCACAGGGATAGCCTTTTAAACGTTTATTTGGTAACTTAACCCTGGTAGTTTGGGTGGGCATCCCGTGGTGAGACTCTACGGCTTGTCGGCTTCTGCTCACTGTGGCTTGCGTCTTGATGAGTTTGGATAGTTGTTTATGCTTAGTGGATATTATCTGGGGACTTTTCCAGCTTGAGGAAGTTTTTATGTTTCTAGAGAAGAGTCTTCGTTTTTCTCTGCCAAGTACACTGGGGTCACAGGCCCCGATCACTCTTTATAATAATTTTCTAATCACGCACCCAGAATAATGGAGCCCGAGCTCATGTGAAGGCCCTGGCTCTCAGGAGCTAGAGGAGATGGTGACATGTGTGTGTGGGGTGACTCCTTTCCTTTTTACTTTTCTGGAGCCTTGTGTCGAGGCAGCTCTTTCTGAACTGGCTTGCTGCATGTTAAGTGGCTTGGGCAGCCCCTGTGGCCTTGAGTGTTTGTGGTGCTTAAGGGAGGCCTGCTGCTCATTGCACATCGGGCGGACATTTGCACCCGAGCCCTTGTGTGACCAGACCCAGCAGCTCCAGGCCACCAACAGCTGCAGCGTCAGCTAGGGGTTCTGTTTTGGGTCCCTGGAAATTCCTCTCCCTGTCTTATAAACCCAGTTATTACTTTTCAAGGACTCTTCAGTATAATCCATTCAGGGTTTTCTAGGTGTTTCATATTGGGAGTGTCCTCAAGCGATCTGATCATCTCTAGCACCGGAAATGAAAGCTGGCTTGGCCATTTCACACAGACTTTTTTTTTTTTTTTTTATCATTCTTTCATAACAGTCTAAGGAGAGATGTAAGCTTTTTTGCTGGAACCCTAGGCACACAGCCGTTCATTGTTAACTGCCTCTCTGGGTCTTACAAGCTGCTGAGAGTGGCACAGTGATATTCCCCCAAACGTCTGACTGATTCTCAAGCCCGGGCTTTGCCTTCTTGGGTCACAAGGCTACGAGCTTCGCTCTGGGCCAGCTACTCTGAGTGGGAGCCGTTGATGTTAGCATGGAGACAATCTCACATCTAGGTGTGTTCCCAGCTTCTCATTCTGCATCAAGGAGGTCCTTCATTCTCTTGGGAAGAAGTAGGAGTCTTTGGGTCTCTTCTGCTGCCCTTCACATCCAGCTTTCAGACTGGCTGAGACAACGTGCCTGAAGCGTGGGACAGCTCCCACGTGCCCCTCTGCTGCCCGATAAGAACAGGAAGTCTCTGAGCCCCAGGATCCCTGGTTTTTCTTGTTTCCTTCTCCAATGTTTTAATGCAGTTCTTTTTCTATTATTTGCGGATAGGAGAAGTGATAAGCCATCTGTCTGTCTGATGGTGGAGCTGCTTTGCACACAGATGCCTTGCTCGGTTGGGATGAGGGTTTCCCTGGAATATGGATGTTCAGCTCTGGAAACGGGAGACTCCTGGGCCAACCAACACAGTTCATTCTGGGGTTTGGCTAGCCCATCTTCTGGTGTCCAGATTTCCCCAGAGATGAAAGGGAAGGAGTTTCTGGTGGGAGGAGGAGTGCAGCAGATAGAAGACTCACTTTCAGGGACATGTGGGATGAAATAAAGCTTCCCAGGTATTTTCCAGCTGTTGCTAGTTATGTCCCCAATGGAAGATGGAATGGTCAGATGGACAGCGTCACAGCAATCGGGAAGGGAACTAAGATTTATGGAGTATGCTGTCCTGTGCCAGGTGCTTGGTTACAATCACAGTCAGTATCATTCAGCCTGACTGTGACTCCATGAGGCCAGCAATACTAAGCCACCTAAGGAGACTGGAGCCCTGCTCAGTGCTCCTCTGCTCTGCGTATGATGGTGTTCGGCTTCAGACCTGGAGGGCCTGTGCTGGTGCGCGGGACAGTTCTAGTCTGTGCTGAGGCTGAGCGCCAATGTTCTCCATGCAGAACACTGGAACAGAGGAACAGGGGCAGGTTCTGCTAACTGTCCCAGGCCTTGCAAAAACTGTTGCTAAAGGAAGTGTCAAATGTGACCACTGTTCCAGTGCCCTGAAAGCTCCGGGGAAGTGGACAGGAGAGCAGGAGGTGCTTTCTGCTGCCAGTCAGCTCCCTTGTCCTTAGCTTCTTACAATCTGTGTCTACCAGTATGGTGCTTTGGTGTGTATATGTGTGTGCATGCACATGTGTATATGTGTGAGTGCATGCACATGTGTGCATGCACATGTGTGCATGTACATGTATGTATATGTGTACATGTGTATGTATGTGTGCATGCACTTGTGCTCATGCAATGTATGTATATGTGTGTGCATGTACATATATGTATGTGTGTGTGCATGCACATGTGTGTGTGCATGCGTGTGTGTGTGTGTGTGTGTGTGTGTGTGTGTGTGTGTGTGTGTGGTGGGGGGCAGGGATAGGGAGTGGTCAGGAATCCAGGAATACCCAGCCCGAAGATTTCCTATCAGCTCTGCTCTCCTGAGTTCTTTATGGTTCTGAAGTCTTTGCTATTTGGTCCAAGGCCATGAACTCAGTTAATTATATCCCTACCCGCTCATCTCCAGAAAACCAGCTTCTACCATCACCTGCCTGTCATGCTGTAAATGCTATATCAATATTAAGCATCATTAGGGCATCCTTGCTTGATCTAGTGATCAGGCTGCTTTCAGTGGCCTCTCCTAATATTTACCTGGCCTACTTCCTTCTCTTTGCAGTGTTTTTCTCTAGCAGCCACTTTGGGAACAGAGGCTCTTCGTGCAGAGTTCTAAGTCACCTGCACTTATTTCCCGTGTCCAGAGCTGTTATGCTTGGCAGCAAGCTCGTTTTTCCTTTTCTAACTTGAGTGGGTATTTGATATAATAGATTATTACTTGTTCCAGCATATAAATTATTAGGTCTTAGAAGCAAGGAATGAGTAATTTTGCCCCGAGGTAATATACCAGCAACTGTGGAATCAGTGAAATCAATTAAATAGATCATCTGTGGTCGGGGGCAGAGGCATAGAATCACTACCTAAATAGCATTTAGCAGCCATTCCCTCATTTAACCACGTAATAAACCAGAGG
Organism: Mus pahari; assembly: GCF_900095145.1. Classification (NCBI taxonomy): domain Eukaryota; kingdom Metazoa; phylum Chordata; class Mammalia; order Rodentia; family Muridae; genus Mus; species Mus pahari. Next base: position 162,464,885 of record NC_034594.1, on the reverse strand, counting down.
TGAGTTTGAAGCATTATCTAAAAGAAATATAAACCATCCAGCCCCGGGGAGAACAGAGACATTACCCAAACTCCTTTCAGAGGGAGTTAGTCGACGTTGTGATTTTTGATTGATAAATGCAAGTATTAGGAAGGTGGCAGCCAAAGGGAGTCAGTGTACTCAAATCTGGAAACCTGAGGGGTGATCTGTACGCTTGTGCCTAGGAGGCAGGGAGTGGGAGAAGAGGCAGCAGGGGCCAGAGGCAGGAGACTACCTTTGAGTGCTAGGCATGCAGTGGGTGGTGGAGACTGCGTGGTGTAGGAGTCCTTCCCTGTTGCTTCCGTGGATAGGATTGAGGCAGCTTTCACTTTTCTCATCTGTCCCAGGGAAGCTCCCTGCCACGGTAAATACTGGTTGTCTACCTGACAGCATCTGGAGTCACCTAGGAGACAAATCGCTGGCTATGCCTGTGAGGAGATTTCCAGATCCGGCTGAGGTGAAGAGTCCTGTCCTAAATGTGGCTGAGCTCCTGGGATGAATACAATGGAGACAGGAGCTGAGCTGAGCAGCAGCCTTACCTCTCTGTCCTCTGACAGTGGGTGCAAACTGACAGGCTGGTTTATTCTGGTTCCTGCCACCATGGCATCCCTGCTGGAACAGACTGGACCCTTGAGCCTGGAATCAAAAGCAACCCTCCTTCCTCAAGTTGTCTTTGGGGGGCATCTTCCTGGAGTGGTGAGAAAGTCACTATACATGTGCCAATCCTTAGCTCAGGTCTGCTGTAAGTATTAGAAGAGATGCTGCCTGTGAGATGCTGGGCACACAGTAGGATGCTGCCTGTGAGATGCCTGGCACACAGTAGGAACTCATAAAAAGACAATGCCGTGATCTTCTAATGATGCACCACTTGAAAGATAGGAAGAGGTTAAAACTGAGCTTTTCAAACTCATTTTTATTGTATTTGTATGAAGTGAATGCGCAGGTGAGTGGATAGGGGGTGGTTGTAGGGATGTGGACTGTGGAGGGGGATAGGTGTGTAGGTGGGAGGGTGGGTGGGTGGGTATGGGTGAGTGTGGGTCACTATTGGTGTGGGAAGAGGCCTAGTGGGTGAGGGGTGGGTAAATGGATTTGGGGGGGGTGAAGGGGTGAGAGTGGTGTGGGTGGGTGGGTGGGTGTGTGTATGAGTAGTCGTGGGCGTGTATGGGGGAGATAAGTGTGTAGGGGTCGATTTCCACAATCCATGCTTGAAAGGCCACAGCTCTGAGGCCCCAATTCTCCTTTGTCACTGAGCTGTGTCTGAACTGAAAACAAGACTGTTTTTCAGTGGTCCTTCATGGAGAATCTACGGTGGTCTCAGATTCATGGAGACAGCCATACTCTCTGCCCAGGATAGAGGTCCGTTTGCTACCCTTCAAGTCTTTGCCTGCAGGGATCCTTCCTTTTGCCTCTGCAATTCAAAGAGGACCCTTGGGTCACTGGATGAGCATCCACTGGGTGTTTGTGCACTTTTTAATCTAGTAAGCCAGAGGTGGATTGGCTCTGGTCAAAAGGCATGGGGCGGGGCAGAGGTTGTCTCCTGAACCTGAGCATTCTAGTTCTCCCTGTGCCACCAGAGGGGGAGGAGCCGGCATCACTCGCCACAACACCTACTCCACCCCTCTTCCTTGTCACCAGGAGACCCACCTAATGAGAATGGGTGGATCAAAGTGAACTTCTTTTATTAAAGCACGGAGGGAAAAGATACTATAAAATCCCTCTGTCAGAAACCAGAGTTAACGCCAGCCCCTGATAATTAATGCTACCAAGCTTGACAGCAGAATATGCTAAATAAATTAGTCCTTAAATGCTGGTGTCTTCCAATTATAGGTTTTTGGTTTAATAATTGCTTCCCCGAATAGACGGATTGCTTCAATACTCTGCTTACTTTCGCCTGTAAAGATGTGGCCTTCATAAGCTAACATTTAAATAGAAGCATTTGTTCATCTCTACCTTTACCTGTACAATGGAGGACCCTTCTGAGTGACATTTAAAGGGGTTTTATGGGGATTATTTTGATTTGATTCAGCCAGGTGTGTGTGTGTGGTGTTTTCTTTTTCTTTCTTTTTTATATTTTTGACGGGAATCTCATATACACTAGATTGGCCTACAACTTACTATACAGCTCAGGGTGACCTTGAAATACAGGATCTGTGTGCATTGTCCTAAGTGCTGGGATTGCAGACATGCATGTAATGTCATCCTGTTTTATTGGGTTTACAGACACGTATTATCACACAGTTTCATTGTGTTGAACCGAGAGCTTTGTACATGCTAGGTAAACCCTCCTCCACCTGAGCTAGATCCCCGGCCCCTCACCTGTACTGCCATGTATCTTATGGAAGAGGGCCAGTCTGAAGGGGACAGCAAATGTCTGCTCTTGCTCTCAGTGGGGGAGGGGCTGGAGTCACTGGAAGCCCAGAGGGCCTGAGGGTGGCAGGAAAGCTGCACTCAGATGTCTTGAGCACAGGAGAGCTGCACTCTGCAGATGTCTTAGGCAGTGAACTTTGGTATGCAGGGCAGGGAGTCAAGGACTGGCTTTCAGTGTGGAGACTTGGCTCTAGGGCACAGGGACAGGGCAGCGCAAGGCACGGCAGGAGCAAGCTTCAGCAATGGCCTCGGCTCTCTGAAGGAGGATTAATATCAAGAGCCTCCTCCTACCTGTTCAGAATCTTCATGTTTCTTTAGACCGTTCCTCACCAGATCATACTCATTGGCCAATAGTGAAGAGGCCAGAATCACAGATGCTAATGTCCTAAAGTGCCACACTGCTTTTTCTTGGGCCCAGGACACAGCAGGGCCACTGGGACATTTAGGAGACATACACCCGGGAATATCCCTTCAGTTCACCTCTGGAATCTCAGGTCAGAGGACAGGGCAGACAGATATCTCAGGCCTCCCGACAATCTTAAGATGTAGATTTCAATCAGGCTTTTCTGGGGCAAAGCCAGACATCCACCAGCCTCTGAAGCAGGGCTGCAGCACCGCTCCCCTCCCCCCCAGCGACTGAGAACCTCTGACTCTCTAGGCCTCTTGTTGATTTCTCTTGATGTGGGTAATGTCCGTCATGCAGCTGGACCATGGAACAGGTTCACCAGACATGTTACCCAGTGGGGGCAGCCAAGGCTTCCACAGGCTCCAGAGGCTAAGCCCTAAGATTGGAGCCATGAGTCTGTGTCTGACTGATCCCCACACTAGCACCTCCGAAGGACTGGTCGACTGAACATGCTAATGCATCCCTCACACAGGAGGGCCATCCCGAATTTGTAAGGATGTCCTTCCATGCCCAGGAGAGACACCTGCTGATATCCCCCAGGGTAATATTAACCTAGTGCTTTGAAAGAAATGCACACCAGGCAGGCAAGAAATGCAGACTGACAGAAAGACGCTCTGACCCACTCACTCTCCCTGCTTCTCAGACGGGGGAAGTGTTATTATGTCCCAGCTACACTGAAATGAAACACATTTTAAAGATTTTTTTTTTTTTCTATAATGGAAAAAGCAGTGACCACAATTTGAAAAGTGAATTAATTTTTTTCAAAAAAAAAAATCAGGAAATAGTTTCATTGTTTGAGTTTAGATTATAATCAAACCATTGATTTAGCCTCATTAAAAAGTGAGTCTTTATCAAAGAAGCAGTGGCCTGGTGATTGAGCAGGGCACAGTGACAACATACGGATGTTGGGGAGACACAGGCTTTATGCAGCTTCAGAGTGCTCGTGTTTTTATAAAAAGATAAAGACTGGGATTAGTGGCCTCCATAGGAAGTATAGGGAACACCCCCTCCTTTCCCCAGAGCTTCCATCTTGACAATATTGTGTTGCTTAGGAACTGACAAAACATGTCTGCTTCTGCCTCTGTATCATCTCTCTGACTGACCCATCCCCCAAGCCCCCAGGCCCAGCACTTTGTGACCTGATATTTTTCCAGGCTTGCAGCTGTGAGAGGAACAAAGTGGTTTGGTTAGGTACAGTGTCCCCGCTCTCAAGCCTGGAACCAAACAGATAAGAACGTGTATGTTAGAATACAAAGTTTACTCAGCACCAGCCAGAGGCGTTTGATGTTGCCTGCCCAATGTGGCCCCACATCTTTGAAGTTCTATGACACATGCTAGGGCTCTGTCAATAAGAAACAGGCCTTTCTTCCTGCTAGCTCACACATCTGCCTCTTGGGAACGCCCTGTGAAGGCAGGACACAATGGCTCCAGGCTGTTACATCAGCAGCAAGAGGGCGACGGGTAAGAAATGGAAAGTGTTGAAGAAAGCCCCTAAGGACCAGGGATGGGGGCTGCCTGGGAAAAGATGGGGCTGATCCGGGCTCTCTGACCAGAGACTCACCGGGCCAGCCTCTTCCGGAGGCTGTTTACACAGGGCTGTGTAGTCACATGAGATCTGCTCTCTTTATCTGAGGCCCTGGCTCTTACTCAGTGAAAAGGCACATTGGTTTGTAGCGTCTCTCTGCAGTGTCATTTAAACTGCTCCCCGTAAATGGCTTATTTGTCAAAGAATATTGCTTTTTCCTGGAACAGAACCCAGTGACTGATGGCTGAATCTCCGGGTATCAGAAATGATATCGAGATGGTGCCCTTTGAAGGGACAGAGGTGGGGGCAGGAAGGCCTTTGTTCTTGGAAATGAAAGCATCTAAACAATAGATTATCTGAGGCCCTCAGATGCCAGGCGCTGGGCCCCAGCTCTAGTTTGCGAGAGAATTCATCTCTCAGAGTCCCCTGTGCACCCTCAGTGTGAAAGGCATGACAGAATGCATGCCTGCACCCTCAATGTGAAAGGCACAACAGAATGCATGCCTTTGGGTCCCTTAGGTTTACCATGTTTACCCTCAAGGCACCTTGATCTTTGTAAAGCATGGGACACCCATGGGGTCAGTGTGAGAGTTCAGTCTTTTCATCCAAGGAAGAGGAAAGACAATTCCTGCTGTTGTTGTCCACTGGAGCCATGCCTGAGATGCCTCCAATGGCGACTGTAAATGACCTCCCATTGAACACAGAAAATGACATGGGGGCTGGTCAAGGAAGCGGGCACAACACACACAGGATGCTTCATCTCTTTCACCCTCAGTTGTCTCTCCATCCAGGCTCTGGGAGGGTGACAGTCCCCACTGTATCCTCTCTGTCCACTCAGGGAAAGAGGGAAGTGGTCAGGGACAAGGAACATGGTGGAAGGGGTGGACTGTGGGGGACAGACAGTGGAGGGATGAATGGGGGTGGGAGAGACGGTGCTGGGTGGACTGTGGAGGATGGAGAGTGGCAGAGTGGGCTGGAAATGGAGCAGATGGAAGGTCCAGGGTTAGAGAGATGGCTCAGTGGAGGGGCTTGGAATAGACCTTGTTTGGGTAAGTGTGTGTGTAGCAAAAGTTAAGCCCAGGGTTCAACCTCAGGCATCGTATAAACCAGACATGGTGGTAAATGCCTGTAATCCTGGCATGGGGAGGTAGCCGTGGGAAGATCAAGAGTTCAAGATTACCCACAGCTGCTTGCTGTGTTGAGTACCAGCTTGGGCTGTCTGAGATCTTGTCTCAAAAAAGAAAAGATGACGTTTGAATCAGGGGGGTGAGGCAGTAAGATTACCCTAAACTTGAGGTGAATCTTGACTATAGAGTAAGACTCCTAAGAGGAAGAGAGAAAGAAAACAGAGAGAGAAAGGAAATAAAATAGAAATCAGAATGGAACAGGATGCTGTTTTGACGCCACGATGCCCATGTGGGCTACACAGGCTCTCCATCTGCCCATGCCTGTGTGTTGGTTAGGTTCTCACAGCATTTCTGTGGGTTGAAAATGCATTAAGAGGAGCTGCTCATCCAAGCAAGGAAGTGGACTTCAGTTCCAGGAGAGAGGACTTTGTTGAGATTTTGTTTGGAAAAAAAAAAAAAAAAAAAAAAAAAAAAAAAAAAGGCGTGTGTTGGGAGGGTAGCTGGGAAGTGAGGCTGTTCTGGTGGCAACAGGTATGACAAGTGCCCCCGCTGTTTTGGTGGCATCAGGTATGACAAGTGTCCCTGAGTCTAATTAGCCAAGGGCTTCTTGATACTAGCTAGCATCTTATGTTTACTTCCAGAACCATGGAAGAAGGGAGTTTTATCCCCACTCTGTAGATAAACCTCCTTCCTGGCTAAGCCACTGTATGGCTTCCAGCCCTCCCTATAACTAATCTGTACTTTACAAAGAGAAACACCGAGTGTAAACCTGGAAGATAATTTGTAGTGAAAGTGAGACAGGGCCCGCTTAGCTGGGTTGTTGTGTGAATTGATGCTGATGGCTATGACACCAGTAGAGTTCTGAGCGAAGTATGAGGCTGGGGGCATGGACACGCGGTGGAAAGCAGGGCAAACTGGAACCATAGGAGCTTGTTCAGTATATATCAGGATGGTGGCCCGGAAGCCAGCGCCAGACCAGACACAAGGAAATAGGCATGGAGACAAGGAGCTAGAGTAAGGAGCCCTGGAAACTGAAATATGCAGATGGGGTGAAGCTGCTGAGAGTGTGGGACATGGTGGGGGAGTGGGGAGGGCCATTGGGGGGTGTAGAGGCTACAAGACTGGAGCTACAGCCAAGGGGCTCCTTTCCTAGCAAGTTTGTGCTCTGGGATTTGGAGCTCTGCATCACTGAGAAAGGAAAGCAAATGAGCAGATGATAAGCTTGGTAACCACAGCAGCCCTTGGTGCTGAGGCAACACTGCGAGGGGGTGGAGCTGCAGCATGCTGTCCAGAGGAAACATTGCAGAGAGTGGAGCAGTAGCATGCTGCCTTCTCTGAAGGAGGAAGCACACGGTCTCAGGTTGGAGTCTTAGGGTAGATTTTCCCAAAGCAGGCCATGGAATGAAGAGCCTCACAGAACTGATGGATTGATGGCCAGTTCTCAGGAACACCATCGGGCTCCTGAGATGAAACCAGAGGATATGATGGTGTGCAGGTGCAGTCCAATCCCAGGGGGGCGCTGTGGAGTCAAATTGCCCTATGGATGTTGTGTCTTGAGGCAAGGGGAGGGTGCTACAGCTGTAGTCCAGAAAACCACCTCCTTACAAGGCAAAGGCCCAAAGGTCTCTGTGTGAGTCTCCCCCAGTCAACAAGGACAACCCTGAGGATGTGTGCACTCACAGCAAGAGGTGAATAGAGGCCTGTACCCTAAATGGTGTCAATTCTCTTGTTCTGGAACTTGCTGCTTGCTCAAGCCCTAACCCTCAGCATCACGAGTCTTCATTCCTCTGTATACTGCCTTCTATTGAGACCCTAAGCTTGTCCACTCTTTACACTTCCTCCTCCTCCCCTCCCCCTCCTCCTCCTCCTCTTCCTCCTCTTCCTTCTCCTTCTCCTCTTCTTTTTCCTCCTGCTCTTTCTCCTATTCTTGTTCATCCTCCTCCTCCTCTTCCCCCTCTTCCTCTTCCTCCTTCTCTTCCTCTTCCTCCTCCTCTTCCTTCTCCATCTCCTATTCTTCTTCCTCCTCCTCCTTCTCCTATTCTTCATCCTCCTCCTTCTCCTCCTCTTCTTCCTCCTTCTCTTCCTCATCTTCCTCCTCCCCCTCTTCCTCCTTCTCCTCCCCCTCTTCCTCCTTCTCCTCCTCCTCCTCCCCTTCCTTCTCCTCCTCCCCTTTCTCCTCTTTCTCTCTTCCTCCTCCTCCTCTTCCTCCTCCTCATTTCCAATGTAGCTAAACTGTCGTTTCCCATGCAAGACCTTCCTTACATGAGAGCAAGAGCCAGGTCACAGCACTTGGCACATGCTTAGAGGATAGCATTAGAATATATTGCTTTTAGTTAGGCATGATGGTTCTGCATACCTCTAATTGCAGTGCTTAGGAGACTGAGGCAGGAGGATTGAGATTTGAAGCCAGTCCGGGCTACACAGTGAGACCCTTTCTCAAACAACTAAGTGAAACTATTGCTTTTATTGCATTTTTTTTCTTATGTGTTTGTGTTCCTAACAAACCTTGAGATCTTGAAGGGCAGAAAAACCTTTATTATTCATTTATGCACGACCAAGTTACGTCCTGTGCACCTGGCATGTATTTAAAATAGATGCCGAATGAGAATTTGTTGAACATAGGAATGAAGGCCCCGTAACCATGGGGCACAGAAAAGTAAAGGGGACCCTGCTTCCTATAGAGGGTGCCACATGCCTGAGAGACTTAGGGTGACAGGTCAAGTTGTCTGCTCCCCTTTGTGTGAGACAGTAGAAATCCCCAGCTGAGCTCACTCTTCAAGGGGGATTTGAAATACATCCACCAAAGAAAAATGAAACCCAAGCAAAGATACCCTTGTGTGGGCTGTTTGTGGAAGACATCTAACTCCTTTGTGAGCACATCACCTCATACCTGTGTCACCATGTTGCCTGGTGAGCACCTAGGACAGCTTGTCACTTGCCTAGACTATCGAAGACACATGCCTGTAATCAGTGGGCTTCTAGATTTTCAAAGTTGGGAAGGAGGGAGCTTTGGGGTGAGAGGCACAGGGAATATTTGTGACTCTGTATTGCAGGGTGAGGGAGGAACAGGAATATTAAAATGCTTGGCTAAAGCCCTTACTCTTCCTAAATGTGAGAAAAATGTATAAAACTAAGTTTTGTTGAGTTGGAACTGTCCAACAAGGTGCTCTGTTTAGAGAGAACAGTTTAGTGTGCTTTGGAATGTGTCTTGGCATAGTATCAAGATGGGCATTTCCATCTCTGGACAGTCCTCTCCAGCCCCTTTGCAGTCAGCCCCTGACTCTGACCTTAGTTTGTAGGGGTCCACCTTCTGCCACTGTAAATCGGTCCCCCCACGCCACCCCCACCTGGGTTTTTCATCTGCGTTTTCCCACTTAGCACGCCACTTGGAGCTTCAGCCCCTTTGTGTGCTCACCTTGTTTACACCGTGGAGTACCATTCCAAGGTGGCCTCTCCACTCCTGCTTCAGTTCCCTAGTCTGGGGCTGTGATGGACAGAGTTCCTGGGGACATTTGTGCAGAAATCCCTGTGTGGCCTTCTTCTCGGGTTCTTGGGTAAGTGAGTATGTAGGCGAGGGCTTACTCTCCTCCGCGCAGACTCCCTGGGCTGCACTGTGCTTGCCTTGATAAGAATCAGTCAAACTACTTTTCAGAATGATCGAAGCACGTTGTATTCGGCACGGCACGGCACGGCGAAGGTTTGAGCTGTGGAGCCTGGCTCTACACTATGGTTCATTCACCTATTGGGATGACCTGCGTCTGGGATACCTGATTTCTAGGAGACTAGCCCGGGAAGCTTGCTGCAGCGCTGACTCTGAGCCCTGCTCTCACTATCTGTTCAGTGGCTCAGGGAGAAACCTGGAATTCGCAGCACTGGGGCACCAGTAGTCCACAGAATATTCTTGGAGAAACTGCGATGCAGTTCACTAGACATTTTATTTTCCAGAGGAAGAAAAAAAAAATCCCCCCAAGTAGGGACATCTGGTATTCTAACAGGGAAATGGCTGCAGTTAACAAATGCCAACATCTGGCTGAGCCAGCTGTTTCTGTCTCACCATTATCTATGGATGCTCTGAATATGCAGAGACAAATGACGTGGGGTGGTGGATTACGTCCAACTCTTTCTGAAGTGACTTTGAAATGTGTGTTTATTCTTACTTTCTCCCAATATTGCGTTCCAAGAATATATGTCAAGCAAACAGAGAGAGCATGTTTTCTGATAAAAGAAATTCAAGGATCGCCATGAATCGGCTTTGGCTCTCCCTATGATCCACTGACTCAGAACACTGAGACGCACTGTGAAAGGGATGTGGGTGGTTCTCTGGTGCTTTGTGTGTGCAGATATGTAGAGCAGGTGTCAGAATGGAGGGGGGCTCCTCCCACCTGGAAGCTGCACTTATGTAAAACTCCAGGCTCCCCCCTGCTCCCCCCCCAATACCATCTGTGAGACGTCGGAAGCGGTCATTGATTCAGTGTCTCCCCAGGACAAGGGAGAATGACCAACTGTCTGGGCTCTAAAGCTCTTTAGGCAAGACAAAGGCAAAGTACAACTTGTTTTAATAGTGGCTTCCTTAGGATTAAGTGTGGTGTGTAAGAGGCACACGTGGCCTCAGAGTGGAACCAGAATCTAGCTAGCTGCTCTGTTTACTGGTTGTGTCTGGACTGGGTCTGCATGCACAAAGCCGCAGCGGCCTCCTTAGTGGCTGTCGGTGTGGAGGTCATTGGACTCTAGTCAGAGCCTAGGATGTAGTAGACACTCAGTGAGGGTCGCTGGTGTAGTCTGGCCCATTCTGGGCTGTGGTTGAGGACACAGAAGCTGATAAGCAGAGCCTAGGCTCTTCAGGGAGTTTTTCCTCACTTGACCATTCACTACTCTGCTCCCAGGATGATGAAAAGGACCCCTCCTTCCCTCTTCCCCTCCTCGCCTCCTCCCCTCCTTCTCTCCTCCCCTTCTCCCCTCCTCTCTTTCATTCTTTCCTTCTTCCTCCCTTCTCATCTTCTCTGCTTCTATCCCCTCCCCTCCCCTCACTCTCCCCTCCCCTCTCTTCTCCTCTCTCCCC
>NC_034594.1:162452555-162454343 GCF_900095145.1 Mus pahari | reverse complement strand
ACCCTGGGAGCATTTCCCCAGGGAGCCAGAGTTTCTGGGGACTTGTCACTTCTTATCTGATTTCCAAACAACACAAAGGCCATTCTTGGCTGGTCCGGAAGGTCTGACCATGAGAAACCTTCAGACATCTGTGTGTGAATGTGAGAACTGCTCAGATAGTTTTCAGTGCAAGTGCCTCTTGCCCTCTCCCGTGGGGCCCCACCCCTCTGCCACCACCCCTGTGGCCTCCCAGGGACAACCCCCTCCGGCGCCCCAGACCATTGGCATCTGGCACAGGCGGAGGCTTTGCTGGTTCTCTTTACCCAGACCCAGTCCAGAGCCTGCCAGGGTTGAGTGTTGCCCGGTCTTTATAAAAGGGGCCAGGGCTGCAGCTTCTCCTGGCTTCTCGATCTCAGGGGTGTGAGTGAGGAACCCCAGCAGGGAAGCCGAGGCCACTGATGCCCACCCAGACTTGTCCCCTGCAGGCAGGTCTTGTCTACTCAGGCGGGATGCTCACTCTTTGGGATTCTTTGCTCTCCTCTGAAGTACACTCTCTTCCTACTCCCCCCCCCCCATTGCCATCGGCGGTGACCTTGGCATGTCTGCCAACACTCAACATTGCCAGGCTTTATAAACCTCATATCTCAGAAAGGGGCTGACATTACATTACAAGAGGATCTGTAAACCTCCCCAGGATGACTGATGTCTTTTTTAAACAACAGACCAAGACTTCATTTAAATTAGTAACATGGAGATTAGAGGCGCTCTCCCAGCCCCTGGCTCGGCCACACTGAGAAGCTGGGAATATCAGTCACATGAAAGCTGTTAAGTTTGAGATGGAAATGAATCAGGGAGCCTGTAAAACCTGTCAGCAGGTCAGGGAAGTTTATGAACTCTTGCTATATCTAATCATAAATCATCAGAATAAGCTAAAACTGAGAAGAAAAATGTCCTCTTTTGTAATCTAATGCTGTCTGTTAGGGCAATAAAACTCAAATGAAATGCGCGCATTGCAATTTTTAGCTGATACTTTACATTATTAGCAAAGCGAGGCAAGAGGCTCCAAGTTAAAGGAGTGAGACAGATGAGAGGAAGCCGCCGTCCTTCTGCCGCTCCAGTTGTGAACCCTAGGCCACTGTGGCTTTTCTTCTCTCCTTCCCACCTCCTTGGGTCTTGAACGGAGGAACAAGGTGTCAGGGATGCCCTGATCATCCCTGGATGGCTCGCTTTCTACCTGTCCTGGTGAGAGCCTTGAGACACATCACATGGCACAGTGTCTACTCCCAGCCAGAGTCCCCACACTGTCCCTGCTCACCCAAGACTGGCCCCACACATTCAGTCTCTGGGTGGAAGTGTGTGCCAGCCAGGCTCAGGCCTCCAAGCTCTGCTGTCCCGTTAGCCTGGGGCTGTGCCGTGATCCCTCTCAGCTCTCTGGGTGGCACTCATGCCCGAGGTGAGCTTCTCCCTGCCTAAGGATGGACAAAGCCCCAGCAGACATAGAGGCTTCATGAGGAGAAGGGTGACTCACATCGACCAACAGTTTGCTGAGCAACAGATCCACACTGTGTTCCAGAGGCCAGAGGGACAGGAGTCCATGCTCTACAAGAAGGTAGAAGTGAAGAAGGGAGCTGGAAAGAACCCAGATGTCCCTCAATAGAGGAATGGATACAGAAACTGTGGTACATTTACACAATGGAGTACTACTCAGCAATTAAAAACAATGAATTTATGAAATTCTTGGGCAAATGGATGTATTTGGAGGATATCATCCTTAGTGAGGTAACCCAATCACAAAAGAAGTCACTAGAT
>NC_034594.1:162412108-162450050 GCF_900095145.1 Mus pahari | reverse complement strand
CACACACACACACACACACACACACACACACACACACACACACCAATAAACCAATAAAAAAAAATGAAGGATGCCCATATTGAATTCCATCAGCCATGGCTGCAGACACTTCTGTATGAGAAAGGCCCATCCTGGTACTTTGGCTACAGTGGGCCCGGGGGAGATGGTGACTGAGATGTGAATGGATTAAGCAGAGCCCCAGCACAGAAGCCAAGACACTAGTTAACTGCATGGTTGCTCTCCTGATCTTTGAATTATCTGGACATTGGATTAAAGCAGTGGTTCTCAACCTGTGACATTGTGGTGCCTTTAGGGGGTCGAACAACCATTTCACAGGGGTCACCTAAGACTATCAGAAAACACATGTGTTTTTATCTTATACTTATGATGAGGGCTGTGTGTATATGAATGTATGTATGTATGTGTGTATTATGTATATGTGCATATGTATGTGTTGGTGTTTGTATGTATATATGTGTGTATGTATTTGTGTGTCTGTGTCTGTGCTATGTGCCCATGTGTGTTTGTATGTGTGCTTGTGTGTCTTTGAGTATATGTGTATGTATATGTACGTCTATGTAAATGTATGTGTGTGTATGTATGTGTGTAGTATATGTATGTATGTGTGCGTTAGACCAGTGAAGTAGAGAGAATCTATCTGTGTTTGGGTGAGGAATAAAGAAACCTCCAGGACTGCTTGACTTGACCACTTATCCACAGTACCCAGTACCGTGTTTCCTGGGGATCAACAGAGCTGATGCAGGTCCTCCAGGGGTGCGGATAGCATGAGACCAACTGTGCAGTTGCAGGTAGAAAGGCCTGAAGGAAGGCAGCATCCCCCCCACCAGGCAGCATCCCCCCCAGATGATGCTTCTGTGGGGCTCAGTTGACCCCAGCTGACCTCACTGAGAGGCGTCTCAAAGCCTTCCTCAGATGACAGCTGTTCTACCGTTGAACTGTCTGACTGTTAAAAACTACACAGGGAAGAGCCATGAGATGTCAGGCATATCGTTTGCGTGCTGACATAACCCTCTCTGCCTAGAGTCTGTAACAACAGCCTCGACTCCCCATGAGGGTTAGAGCAACAGTAGAAGCTGAAGTCACCGGCCGCTTTCCCCAAAGCCTTAACTCCGTTTCCCCAGAGCCTGCAGATAACATTCTCCTTATATCTGTTTCTCATGTGCCTGCTGGGCCATGTCTCCCTGTGCCAAGGCACCATCTACTTTTCTTGGCTGACCAAGAGGGTCCTCAAATCATCACCACTGCCTGGCGGCGGGACTTATCTGCATTTTGCCCATCACCAGGGATAAGTTCCTGCTGCCAGCTGGACATTCTGACTTCTTATGACAACAGTGTTCAGGGCCCTCAGGCTAAGTGTAGGGGGTGACCAGGGAGTGCTCTTGGGAGCAACTCCTATGAAACGGGTGTAGGCAGAAGGAGAAGTTGGCTTTGCTGGAGAGAGAATTGAGGGCTCAGTTGAACCAACAGAGAATGACAGAATAGGATGTCCCTCAGAGCATCCCTGTCTTGGGGAAACAGGCCAGGCCAGGGTGCACAGTGGCAATCTTCGGTTTAGACAGTCCCCAGTAGGCCTGAGAGCATTTGTAGCATCCCCTGCAGAGAATTGGGGTCGTATCCTCCATTCCCATCAGGGGAGCCCAGTTGTGCCTTTTAACACCCACCACATGACTAATTTCCATGGCTTAAAATAATCAAAGGTGAGGCAGGAGTCCATGGATTTGCTGTTCCAAAGCCCAGCTGATTTTTAGAGTTACTGAGCTGACTAGAGCAATAAAGGGGGATTGTAGAATTGAAGAGAAAATTATGAGATGCAGGTTATTATTATTATTATTTTGTCACAGGTTTGGTTGAAATTCAGGAAGAAATCAAAACCAAACGAAAGGCTTGAGGATCCAGAGGTGAGTGGTGGTAGGGCAGGGTGTGCGTATCTGCTCTTCTATTCTGGTTGGACAGATGTGGTAATTAGAAGCTTTTTGCTTAGCATTTCAAATTTCTGTTGAAAATCTGAACTGATAGATAAAAACACAAGGTGTATGTATTAGATTACATACTGTGTAGTCGGATTAAATCTTCAATCTCCTCAATCGTTTACAACTTCTTTATGGTGCAAAGACCCAAAGTCAGTATACAGTCACCATGAGTGGTCACCTACTGTGTGATAGACAGTGTACCCCAAACTTATAGTGCTGTCTAACCACTACTAGGTACCATTGACAAACATCTCCACAGTACGCATTTATCTCTCCCTCCCTCCCTCCCTCCCTCCTTCCTTCCTTCCTTCCTTCCTTCCTTCCTTCCTTCCTTCCTTCCTTCCTTCCTTCCTTCCGCTGGGTCCCACAGACTAAGACTAACCTGGAATTCACTCTACAGCCCAGGATGACCTTGAACTTGTGATCCTCCTGTATCTGCTGCTCAGTGTTGGGGTCACAGGCATGCCCTACTGTGAGTGTACAACAGTGGGTTTATGTGGTCCTGGGTACTGAACCCAGGGCTTCCTCATGCACACACACTAGGCCAGCACTCTATGGACTCAGCTACCTCCTAAGTTCCAACTTTCCCACTTTACTGAAATCTCAATGTCTATTTTTTCTTGAATGAGATCAGAGGTTGAGACGACGTGAGGTCTGTAGTCCATATTCCTGTGAGGCAGCAGTGGTGTGGGCCGAGTGGCCCGACTTTCTGGGTGCTCCGACCCCTCCCTGTTGCACCTGTATGCGTGTTCCTGGCTGAGGCTTTGTAGGGGTCAAGTTCACCCCAATAGTCCTAGCAGCTCCATGGCTGTGACATGTACTCTGTGCTCACTAAGTAGGTCTCCGATTTTATCAAGCAGGAGTGACATGGGGTTTCATGTTAATTAGCTGATTTAAAATATTAGATATTTTATTAATTTATGATGTTAAATGAATTAGATTGATTAATATTAAAAATTAAAATAAGAATGTCCATTGTGCTGGGCTTCCAAGTCCATCCGTGGAACACTACTGAGGACCTGGAGCACGCTCCCTGCCTATGTTCTAGTCAAGAGACAAGCTCACGTTTCCGATAGTTTCAAATAGTTGGAGGAAAGTCTGAACAACTGTGGAAATTTGGATGAGAATGGCCCCCATGGGCTCATAGATTTGAATGCTTGGCCACCAGGGAGTAACACTATTTGAAAGGATTAGGAGACAAGGTCTTGCTGGAAGAAGAATGTCACTGGTGGTGGCCTTTGAGGTTTTCAAAAACCCAAGGTAGGCTCAGTGTCTCTCTCTCCCAGCTTCCTGCTGATCAGATGCAGAACTCCTCTCCAGCACCATGTCTGCCAGTGTGCTGCCACGCTTCCCCCACGATGAGAATGGACTAAACCTCTAAACTGTAAGCCAGACCCCATTAAATGCTTTCCTTTTTTAAGAGTTGCTGAGGTCATGGTGTCTCTTCACAGCGACAGAACACTGTGACACAAGGTTTCAGGAAATAGTGCACAAAGGACCAACACAGCCAACAGTAACACAGGAGGAGGAAGCCAGGTGGGGAGGCACGCACCTGTCATTACAGCCCTGGGGAGGCAGAGACTGCAAATGTCTGGCATTCTCTGGCCAGCCTACAGTGAACTCAGGTCAGTGAGAAACCAAGTTCCAAGGCCAAGAATGTGGGTGGCACCTGAGGTTGTCCTCTGGCCTCTAGGTGTGCATGCACACATGCGTACCCTGACATACCTGTGGTACACCAACCTGCACACATGCACATAATAATAAATAAATGTGGTAAACAGAATCATGGAAAGGTGTGGCCTGGGTTAGAGCTGGAGCAATGATATCACAAAGTCAGGCAAAGCTGCACACCTGGTAAGAATCTGAGCAGGCCACAATTCAGGAGGCAGAGGGGTTGGCAACGTGTGGGCCAAGGCAGACTTGGTACCACGGTCAGAGGGGTTGGCAACGTGCAGGCCGAGGCAAACTTGGCTGTAGTCCCTCAAACAGGAGGAAGGCCATTACGGTAGCACAATGAGGAAGAAAATGATGGAGATGGAGAAGCAGGCAGGTCCTACTCAGATGAGCTAGTCACCGGAAGTGTTTTGGCTAGGGGGAGAGTGGTGCTCTGCCTCAGGACACTGTCACAGTGTTGTGCTGGCTTTTGGTTGCGGGTGGGCTCCTCTGTAAAGTGTCCATTATGGTTCCTCAGCCGGCCTTGGTGTTGGTGACATATGCAGGTGTCTCGGTGTGCCTCACTGGGGGTGCAGTTCCCATGTGGTCAGTGGCGGATAGGTTTCCATGAGCTTTGTGGAGTCGGGACCACCCCAGTGAGGACCAGGCACACGCTGCTTCAGGTAGCTGACTTGAAAGGGGCTCAACACAGTCTGGCCAGTTCCTGGGACGATGCCTTGTGACAAGTTGGTTGTCCACCTGGGTAGAACTGCTCGTAGACCCCTGCTTTCCCTCTATTACACACAGTCTCTTTGTTCTGGGTTGGTACTGAGATGGGACAGTTGGTGCTGTGTACTTAATACTGTTCTTTATGAGGCCATTGTGTGCCTCTGTCCCATGGCTCCTCTGCGTCCGTCCCTCACTGTGCTCAGACTCTCTGGGGGAGCAGAGTTGTCCTCTCCTTGCTTTGGTCCTTTGATGTAGAAGGAAATAGGTCACAGCCCTCTAGTGAGCCATCCTGGTCAGAAACTTTCACCAATATTCAACCTTAGCTACTGAAAACTTGGTAATCAAATGTAGGTGGGTTTATATGCCTGATCTCAAAACCTTTCCGTGAAAGGAATCAAATAAGTCCTTTAGAAGTTCATGGTCATTATGTATTGGGATGCCAGTGTTTTAGAGACACAGGCAAATTAAAATTAAGTTCGTCTTTACTTTTCAAGTTGTGATTACCAGAAATGTTCTCATCCCATGGGACTATGACACAGCAGTTTCTGCAGATTCTGCACATAATTTAGAACCGAATATGAACCAAGGTCCTTGCGACAACCAGAAAATCTGTTAGCTACTTCCTACAATGCAATTGGATATCATTTCCTTAACATGCGTGTGAAGGCGGTTCTAAGTTGCAGACTTGTGTGCAACCATGTATACTCAATTCTCGCAGCTATATTTTAGGGCATGGTATTGTTCACTGGATGGGATATACTGTGCTATTCCTTGTAGGAAGTAAGACAGTATGGAAAGACAAGGGAGGTAGAAGAGAGCAAATTGACAGCTGCCATGCTCAGAACCACGGGTTATATTTTCCTAGGTTTGTTTGTTTTTATTTCTCCTTCGTATTAGGAATTGATACAAGGACCTTGTGGTATATAAATGTGCTACTAAGTTGTTTCCCTAGGCTCCTCCTTGTTTGTCTGTTTATTTTGTTTTAACTTTAAATTTTGAGATACTCCATATCCTAGGCAAACCTTGAATTTGCCCTCACACCGTCTCAAGCTTCCACATAGCTAGGACCACCAGGTCAGGCCAGACTCTGAAGTTGGATATTTTGTTGTTGTTGTTGAAGAAGAAGAAGAAGAAGAAGAAGAAGAAGAAGAAGAAGAAGAAGAAGAAGAAGAAGAAGAAGAAGAAGAAGAAGAAGAAGAAGAAGAAGAATATAAAATAGCCTTCTTGGATTGCTGGGATTGGAGTGGTGTCCCAGAAACATGAAAAAAACAGCAAGAGCCATTGTAGAGTGATGTTTTTATTTCCCATTTGAAGCTGTGGAAGGAATCATTTCCTGTTTGTTAAAGTAAAGTTGGGTTCTGTTCTGTGGAGGCAGTCGCCCACAGACAGCTGCTCCAGCCCCCTCATCTGTGCTGACTTTGAAGGTGTCGCTCCCGCATTATCTGAGGTGTGCACAGTGACACCAGACCCAGACTCAAGTTCATGGGTCAAAAACCTTCTTTTCCTTTCCTGCTGAAATCTCCACCTCCATCTATTGTAGCCCAGGGCCACCGACCCACATCGGGTTAATGACAGCAACTTCCTCTTGCACCCTCCAAAACACAGTTGATGCTTACACTCCATCCCTGCAGAGCCCGGGGCAGAGGAAAAGGTGAAGAAACAGCCCGTGTCGATTTCTCCTCATTGTTGTGTCAAAAGGACATTACAACTGTGTTTCCTCTACAGAGGGCAAGCAGAAGAGGAGCAGACAGGAACACAGGTGTCCCCTTCCTGCCCACGGATGGCCGGACACAGGCCATCCATCCTCTTACCCTCTCTTCAGCTGCTTTCAGGAGCCATAGGCTTTGCTGTGGAACCCAGCTCTTCCCCATGCAGACACCTCATGTCTGAGCCAACTCAGTCATGTGGAGACCAGAGTAAAGCCAAGGGTGAGCTGAGCACCAACACTGACATGTGCAGTCATGTGGGGACCAGAGCGAAGCCAAGGGTGAGCTGAGCGCTGACACTGACATGCGTGTCTATTTCTAATTTACCAAAATGGAATTGGAGGTTGTAGGTACAGCTCAGTGGCAAGCACTTGTCTCATTTATGCCTGTCCTGGGTTTGATCCCTAACACTGGGGGGGGGGGAGTTATTTCATAGTTTACAACCCGTGATTACAGATGGTAGGTACCAGCATACTCAGCTCTCTGTCCTAGTAGCTTGCAAGATGAACATTGGGCTGAGCGAAGACAGCGTAATATTGCAGTTACGTAGTTCAGCACATATCAAGTGAAATAATTAGACAATTACCCGTTACATATTCAAAACATTGTATATGTTTTGTATCGTTTGTATCCTGTCCATCAGCCGAGATGGTTGTGGGCACAGCATCGTGGGGGTCAGACGGGCAGAGTTCTGGGAGGAGTGCATGCTAGGTCAGGACTGATGTCCCTCTGAACAAGAGCATGGATGCTCTGTGCTGCCTTCTCTGTTCTCTTCTGTATATAGAGATGTGTAAACTCTTCCCTTGATTTTCAGTCTTCCATTCTTTAGTGGTTTTCCCCCATTATTCCTTCCATTCATATACTTAAAATCACCAGTTTACCCATGCTGTCTTGTACTTCAGAAGATATAGAGCATATCAAAAGTGATATCCTAACAAAAACAAACACACCTCTTGAAGGGATATGGGGAGTCCTGAGAGTTCACAGCCAGCGGGGGTGGGCAGATGTGGGCCATGAGCCACATCTCAGTCTTCCAGAATGTTGGGGGAAGATGGTAGGATGGAGGAAGATGGGGGTGGCCTGGCAGGAAGACTCGGAGAAAGAGCAGCACATGAAGTAGTGAGGCGGGCATTTGACAAGAGGGGAATCCATACCCGAGTTACTGGGGCAATGCATTTAGGTCTTTAGGAGGTGAGATGGTAAATCAAAGATCAGAAAGTGCCCAAGACCATGTTACTCGGGGTCAGCCGCAATCTGGGACTCAAACTCATGACAGAGTCAGTTCTGCCTGTAGGGTGGTCAGTCTGGATTGTCGGCTTGGTGAGTCCTAGGATCAATGGGAGTCGCGCCTCTGGGAAGGTCTCTGAGGACGCTTCCAGGATGGGGATGATCCTTGCAGGATGGACTGTCCAAGCATAGAGATCAGAGTGGTGGGAGTCTGATAAAAGTTGCCCCCCCAGCCCTGGGCATGAGAACACTTTAACTCCTAGTCGGTGGCTCTGTTTGGGAAGGTTGGTTGATGTAGCCTTATTGGAAGAGGTATGTCACTGGAGGAAGGGTCTGAGTATAAAATGCCCCACTTCCTTCCAGCTCACTCACTCTGCATCAGGTTTGTGGTTTGAGGATGCGAATTCTCAGCTCTGCTCCTGATGGCCACCTGGCCACACTTCCTATCCTGTCCTCCATGATGGGGTCTTACCCACTGGATCTGGGAGCCAGTATGAGCTCTTCCTTAAGTTGCCTTTGGCCCTGGTGTTTTATCACAGCAACAGAAACGAAGCTAATGTGGGAGAGACAGTCTGCTCAGCTGCCAACCTGCCCCAGGTTCTCATTGCTAACACTGCTGTCCTGTGCCGACCCAGACTCCGGCTTCTTGCAGCCCTCCAGTATGCATTAAGGACCAGAGGCTCCAGGAATCCTCCTGGCCTTCAGCATCAGATTGATACTGCTGAGCACCTGCCTTCGTTGGGGACAGAGCTACTGGGTCTCAGCATCCTCAGCTTGCCACTGTTGGCCATGACATAAGCCATTCCAGTAACACCCACCTTAGAATATCTACACATGTGACCTGATCTGCTTCCCGAGAGAACTGAGTAGAACTCGTCAGTTCTTCAGGGGTTCACAGGTCTGCTGTAGCTGTGTCTACAAAGGTTCTGTCTCAAGGGCCCATCCACTCTGCTGTTGGTAAGGAAAGCTTCCCATACAACAGCATAAGAGATGAGAAGTGGGAACCAGGTCAGGAAAGTGAGGCACCCAAAGTACAGGGCCCGAGGGACACTAGCCTGAGTCTTAGAATGAGTGACTCTTCATAAAGTTTACACACATGTGCACACATGTGCTCACACACACTCCCACAAACATGAATAACCATGCGGGGAGGTGCATGCTTGTCTTTCACAGTTACAGACACCCGCATAGTCAACTCTGTGTGACCCCCTAGAAATCTTAAGGATGCCCCACACCTCAAGAGCATATGGGTGGTGTACCAGCCACTTTTCTAATTGCTGTAACCAAATACCTAGTAGAAAAACCTCTGTGTGTGTGGGGGGGGGCAGGTATTTTGGCTAATAGTCTCAGAGGATAAAGTAGAGAAGGATAGGTAGGCTCCTCGGGGTCAGCCAGGAGCTTGGAGGAGCTGGTCACATTGTAGCAGCATACAGGAAGCAGGGAGAACAGGCAGGTTCCAGGGGTAGACACCACCTCGGAGGACCAACCTGGCAACTCACATAGATCTCACATGTCAAGTTTTACATAACTTCCCCAGATGGTACTACTAATGGGGACCAAGTGTCAGACACAAGGCTGTAGGGAATATTCCTGTCAGGGTTGCTGGTGGGAACTGGCTTCCGTAGAGGGTATGCAATCTCTGTGCATTAGTTGCTTTTCTCATCTTTCTAATGACTGTGACAAAATAAAACGCAGCTTTTGGGAGGAAAGGTTGATTTGGGCTCCTGGTTAGAGAGCAGGAGGGTCTATCACTGAGGGGAGGCACGCTTCCGGCAGCGGAAGCTGTGGCTGCGACTCCTCACATCTTAGAAGGTCAGGATGTAGAGGAAGGACTATATCTGTGACTGCAATCTTTCTCTTTTCTCTCTTTTTATTTGTTTGGGATCATAGTTCATGGGGTGGGTAGGTTTTCCTCACTCAGTTAAGCCTCTTTGGGAAAGCCCTCACAGAAACACTCAAATGAGTGCCTCATTAATACACCAGATTTTTAAAATATAAATAAAACAATTGTTTATTTGTTCATTCGGTTGTATGTGTATATGTGTAACTGTATGCACACTCTGTGTGTGTGTGTGTGTGTGTGTGTGTGTGCCCAAGAAGGCCAGAAGAGGGCGCTGGATGCCCCAAAGCTGGAGTTACATGATATGAGTGTTGGGAACCAAACTAGGATCCTCTTGAAGAGCAGCAAGTGCTCTGAACCACTGAGCCACAGCTCTGTCCCTCCCTGGGATTTTCTTAATTCAATCAAGCTGACAATTGAAATTCAATTTGTTAACAAAGAAAGTTTCCTCTCTGTGAAAAGCCACTCAGCTCATCCACACATAGGACCATTTTTTAAAACTCAGCTCCCCAGAGTATTGAGTGATGACCAAGTTCTAATCCCAGCTCTGTGGCTAGCTGTGTAGGGAAACTTGGAAAAAGCAGCTTCCTGTCTTTGGGGTACACAGTTTTCTATGCTATGAAATGTATGCATCAAGCTGAGTGATCTTCAGTTTCTCCACTCAGCTCTGTCAATCTAAGGAAATGAAAAAATTAGGGAAAAATCCGAATTTTCCTGGGAGATAAAAAGGAATATGGGAATCTATTATCTGACCCTTCAAAGAAGACTGTCTTTTGCAGTTAAGATCTGGCAACATCTGAGATGATTGTGGCTCCCCAAACCTCCCACAATCAAGGCAGGCTGCTTTCTGTGCCCTGTGTGGTGTTTGGCAGTAGGTAGACAGCTGGGCTGTGAGGGCATCCCATTGCTGTCTTACACATTTACAGTCGCTGGTTGAGGTTGTTATAAACAGCTCTGCTCTATTTAGGGAGCTGATGATCAATAAGGCAGATAATATTTTCATCATATTTAAGAGGCTAACGCTGTGGAGGCTGCCTGTCAGGGGCCTCTGTTTTCTTAGCAGCTTTGCAATTTCCTGTGGTCTCCCACGCAGGCTTTTTGCTTTGTGGAGCCTTTTCCTCTGTTCCAGGCACCAGAAGATCCATTGCCAGTCATTTGTTAATGCTGGAAAAAAATGTTACTTCTGGTAGAATGAGGGAGAGAGAAAGAGACAAATACAGAGAGACAGAGACATAAAGACAGACAGACAGAAACAGAGACAGACAGATAAAGACAGAGACATACAGACAGGGACAGACAAGAGACAGATAGACAGACTGGGACACAGAGAGACAGAGAAAGAGAAACAAAGAATAATGGCAAGATTTTCTTTTTGCCATGTTTCCAAACAGTGAGAAAACAATGGAATGTTTGCCTTAAATTTGTGTCTCTGGCCATAATGATGAGAGCATTTCTTGAAGACAAAAATCTGTCTTTTGTCTTATTGTTGCCATCTTCTGTCATAGGGAAATCTGCTCGGGCTGGCGGCTCCATGTTATTCTTTTTTTTTTTTTCTCCACTTCAAATCTGTCACTTGTCCAGATTGTGAAGTATCTTGACTCAAATATGGGTTTGGAGAATGTGACTAAAACAGCTGTGATTTGAGAGGCACCTCTGGTCATTCTGTTTGTGACATTTCACTCCGGGCTGTAGTGATGGGGAGAAACCAAATTGGAAGGAACTGTCTGCATTTCTCTATGCTACATCTGGGACCCTGGACTCTTCCCTTTGTGCTTTACAGAGCCTTGAGTGATAAGAGAGGTGGGAACATGGCAAGGCAAAAGCCCCCCCCCCCCCCGCTGTGCTCACACTGAGAATACTGGGGACATTCCCAAGACTCACTTTTTTCCCCATTCCAACAAGCAAGATATTCACCAGCATTCTGACTTGAAATTCTCAGGACTTGAGTATGGCAACTGTAGCATGGATCTCTGCAATGGATTATTTCCCTAATGGACACATGTGATACATAGTAGCTACTCTGTAGTATTTGATGAGCAGAAGACTGACTGTATGAATGGAGTTTTGGTTTGGATACTTTATAATGTTTTGTGTGTGTGTGTGTGTGTGTGTGTGTGTGTGTGTGTGTGAGAGATAGAATCTTGGAGTTGAGTAGTGAGTGTTTCCAATTATTAGCAGTATAATGAAGTGTCTTTCCATGACCTTCTGCAGACTTCTTCTATCACTGTTTTTTTTTTTAATGAGTATTTTGTATGCATATGTACCAATACATGGTTGGTTCTGTGGATGCCAGAAAAGAGCATCGGATCCTTTGGAACTGGAATTACAAATGGTGAGCTGTAATGTGGGTGTCAGGAACCGAACCTGAGTTTTCTGTAAGAACAGCGAGTTCTCTTCAGTCCTCACGACTTTTAAAATATAGTTTTAATGCTTGATTTTTTTTCTTAGACTGAATCTTGCTCTGTAGCTCAGGCTCTGTAACCCAGGCTGACCTTGAGCTCTGTCCTTAAACATTTATGTCTGGAGAGCATTGATTATAGTTTAAAGCCACCATACCTGGTGGTTTGGATCTTAAATGTCCTCTAAAGGCTATGAGTCAAACGTTTGTGTCTCCAGCTTGTAGAATTATAGGGAAGCAGTGGGGGCTTTAGGAGCTCGGACCAAGTATTAGAAAGTTAGGTCATGGAGCCATCTCTCTACAGGAGACACCAGGGCTCTGGCCTCTTCCTGTCTCCTTTTCTCCCTCTTGGCCACAGTAAGATGAATGAGTTTACTCTCCCACATGCTTCCCACCATGACACTGGTTCACCAGTGGCTCAGCAAAAGCAGGGCTAGCTAGGCACAAACTGGGACCTCTGAGACCATGACCCCAGATAATCTTCCCTCCTTTTAAGGTGTTTATTTCACACAATGTGTCCCAGTGATAGAAGGAGACATTATATACAGCCCCTAATATCACCAATGTCAGTCGGCTTTGTACAAAAGCCTATGACTATGGTACCCCAGGTTGAGGAGGAGAGCAGAATGGGATGCCACTTGTGACATGTCAAGGTGAAGCTGTGCTTTCCAGGATGGAAGGAAGGGACGGTTTAGGAACAAGAGAGGTGAAGATGACGATCCCTACACCCCAACAAGGGGACAGATTTGGGGTTCTCAAAGCAAATTTTCTTTAATCTCTCTCTCTCTCTCTCTCTCTCTCTCTCTCTCTCGTGTGTGTGTGTGTGAGGGGGGTTTACATGTGTGCAGCTGTGTAGGCATGTATGTGCATGTGTGTGTGAAAACCAGAAACTTTGGTGTCAGGTGTTGTAGAAGTTTTCTATCATGGTTTTGCTTTGGTTGTCATTATTATTATTATTATTATTATTATTATTATTATTATTATTAATTATTGGTTGTTTATTATTGTATTATTATTATTATTATTATTATTCTTTCAGATAGGGTCCTGCTCTGGCTCAGAGCTGGGTGGCCAGCCAGTGAGCCCCAGGGATTTTCCTTGTGTCTCTCTCCATAAGTCTGAGATTACAAGCATGCACCCCCACACTCAGGTATTGTATTTATTTTTATTTGCATTTTGGGGATGGAACTGGGGTCCCCATGCTTAAGAAGCAAGCGTTCCAGCCAGCTGAGCTGGATCCCTGACCCTCTTGCTTTTTTTTTTTCTCTCTGGTCCTTTTATTTATTTATTTATTTTTCTGAGACAGGGGTCTCCTGCATCTCAGGCTTCCCTTGAACTTACTAAGTAACTGAGGATGACCCTGAATTTCTGATTCCTATGTCTCCACCTCCTGAGTGCTAGAATTACAGGCATACACCTCCATGGTTGGTTTATACATATTTTCTCTTTCTAAAAACAAAGTTCTAATTCAGTCGCAATGAATGAAGCCCTAGATAATGGCTCCTGTAGGCTTTTATTTTACTTCAATGTGTTTATTTATTTATTTATTTTAAAGTCCTCAAGATACACGAGCAGATGTCAGGTAGTCAAGGCCCAGGAAGACAGCCAGACATTTGTGATCCTCAGGTGAACATGACATATGTATGTGGCTTACAGCGCAATCAGGAAGGCTTACTTCATTAAACTCTACACCCACCCAGAAGGGTAGATGCTATTCAGTTTTTTATTTTATTTTAATGTATAGTCTTAACTCTCCGGGTGTTTTGTTTGTTTGTTTGTTTTGTTTTGTTTTGTTTTGACAAGTTCTCACTGTGTAGTCCTGACTGACCTGGAACTTCCTATGTAGATCAGGCTGGCCTAGAACTCACAGGTACCCTCCTGCCTCTGTCTCCCCAGAGCTGAGGCTAAGGTGCTCTACCACACCCAGCACAGAGACTGTTTATCCCTACTTTAAAAGAGAAGGGGCAAGCTTGTCAGATGCAGCTAGTCCAGGGTCACACAAGGAATGAAGGTCGGGGTTCAGAGACAGGGCTGCTAGCCACAGACGGCAAGCCCTGGCACTAGAGGGGCAGTACGGTCCTGGTATTGCCACAGCAGCTTCTGACCTCACTTCCTGGGGGACCCCCAACAGACCCCCAGAGCTTCAGGAGTGCATTGAGTAGTTACTGTACCAGATGGGAATGTGGGACCCAGACTTGGCAGAAGAGAAAAAGTGGGGATCTGGGATGGCAGTAACTGTGGGATGGTGGGGGTGGGGCTAGGGGCGGGGCTGCAGCCCTGCTTCTGCTGAGTCTGAGGAAGACCCCCCCCCCCCCGTGTTGCTTATGCTCCCCCTGCTCACTTTTCACGCGTGCAGAGAAAAATCAGTCCACTGATTTAGGAGACACGGGTCTCTCATGCACTAATAGAAAAGCTATTATTATTAAATTATCAAAAGCAGATGGCTTTTATTTCTTCCTCCTTAATATTTTCTGCTTTAGTTGAGACATTTTGGGAAATAGAGACAGACAGAAAACAATTGAAGTCATCTGTGTTCTGTCCAATCAGATAATATTTTAGTCTGTTTCCTTCTAGTCTTTCCCCATTCCCTCTCTATGGTCTCTAACTATGTGTATCAAATACTTGTTGTGAAGGTTTGTATATGCTCAGCCCAAGGAGTGACAGGATTAGAAGGTGTGGCCCTGTTGGAGTGGGTGTGGACCTGTTGCAGTAGGTGTGGCCTTGGTTTAACTATGGGCATGGGCTTTAAGACCCTCATCCTAGATGCCTGGAAGCCAGTATTCTGCTAGCAGCCTTCAGAGGAAGATGTAGAAACTCTCAGCTCCTCCAGTGCCATGCCTGCCTGGATGCTGCCATGTTCCTGCCTTGATGATAATGGACTGAAACTCTGAACCTGTAAGCCAGTCCCAATTAAATGTTGTCCTTATAAGACTTGCCTTGGTCATGGTGTCTGTCCACAGCAGTAAAACCCTAACTAAAGGCACTTAGTTTATTTTCCAAATTAGCTTGGCACCTAGCTGCTTCAGCCTGACATGATCTAAGGAGGGTTCCTTCTTACTGCGTGCTTCTACAGAGAACTTTTTCATGTGGTTCAGTAGTCCCACGTGCATGTGACCATGATTTATTTACTGACACCGCCCCCCATGGACATGAAAGTAGTCTGTGATGTTTCCTGGTTATAGATACACAGCTCCCTCTCAGCTGGTCCCCATCTCCGGTGCCGGTTTGTTCTTGTACGTGTGCTTCTGCCTTGGTCTCTCCTGTCACTTCCCCGCCCTGTGCCCCATTTCTGAGAACTGTGTCTCTGCTTGGTCTCCTCTGAAAGCCTCAGTTCCTTGCAGGGACTAGTGCCCTGTCTTTGAAACCACTCTCTCCTTGGCTGACCCACCTGTCGTTAGCCCTGTCAGGGAGGCTGGTGGGTATTCCTGGCACAGGCCTGCTACCTTTCCCGGCACAGGCCTAAGCCTAAGGATGCTGAGGATGGGAAGAAAGAGTTTAGGGGAAGGAGATGTCTTGGGGAAGGACAACACCAGGCGTGAGAGTGAGTGGGCCTGAGGAGAGCAGAAGGGATGCTTGCTACACAAGACCAACAAGGGAACCTGGACTAGAATCTTACGCTTGCCCAGCCTGTCCCATGTTCTCATGGGTCCCCTGGCTGAGCCATTAGTTAGTCTGGACCCGCTCGACCTTGCCCCTTCTCTGTGTTATTTTCGTGGTCTTTTCCAGTCTCAGTTCAATCAGAGATTTCCCAGGCTCTGTCTTGTGGCCACTATTGTGTCTCAGTAATGTTCTCAAAGGCCTTTGAGGCCTGTTATTTTGGTTAGGTAATTGGAACTACATAGTGGAAGAAGTAATAATTCCCTGAGAACACAGCCTGTCTGACAAACAATTCTCATACATGGAAGGCAACCCAAGCTATCTACCTGTGTATCTCTCTTTCCTACCAAGCTAACAGTAAACCTCATTAGGCCAGGTTTGGGGCGCATTCTCTTTTCACGTGGGGTGACATGGAGCACACAAGCTTCTGTGAGCTTGGGATGGTGTGGGCTCTCTGGCCAGCCGACCTAAGCTATCTACCTGTGTATTTCTCTTTCCTACCAAGTTAACAGTAAACCTCATTAGGCCAGGTTTGGGGGTCATTATCTTGTTCACGTGGGGTGACACGGAGCACACAGGAGGTATCAGCAGGGAGCCACTCCTGGAGTTCTTGGATGAGCTCACGGACACTTCAGTCTTTTGTCCCGTGTCAAGCAGGTCGGAGCGCTTGGAAGCAAGATGGCTGAAGTATAAGGTTTAGGGAGGGCAAGGATGGTGCTTCAACTTCCTGGGGTTCTGATGGACGAGGGGGAGGGGGATAATGAAGGTTACAGCAGAGGACACAGGCAAGGAGGCACACCAGCTGCTGAGAGGGACGTGGCCGATTGCAGAATGAGTCTGAGGGAGGGTGAAGTATGATAAGAAAAGCCCAAGGAGAGGATGAAAAGAGGTTTGCACCAGAGGTCAAGGCAGATAATGAGAAACACTCCCCGTACCAGAGGAAAGGCGGCCGAGGGAGGAGGGCGTCGGCACCCCCTCCCAAGACAGAACAGAGGCAATTTATCGATGGACACCGGGGTTGGAAATTAAATGGATCTTTGCTAGGTCTGCTCACAAAAGGAGGGCAGAGGACAGGTCCCACAAAGACAAGCATTTCCCGAAGGACAGGAAAAACCATCACAAAAGACATGGGTGTATGTAGAGAAGAGAAAAGCATCTTATTTCCATAGCTGGGTACCTGACCTTCTGGGGTTGGCAAACAGGGTCCAAATGGGACCTCAATTGAGGAAGCCAACCTCTTATCATTGCACTACCAAGCCCAAAGCTGCCAACTGTCTGGTGCCTGTGTCTCCACGGGGACATAGTTTGTCGCATTCTCTTCCTGGTCTGAAGCAAACTGCTTCCGACAGGCCCTTTCGCTGGATGAGGACTTAGAAAGCAAAGCATTGCAGGCTTTGCCGGGTATCTTCCTGGATGGTGTCTGCAAGGTACTGCTTTCCGGCAAAGAAGGCCAAGAGGAAACAAGACACTGCTCAGAGGCCTGTGGACAGGGAAAGCACTGTCTCCCGTTGTGCCAGAATGGTTCGGGGCAGTCAGCCAAGTGGCTTTAGGCTGGGGGAGCATGGTTGGAGCTCTGAGGTCAGAGACACTGAGGAGGGGTCAGGGTTAGGGGCTCCTGGAGGTCTCAAGCTGTCATGTTTGACACCGGCTGCTTTCCTGGTGCTGGAGATGATGTTACATTCTGTCCTTCTGAGAAAGAAAGGGGCGGATTGGGGATGAAGCAGGGTCTCCTGCATCTTAGCCTGGAGTCAGTACTGCAGTTGAGGATAACCGTGAATGTCAGCCAGACCCTCCTGCCTCTACCAGAGTAGCACTAGATGAGGTCGCAGATGCCTGCCACTGTCCCTCGCTGTGTAGCGCTGGGGATTGAACCCAGGACCTCTCGCGTGCCAGGTCGGCACTTTCCTACTGACTTATTTGCATAACCTGAGAAGATGGACATTTCTGTAACTGTTAGAAACCAGGGCTGATGCTCAAGGCCACACTAGACATGGTGATGGATGCCCTTCCAGAACATCTCATCCATCTATATCCATCTCCCATCCACAGTGAGACAAGACAGCATGCTGACCTCCATTCCCCACAGGAAAACTGAAAGCAGACTCCATCTGCGCCCACTGTGGCTTTACAAAGCTTGGTTCTTAGCTACCAAGCAAAGCCGAGGTCTTGCACTTGGCTCTGTGAGTCTTCCTGGTTCCTGACTACACACTGTGTGCTGGGGAGGCCACGGAGGGTAAGATGTTTTCTCCTCTGTGCCTTCTGCTCAAGGAATTTACCGGAATGCAAACCTGACTCAGAAGGAAAAAGCCAAATGCTGACAGCAAACACAACCCAGTGAATGCTATGGAGTGTGGGCCTTGCCTGGGAGAATGACTCTCAGACTCTAGAATTAGGAGGAGGTGTGAGCCATACATTATATAGTTACAGGTTAAAAAGGATTTGGAAGTTGAGAATAATCTTTGGCAGTTAAGAAACAAAAGCTCAGGAGGGTTAGTTACATCTCTAGATTTTATCTGGAGAGACTGCTCTCCAGGGGTCTAAATTCCAGGACCTATGACTAACTCACAGTACCTTGGGGACTCTTGACCTCCTGCATAAGCTGTAAGCCAGAAGGCTAATGAAGCCCCCTACTTCCAGCCTAGACTTGGATCACTTTGGAGAAAAGCAGAGAGAGAGAGCACATAGCAGGATCCTCCTCTGTCACCTGGGAGACTTTATGAAGTAATGACAATAAGAATATGTCAGGCAGAGGGAGTGGGGGAATAAAAGGGATGGGAGAGAACCCGAATCCTGCCAGAGTTCCAGTGCTCTGGACGTGTGGACGCTGGGGACTGATGTGAGCTCTCCACACGATCCCGGGTGGTCATCTGGCTGTGGCGAGCCATGGAACCCCGGTCCTGGTGAGGGGGTAGAGGAGAAGGAGCACTATGAGGTCTCTGGGCCTCACAGAGGCCAGAGATGACAGGTTCTAGCTCTTGGGCATCGAAGGATGTTGCTAGACACTGTGGAAGAGCTGAAAACAAAGTGGGGGCCCTGGGGGTAGCTCAGTCAGCCCCAGGGCCGAAGGGAGAAGAGGGTAGGGGAGAGGGGGTGCTGGGGGGTTCCCACATGGGTGAGAGTCCTTGGTCTGGCTCATGGCTGGAGTGCAGGAAGGTCCTCTGGCAGGAGGTTAAGGCTCTTTAGAGGAAAGCCTAGTCCATCGTTCAAGCATGGTGGGTCTTGATGATCAGAGACAGTCTATAGTTTTAGAGCTTTATTGTAGAAAGGCAGAGAAGAAGAGAGAAGGTAGAGAGAGAGAAGCAAGCCATGGCCACATGGAGGGGGGGAGGGAGGGAGAGGAGGAGAGCTAGAGATGAGATTGAGAGGTAAGAGCTTAAGAGAGCAAAGAGGGGCCAAGCGGCTCCTTTTATAGTGGGCTGGGCTACCTTGCTGTTGCCAGATAACTGTGGGGAGGAGCATACCTGGCTATAGTCAGGTAACTATGAGGGTGGAGTCTAGCCAGAATGCCAGGAGCTTGGGACATTGTCTGTGTGACTATAGTCACAGGATCATGGAGTTGGGGGTTCCGTGGTGTCAGGCTGGGAGCATGTCTGTCTGGGAGCATGGCTCACTGTTCCATCCATTGTAGAGTTTCTACTGGGTCTCCAGAGAAAACAGGCTGCCTTTCACGGTCCCACAAGAATAAATACAGACCAGGGGGCTTCCCCACTCTCCCTCTCCCTTTGAAATGTCTTAGCACGTACATCTGTCTGACATTGTGACATGATGTCACCTCCAAGTCTCACCCTCAAGAACTGTGCAACACAGCACAAAAGAACGAAGAATATTTTAAGCAAGTTTACGATTTTTATACAAGCCTGTATCCACAGCTTTCTGGGGGCTCACGTGGCTCAAGAGCTGCTGGTTGGAACCCTCCAGGACTCGAGCTGTGTCCAGCTGTGCAACAGTGTGGTCTGCCGCTGCCTGATGTGTCTCTGGTTAAAGGAAGAACATCATGAGTTCAGACTCCTCTTCCGACTTCAGTTTTCCCATCTGTAGTAGGTCTACATTCTACCCTGATTCTATAGAAACACTCGGTAACTGCAGGAAGACGAATGGTGTGAGAGGGAAGCGTCCTCTTCCAAAACTTTGTTTATCAGGTGCAAATGCGCACATTTAATGCTTTGGTGGATTTGCTTTCCTTATATGTGCACACACACATACACGCACACACACGCACACGCGCGCACACACACACACACACACACGCACGCGCGCGCACACACACACGCGCACACGCACACGTGCACACACACACACGCGCACACACACGATTTAGGTATGCTTCAGTGGATTATACTGTATCTCCAAACCTTGCCACAACTACTCTCTTCATCTGTCTTTTACTAAAATCTTCATTATTCTTACTTGTTCATTAGCTTAAGTTGATTATGCTCTTCCTTACATGGATGTAGTGTGGCTTATCAGCATGGGAATGATTTATTTGACAAGTGCATGGATGTTATCAACCCTTTTTATCTTTTATTCTTATTTTATTTCATTTTTGTTTATACCTGATTCCTGGGTGTGGAATTATGAAAACAGACCATGTCAACATGCTACTTTTTTGTTGTTGTTGTTGTTGCTGTGACCCAGAATCTGTCAATCAGCAATGTCAGGATCGGGAAGAGTTAATCTGTCTCATGGTTTGAGGGGAAACAGTTTGCCATGGCAGGGAAGTGTGTGGTGACAGACACTGCACTCAGCTGTGGTAGTAGAAGCAAAAGGCTGCTGGCTCACCTTTGTGTACTTCAGGAAGCAGAGGCCGGACAGAAAATGGAGAAGCTGGATTATAAACCTCCAACTATGTTTCAGTGGGACTCGCTTCCAGTGAGACCCCTCCTCCTAAAAGCCCCATGTTTGGAACCCCATGTTCAAACCCATGAGCCTACAGGGACATTCCACACTCAGGCAGCAACATGCTAAAGTGTGGTAGAAAGCCTTAAGGGCACAGGGAAGAAGAGAGAGGGTGGGGGGGAGAGAGAGGGTACAGTAATCCGAAGTAGTCCAGCCTTGATCCTTCTGTGGCTGATCTACAGTAAGAGGACACACGAACACCATATGCCACGTGTCTAAATGTTTAGAAGTTGTAAATTCAGACACTGAACTGCTAAACAGAGGCATCCCATCCTTACCTCTGAAACCATCTGGAAGTCCAGGTTCAAATTTAGAACTCTGAGACTCTTTGAAGTTCTGTGGTAGAATATGGTAATGTAGCCCCTGGCCATCCCATTTCTCAGTCTTCCATGTTCCTGTCTGTCACTATGCCTATCCTCGGACCATGAAGACTCTTGTATGTACACACTGACAGGTATCCCCATGTGCCTGCTCCATCCACATCCCCTTAGCAGTCTGCTCTTGACTTACCACCTTGTGTCTGGAGAGTCCCTGGAAACAGGCTAGGGGCCACTGGGGCCTCAGGATTCTAGGTCCTAGATACTAGAGTGTGTACAGGAAGGTTAGAAATTCTGGGGTTTACCCCTTGGTCTTAGAGAGTCTGTGCTCAGCAGGGAGAGGCACTGGGGGTAGCTCTGGGAAGGACACAAAGCTAAGGGTGGTAGAGATCCAAATAAAAACAGAAGGAAAAATAGTGAGTAGATCTTCTCAGGGACATTTTTGTTGACATACACACACACACACACACACACACACACACACTCCTGTACCACAAATAATATTGTTCTGTGTATGTATACCATCTTATCATTTTCTTTAAAAACAAGACACATTGTGAATACATTCTCAGGCTTATGAAGATGCATACATGGCCACCAAAGCTAGGTTTTTCAAGATGTGTGTGAGTAAGATTTCATGTCTTATCAGCCATGCCTTATTTTAATTTTAAACAGATTTTTTTTATACATGATTGCTATTACTTGTTATTGTTGTTGTTAGTTCATGGGCCACTGTGCACGTGTAGAGCTCAGAGAACATCTCTCTCTCCTTCCACCACGAGTTCCAGGAGTTAGGCTTGCGTGGCAAGCACGTTCACCTCCTGAGCCATCTCACTAGCCCCTCACCTTACTAAAGCATGCCTTTTTTCACACTGGGCACCTTTTTTTTCACACTGGGCATTCTTCTGTTGGTGCCACTGCTCATGGAATAATCACAACGTGACTTTGCTGCTGCTGTAGAATCACAGCAAAATTCTCCAAATCCACAAGCCATCTTGCTTTCTGTCTGGCGCTTTGATTCCTTCGTCGTCTGCCTGTTCAGTGAAAGCCATTCCCAAGTATTTGAAACACTGAAGATAGGTAAAATGATAGTGAGCTAATGGTAGTGACAGATCAACTCCCGTTGCTGATGAAAATCTGCCATTCTGCCCTAGAGCTCTGAGACATAGGGGTCCCAGAGTGCAGCCGGGGGGGGGGGTTCTGACTGCTTGCATGCCTGATGAGTAGACATGCGGAAGTCCTGGCCAGCAGGGATGCAAGATCTAACCCCGCAGCGGAAACACAGCCCGCTCGTTTCCTGACCCCTAGCCATCTTAGGGCTTCCTATAGAATGATTCAATATTTCTCCCTCCGGAAAGTATAATGTGGCTTGTGACCTTGAAGTTTCTTCCTATCATGGATGGTGATTATCGTCTGTCTTGGGGTTTCCCTTCTGGACATCAGGAAAACAGTATATTAACAACCATGTGTTTAGGTAGGGAAATGTCACTCTCAGAGGGCCAGTGGGCCATACTTGTTTGTGTAAGGACCCAACGGGTCAGATTAACTTGGAGTTACCCATTTTTTGCAAGCAGAAGCAGCCGAGACCCTTTCCTGTTCTTGGGCCCATCTGTCGGGGTTCACCGACATGGTGACATCCAAATGTGTGAAGCATTTCCTTTCTGAGATAAATCTCTTGTGGGTTTGTCTGTGGGGGCTGATACCATAGGTGTTTACACAACGTCTTGTACTGCTTTGCCTGTGGTTTGAAGCCTTGTTCCCCCAACAACACTCCAAGCCGGAGACTCTTCAGTCCCGATGGCAGTGAAGCCAGGTGGGGTGCTTCTTCTCCAGATCGGACTTTTCTGCCACATATAAGCCTTTGGGTCCTCTCTTGTGCCTTCACTGTCAGCTGCCCTGATGCAGTGACTTTTATGGACACGTCCTATGTGTGCTTATCACGTCTGTCTTCAAGTCCCTGATGCTTCTTGGAGCCTTCAGTGAAAGGCGAGGACATATCATCAGAGCCTTCAAGACAGAATCCTCCCGAAGCATTGAAATGTCATCACTAGAATCAGAGATGAGGGGTGTGGGAGGGAAAGGGGCAATGACATCGGAGACTCACAGGCAAGGAAGGCTCCCTCCTGAGGGTCTTCGGCAGCAGAGGGAGGGGGTAAGTGAGAAGAACCTTGTAAGGAGGCAGGGCAGAGCTCAGAAGGATGGAGGAAGAGAAGATACTGTCCTGAGGTGCTGTCAGCTAACTGAGACAATCTGTCGGTGAGGTGCCAAGTGTCGGTCCCTGGCCACAATTGAGGGTAGCAGCTGAGAATTTCCAAGCAACCCTAACTCTTGGGTTTCTCCCATTGGACCCTCTGAATCTCAGACTCTGTAGAGGGAACCTGGCTACTTGAGTATAATGGTTCCTTCTCAGTAGCAATAAGGCATCTCAATTTTGAGGGCAGGTAGCCCTGCATACTACCCAAGCCCTTGTTTTGGATCAGTGAGAAACCCACTGATCAGCAGTTGGTCAGCTACTTGGGCCACTGCCAGTGTCAAGATGCATTTGGCAAATTGAATTAAAGACCCGCAAGTGTCTTAATGTTGAAAGCTCAGGGCAAGCTGGGATACCTAAGATAGAGCTTCTACTGTTAGGGAGCCTTCACCAGTCACTGCATGCTCTCCATCAGTAATTCGGATGGACCAATAGTTTCTGTATGGGGCCCAAATGATGGTTCATGAAGGATATGTCATGACATGCACTTATAATCTCAGCACTCTGGAGATGGTGTAGGAGGATCAGTGAGTCCAAGGCCATCCTGAGTTACATAGCAAGACCCTATGTCGGGGGGACAGGGAGTGAGGAAGGGATGAAGAGAGAAAGGAGAGAGAGAAAACAATAATGTCATCTGGAAACTCTTTAAGTGAAGTTTCTAGAGAGGCTGTAATGTGCTTCAGGGGTGCGGGGACTGGTATTGGGCCAATACTATCTGAATCCGATTTCAGCAAAATACAGTCTCTTCCAAGCAATTACAGCTTTACTAGAAATCCAAAATCCTTTTGGACTCAGACACAGCTCCCAGCCCTAGTCTGCCTCACAAGTCCACGTGGGCTTTAATGAGGCAGAGGGAGAGCCTTTGCCTCTGACAGACATCAGAAGTCACTTAGCTGAAAACACCTTCAGCTTCTCCTTCTGAGAGTATGGACAAGGTGGATTCTCTTCTTACGCTGCTTCCCACAGAGAAGCCCCCATGATGAGGGCTGAGGCCGACCCCACTTCATGTCTTCCACTGTTGCTCACACTGTCAATAATTATAGCTCACTATCTCTCAGCCTACCAAGAAGATATTGGTTGGGAAGAACTCAGTGAAGCATCAACATGACTTCAAGGCTACGTCACTGCTAGGAGTGGAGAAAATCCGTGAACCTTGTAAGAAGAATTGATGCCCCAGTGTATGTGTGTGCATGTGTGTATGTTTATTTGTGTGTATGTCTACCTGTGTGTGTGTGCATGTGTGTATGTCTGCCTGTGTGTGTGCATAGGTGTATGTGTATTTGTGTGTATGTCTGCCTCTGTGTGTGTGCATGTGTGTATNTGTGTGTATGTCTGCCTGTGTGTGTGCATAGGTGTATGTGTATTTGTGTGTATGTCTGCCTCTGTGTGTGTGCATGTGTGTATGTCTGCCTGTGTCTGTGTGTGCATGTCTGTATGTGTATTTGTATGTATGTCTGCCTGTGTGTGTGTGTGTGTGCATGTGTGTGCATGTGTGTGTATGTCTGCCTCTGTGTATGTGCATGTGTGTGTGTATTTGTGTGTAAGTATGTCTACATGTGTGTGTATGTAAGTGTGTAAAACGGTGTATGCAGAGGCACTAATGAATATATATGTATATACATTTGAAGGTCAAAGGATGTCTGGTATCATTCCTCAGGCACCTATGGATTTTTGAGATAGGTCTTTCATTCATTTGGAATCTTACCAGGCCAGCTTCATCTGTGAGCGTGCAGGAATCTACCTGTCTCCATCTTCCATGTGACTGTTACTGTACTACTGGGTTTACAAGTGCGTGCCACTACATTTGGCTTTCTGAGAGGGTTCTGTGGATCAAACTCAGGTTTTCAGCCTTGTTAGGCAAGTGCTTTACCAGTAGCTCCATCTCCCCATTTCATGGGGTAATTTCAGAGATAATTCTCAAGGAACCAAACTGTGCTACTATGTCACTGGGGGAGGGGAGGTCACACCTACCTGATCACAGCTCCCAGAGGTTGGTGTCTGTTGTTGCTTGTTCATGATGAGAAAGTAGCCTTTGTTGGTCACTGCCCCATCCCAGTGTGGCTGAGGTGTGCTAAGACCAGGTTAAGATGTGGGTGTGAGGAGGGGGCCTTTGGAGCAAAGGATGCTGCTTACCACCAAAGATGAGCTGAGGTAAAACATCACACCTTTCTTTAAGACAAGAAGAGCAGCTGCCATTAGATTTTGGCTGCTTGTCGGCTTCATTATCTCAGCCTTAGAAGAGACAGAGTTGTCAGCGGTGGCCAGTGCTGCAGTCAGAAGCCATAACTGGCCTCCCTTTCTTCACATAAAGATCTCTCGGTGGCCAGCCTAGAGGCAAGGGACCTCTATTCACACATAAGGGTTTTTAGTGAAACTAGAAGCCATAGATCCCTGGGCTCTGTGTGCTGGAATCAGCCACAGACAAAGCAGGGCAATAAGGAGACCAAGAAGGCAAGAGATGCCAGTCCAGATGCCCAGAGTGAAGCTAGTCCACCCACCGACATCAACCTTGGCCCATTTGTGTCTTGCACAATGACAACAGGCGCCTGTCACAGCTAAGAGGAATAAATGTCTATAGCCACAGACTTTTGCTAGCCTGGGTATAGAGAAGAATCTCTCATCTGTGGTGGTTTGACTAAGATGTCCTCCAGAGTCTTGGGTATTTGACATCAGACCTCAGTAGGTGATGCTGTGTGAGGAGGGTTAGGAGGTAGGGTCCTTTTGGAAAGGTCTCTCCCTCTCGGAGAGGTGTGAGCTTTGAGAGTTTAAAGACTCACACTGTTAGCATCCGAAGCTGTTTACAGCTAGCCTCTGAATCCGGCGATGATGTCATCCCTAGGCGACAAGGACCCTCCTGCCTCTGTTACCATGACAACCGCTGCACACTCCCTGTGCATGCCTCATCCTCATCACCTGTGCTCGTCATCACCTGTGTCATGCCCGGAAAGACTGGGACCCTGACCCATCTCACTTTCTCTTCCTAGCTTCTTCCTCTCTTTCAATAAAGGATCTCTTTTGTGGAAACTGTGTTGGCTTGGTGTGATCTGTCCAGGAACCAGCCATTTTCAACTAACACGCACCATTTTGAGTTTGTGCTCTCTGCCTGTGCATGTGGTTCAAGATGTGTGCTCTCAGCTTGTTGCTCCAGGGCCATGACTGTGGCTTCCACGCCTCCCACCGTGATGGTGATGGACTCTCATCTGTCTGGCACCATCATCCCAAATAAACCTGTCCTTCTGTAAGCTCTCTCAGTCACAGTGTTCTAACCCAGAGAGAGGAAAGAAACTAACACACCGTTTTAGGTGGCAAGCCACAGAGGTTCTCTCTGCTCCATACTCATTCCCAACCTGTTTCTGTCTCAGCCAAGTTCATGAGGTCACAAAGCCAATGATACAAGCAGCCATGACCGTC
This sequence comes from Mus pahari, assembly GCF_900095145.1. Lineage (NCBI taxonomy): Eukaryota > Metazoa > Chordata > Mammalia > Rodentia > Muridae > Mus > Mus pahari. The sequence goes on along the minus strand of NC_034594.1, from coordinate 162,424,034 downwards.
TACACTGTTATGTATCCCGTCCTCCAAAGAGAGAGTACAGCCACAGCAGTACCACAGTGCCTGGCTTCAGACCTGAACCTGTTCTCCCTCATCTCAGCCAACTGGGAACTGAGAGGACAGGAGGCTAGCCAGAGTGGGACAGGCTTCCCTAGGGAAACTGCCTCTGGAGTGTCCTATGCACCAGGATAGCTTCGATAGAAGCGGGACATGCAAGGCTGACATGCCAGCTCAGGGACACTGACACACTCTAAACATCACCTGACTTCTGAGAGCCCTGCCTCTAATGGTTATGTTGCTCCAACTGTTTCTGGTCAGTCAGAGGCTCTGTCCAGCAGTGAAAATAATCCTTTGCCATACCACATTAGGGGAGGATTCATGTGTATGCGCCCCGTTTTTCTGGCCTTCTTTCTTCCTCCTTCCCAACTTGCGCTTTTAGAAGATGAAGATTTTCTTCCTTGTTTCTTGGTTTCCCTTGTCCTGTCCCTCTGCCCTGTTCATAGCAGGGGTTTCCATTTGAATGGTGGTAGCAGAAAGCTGACCAGCTTTGAAGAAGACTCACACTGCCTCAGAAGTCCAGACCCTGAGCCAGGGTTCAGCAAGGCTTGCTTCTTTGAAGTCTTGCAAACCTTTGGGATTGTCATACACAGCAGGAAATGCATTTTGAGTCTGTGTGTGTGTGTGTGTGTGTGTGTGTGTGTGTGTGTGCGCGCGCGCATGTTGTGTTTTGTTCCTTCCTATCTCACTGTGGCAATTTCTCGTTGTGACGTGGTAAATGGATTGCTATGTCCTGCACACGGGACATGGTCTGCCTCAGACTGTGGTTTGAGTACTCCTGCCTGGGAGACGGATGCCCTGCAGCTCCCTCTGAGATAGCCAGGGGAGTGGGAGGTAGCCCGGGGGTGGGGCTGGCACTGTAGACAGCCCAGGCGGCTGCCTCAAGGCTGCAGAGCCAGCAGCACATGGGGAGGAACAGTACAGGGCTCTTGCGTTGGCCGGTCTTCACTCTGTGGATAAACAGAAGACACCAGCCTTCAGTGCCTGCAATCTGCTACCTCTCAAGGGCTTTCCAACTCAGCCAGAGAGAGGAAGGAAGGCTTGATCAGAGAGCGGGGACCTATGCTGACCAATGAGCCTCTAGGGCATGTGCTGAAGGCTTCTTTTGCTGTCTGAATGCTTTTGGTAAGCAAGACATCTGTCAGAAGGATCAGGACAGAGGGACAAACGATTTGGTGGCACATAGCCCCAGGTGGCTTCCTTCCCTTTCTGATGCCTCCCTTCATCAGCTTGTGTTCTACAGAACACGCCATCTGGGGGCTTTGGTGCAGGAAATGGCTGGGATTCTGAGAGCCAGCTGAGTCTCTGCTAAGCCAACGTGTCCCTGAGAGAGGGGACACCGAGTCCAGGGGAGCCATCCAGGCTGCCTCCCTTGAAAATGGCTCTGCCAATCTCCATGGGGACTTAAGGGAGCTAGCTCTCTGAAAAGGGCTGCAGCAGAAGGAGGCCTACCCTCTAACTAGCAGAAGGAGGCCTACTCTCTGACTAGCAGAAGAAGGCCTACCCTCTGACTAGCAGAAGAAGGCTTACCCTCTGACTAGCAGAAGGAGGCCTACCCTCTGACTAGCAGGTTCTGGAGGACAGGGGGCAGGTAAAACGATTTATACAAAAGAGGTGAGCCAGTTCACCAGCCACCTCGAGTTCTAAAAAAAAAGCAAAAAAAAAAAAGCAAAGGCTCTCAGGGAACCGGTGTTTCTCGGTACTCTCTGATGTCATGAGTCCTCAACTTCACAGCCTGAGGCCGGGGAAAGAAGTATAACCTATAGCAAGGCATGGCTTTACATGTAAGGAGCTTACAACCCAATCGGGAAATGTGCATTGATAATAGAAGACCGAGAATGCATAATTCATGAGAAAATGCAAACAGCGGGGTGTGAAGCTGGGCAGTGGGGCAGAAGCTGAGGGCCTAGGAACTGTGAGCCCATGGGTCCCGAACTGAGCCGTAGGATACTTGTCATAGAAACATTGTTGTGACCGGAGGTTTCCTTGTGGGTGGTGCAGTAGGTGCAAGACAGGAGATGAAGAGAGAGCATGGTGAAGGAGGAGCAGCCCCCAGAGGTTCATGATATCCAGCTGATTAAATGCCCCTGGGAATCCAAAGGCATATATGGCCACTCAACAGTAACACAGAGCACAAAGTGGACTCTGAGGGGGGAGCAGGGTGAGTGTGAGCCTGTGACAGAGAAGACACTGTAGAATTTTCTACTGAGATGAACTACTGGGGATTCTGGCTGTGGAGAGTCCCCGAGCTACATGGGCCTGTGTTATTCTTACCCCTCTCTGTAGATCACCTGCCCATCACCCTCAGGACCCCAGCACTCCTGGTATTCCTTCATTTCTGTCTCTGTGTTCTGGTCCTGTCTCCTTATACAAATAAAGCTCCAATAAAGCTCACCCTATTCCTGGGTCTCCCCAGAGGATGTCATGTAGGCCCACTGGCCCATCGTCTCTCACTGCTCTGGCCCACCGTCTCCCACTGCTCTGGCCCATCGTCTCTCACTGCTCTGGCCCACTGTCTCTCACTGCTCTGGCCCACCGTCTCTCACTGCTCTGGCCCATCATCGGAGAGGTGTTGACAGAGGGGTCTTCTTTGGATGACAGATGTGAGAGGGGCTGGGAATTAGGGAATTGCTCTCTGCATCCTTGTTTCTTTGGGGAATTGGTTTTTCCTTGTGATTTATTTTTCTACTCTGAAATATTCCCTTCATTCACCCCACAACTCATTCATGGCATCTCATCAATATGCCGCTGTGAAAAACTGGGCCAACTATTCCTTTTTCTTTTAACACTGAAAAAAAAAATCTCAATTTAGTGTTACTAGGTAATTTTTTTTCTTCTAAAAGGTGGTTTCTTACTGGAAATAAAAATTTAAAATACTAACCTGGAAGATAGGGATAAGGTAAGCACCTTGGTGACCCCAGAGGGACTTAGGTTTAGTCAGCAGCATGGCTAACATCCAAACACCATGGCCAAGCTTACCTACAGTTCTACAGAGAATGTGGGATGAGACCGTGTGTGTAAAACATGGACATGTACTGAAGGCACAGGAGGGATTCTCAGGTTAAAGTGTCATGAACCTGTCTGCAGGGTCAGACATCTGGGATCATGTCCTAAATGTATTACTTATGAGCTGTGTGCTTATTAGCATGTTATTTATTCCTGTAGAGAGAGGCTACATGTGATGGTTAGTTTTTACCTATCAACTTGTTAGCAGATAGAATCACCCGGAAAGAGAGTCTAAGCTGAGTAATTGTTTTTATCAGGGTGGCCTGTAGACATGTCTGTGGAGGATTGTCTTCATTGTTGATCAAAGTAAGCTCATATGGGTGGTTCCATTCCCTAGGCAGGTGGTTCTGGATGGTGTGAGAATACTGGCCAAGTATAAACTTACGAGCCAGCACTCGGCATCCTTCCTGGTTCCTGTTGCCTTTCTTCAGCTGTGAGTGGGCTCCTTGGTTGAAGATCACACTGTGTGAGTAGCAAGGAGGCCTGCCTTGAGATCTTTCCTTCGAGGTCTTGCCTTGAACTCAGTATTAGGCTGTGACCTGGCGTCATAAGCCCTTTCCCCCTCAAAGGTGTTTTTGGTCAGTAAGGTGGTCACAACAAAGGGACTGAAACAGAAACCTTCCACATATAGACAGACATTCTTAGGGTTTGTCACACCATACTTATAGGAACCATTGTTATGCAAAGGCATCCCACTGTAATCGTTATCATGGTTTTTCTATTATTTTCTGTCATGTGAAGACCCAAATGGCCTTTCTACAGCCTCTTTAATGATATTTCATTTGGAATGATCTCAGAAGTGAACTGGTGGCCAAGACTATTGATGTTAGTGACAGGTGAGGCCAAATGTGCAAGGGTGCAGGAAGCAGCTCTGCTGTGTTTCTAGAGTGTAACAGCCTTGCGGTGTAAGGCGAATCATGTACTGTATATTAACAGGGTGCAAGCTATCAATCTCAGTGGGTATCTTGCCAGACAATGACTGAATCTGAGACAGTGGTAATGAGACACAAGTGGCTTATAGGTAGACAAGAGTAATTCATGGTAGAATGCTCTTGACCACTAACAACAGAAAGCTGGGCTAAAAAGTAAATGGTGTGAACAATAAAGAGACACATCTACTGCTTATGGCTGTTGGTTTTAATTGTTAATTTGGCATAAGCTAGAATCATCTGGAAAGAGTTTCAGTGAGGGATTGTCTGCACTTGGCTGGCTTGTGGGCATATCCATGGGGGATTGTCTTAATTACATTAATGGGCATGGGAAGACCTGACCCAATGTGGGTGGCACCATTCCCTAGGCAGGGGTTCTGGACTATGTGAGAGTGAAGAAATCCCACTGAGCATAGCAATCAATCAACCAATCAAGCAGCTGTGCTTGCATTCATTTCCTTCTGCTCTTGACTGTGGATGTGACATGACTACCTGGTTGTAGTTCTTACCTTGACCTCCCTGCAAATGAATTGTCTTTTTAAATAACCACATTGTCCCCTAAGTTGATTTTTGTCAGAGGTTTTTTTTTTTTTTAATGGCAACAGGGATGAAAATAGAACACTGTCCTAGAAAGAGGTCATAATGTAGGAGCCCCCAGAGCTGGCTAACTTAGTGACTCAGCAGGGACTCAGGTTCTTTTCAGCAGCCCACTCTGCCATCCTTTCTCCAACTACGGTCTAGATTAATGATTCCCAACCTGTAGGTCCCGACCCCCACAGTGGTCACTTATCAGACACCCTGCATATCAGATGTTTACATTATGATTCAAAACAGTAACACAATTACAGTTATGAGGTAGCAACCAAATTTACTACATGAGGAGCCGCAGCATTAGGAAGGTTGAGAACCGCTGCTCTAGATCTCCTCACAGTCAGAGAGCTCTACTGACATTATGCCAAAATATGCAAAGATCCGTGTAGCTCATACATCTCAAGTAAGACTGGTGCTTTCCCAGCACTGACGAGAGTAAAAGCTTTCAGGTAAAAAGCAGGGGACCTGTACCAACATTTGATAAACTTAACCTGTTCCAGACCTGTTGAAAGAGACCTAGGTAAGCTGCCTGTAGCTTGACAGTCAAGAAGGCACAGAAATAAAGCCTGGGCAAGAAGCAGCTTGGTCAAATGATTTGAAAAAATAGAGGCAGGAGGGCACATAAGAAACAGAAGCACACAGACAGAGGGCAGAGCCGAGCGATGTGGTACCTGTGTCTCACTACGAATTCAGGGGTGTTCATTCATAGATATAGGCTCCAAGATTATAAGATAGTCAGAAAATGTAATCCAACCACTGTTGCCATTGCAGGTAAAAGTCTCTGGAGATGAAGAATGCCTGCTGTGTCCCCAGCACTGAAGATTGTCCTCTACTGGTCTCCACGAATCATTCCCTGGGTGCACAGCTATTTTACTATTAGCACATTTCAACTGTTTGGTCAATCCTCCGTTCTGCTTTGACTCTCGGCTTGGTTGCTGGTCTCTGATGCTGTGGGAAAACAGATCCTTCAGAAAGTGGGAGCTCATGAAAGGCAGTGTGGTCAGTGTGTGCCCTGAGAGGGAAGATCAGGGCGCTGCTTCTCCTGCCTCCTTGGCAGTCATGAGGTGAGCAGCTTGGCTGTCACATGCTCACACCAGTGTGCATTGCCCCACCAGAGAGCCAAAGCAGCAGGGCCAGGGGACCACAGGCCAGGACACCCAAAACTGAGGACCCAAGGCACCTGCTCCTTTAAATTTTTTATTTCAGTATTTTTGTCCCAGCAACGGAGAGAGCTGGCTGTCACAATGTTCCAAGGGTATGGGTAGGAGATCGGGGCAGGCTCTGCCCGGAAATTCTTTTGTTCCATCTTGTATCTGCTGGGTAACTTGATGACATTCAGTTTGTAGCTGGGTTGGTGTCTGTGGTCCAAGATGCTGCAAGTCCCATCCTTAGAGCCCTTCTTCCACTGCACTCTCTTGGCCTCTCCTTTTGGCTTGTGCTATAGAAGAGTCAGCCTACCTGGCTCAGCAGGAAACTATATTTGAAGCAATCAGAACCAGAGGGGACTGCTTGGCTTTCTACTGAACCAAGAAGAGTAGCCAGTAGGGTTCCAACCAGTCAGTAGGAGGGAGCGCAAAGGATAGGTCTATCCCTTCACTGATTCCCCCAGTCATTAAGAGGAAGAGAGTATCAGAGAACAACTGGAGACCAGAGAGCTTACCTGCTTCTCTAAGGTCCATGCTCAGTGGAAGAGGGTCAAGGCCAGTCTCTGGTCTGACTCCAGGAGTTACTTACCTGTTGGGTAAGGGCTGTTACTGCTTCTCATAGACCCGTGCCTGTCAGGACTAGACAGAGGGCTGGGGAGATCATCAGTGAGTAAATTGCTTGTCCTTGGAAGCATGGGGACCTGAGTTTGATCCCCAGCATCCATGTAAAAACACTGGGGCATGGTGGCACATGCTTCTAGCCACAGTGCTCAGGAGTCAGGGACAGATAGGTTCTTGGGATTCACTTTCCCAAGACTAACTACTTTGTAAGTTATAGGCCATCAAGAGACCCTGTCCCGCCCAGAAATGATGTGTATGTGTGTGGCAGGGTGGAAACAGGAGATAGCTCACCTTCTCCCACAAACCTGGATTTCCAGAGCTCATGAAAATTCTGGGTAGATGCAGCAGCCTGCCTGTAACTCCAGCTCTGAGTGGACACAGGGGACCCTGTGACTGGCTGACTAGCCAGCAAGTTTAGCCAAACAGCAAGCTATGATTCAGCTAAGAAACTATTCTTCAATGATTAAAGTGGAAAGCACTTAAAGAAGGCTCCCAGTGTCAGCCTTAGACCTCCACACACAGAGGCACACACACGCACACATATATGCACATGTATGTATATGTACATGCACATACACATGCACACCCCCACACACATACACATGTGTGTACATGCATGCACATGTACAGGCACACACATGCATATAGACATGTACATGCATGTATATGCACATGTACACACACGCATACACACGTGTGTAAACACATAAACATAAAACATACGGAGAGATGTGTACAAAGAGGTAAACAGCCTGAAGAATGACACCCAAGGTTGTCCTCTTTACACGCAGATATGAACATAGACCCACCTGCACACAAATATAAACACACACACACACACACACACACACACACACACACACACACCTACTTAAAGGGATGGCTTCTATATGTTAAACCACAAGACAGAGCCAGTTGAACTCCCTGTTGACAAGTCATTCCTCCTGGCACCCCACTCACACTTACCCTACTTGGGCTAGAGCCCCACGTTTGGAAAGAGCTTTTGATTTCTCCTTTGTGAGCCCTGTGAGCGCCCTAGACTGGTATGGAGGATCCAGCAGCAAATTAAATGCATTTCAAATAACGAGAGGACAGCACCCTGCCTGCGCCGGCCCCCACTCACTGGGATTGTAGAGGGATTATTTACTGTGTTTGCCTTGACTTGAGCTATTTAATTTTTCCAAAACAGATTCAAGGGATTGATTAATGGCATTCCCCACTAAAAGTCAGAAATGTCAGCAAGACACGTAGAAGCTGGTGTCATTCCAGACTAGAACAATAGATACAGCTAAGACACAGGGCTCTGCGCCAAGTATTCCTGAGGCTAGGGGGTCATGGCTACCTTTTTGCTAGGAGACAAATATATATAAGGCCGTGAGAAACAGGAGTTGGGGTGGTTGAGGCAGGGTTGGTATGGTGCTAATTATAGGAGGGACCACATGACACTCAAGTCACCTCCAAAAAGGCTCGGGGATGGAGGTGAATACAAGCGCCTGGAATTAAGGACATTTCTTCAAATGTTCCCTGGTGTGCAAAAATAGACAGAAGAAAATACACGTGGGTTGGAGAGAATCGTGCGGACTGACTGACCGACCTCTGCTCTGAGACTGTTGTGCTGTGTGCGTGGGGAAAGTTAGTTGCAGAACAAGATGCATAGTGGGGTTTGCCAGAGAATAGAGATATGGGCACCCCATCAGAACCCTGAGCACAGGGCTCTGGGGATCTCACAGGTCGGGCACCAGGAAGGTGGCCTGGTCAGGGGACACTGGCCTTGTCTCCTCTCTTTTTCTTCTTTACTTGGGTGTTCCTTACTTGGCTTATTTGCATGTAAGCAGAGTTTATGGTTCTTTTGTTATCAGTTGAGAATTTCAAGTTCAAGAATGCAATGCTTCTACCAACTTCTTGGGCTCCGATTTTAAATCCACCGAATCGGGTTAGTGCTGCTTGTCTGTGCATGGGCATAGGATCATCTATTGTCACATGGCTGCCTTGCAGGGACCACTGTCCTGAGAAAAAATAATTCTGGGTCCCTCAGGATCTGTCCTAGTCAGGGTGACTATTGCTGGGATGAAACACCATGACCAAAGCGACTTGGGGAAAAAAGGGTTTACTTCACTCACAGTTCAGTTCACAATCAAAATCAGTGAAAGCAGGAACTCGTGCAGGATAGGAGCCTGGAGGCAGGAGCTGATGCAGAGGCCATGGAGGGCTGATGTTTACTGGCTTGCTGTTCATGACTTGCTCAACCTGCTTTCTTATAGAACCCAGGACCACCAGCCTGGTATCACCCACAGTGCACTGGGTCTTCCCCATCAGTCAGTAAATTAAGAAAATGCTTTATAGGATTGCTTACAGCCCAGTCTTACTGGGGCATTTTCAAAATTGAGGTCCCCTCCGCTCAGATGACTCTAACTGGTGTCAAGTTGACACAGCATCTATCAACTGCAAATATTTCCTTAGCTAGGGGTAGAACTTTAGGAAGCCCTCCCCTCCCCCATATCTGACCCAGACCTGCTGGGGATTTGACTGGCTTGGTGTTGTGTGTGTCTTGTATAAGTAACCACGGTGAATTCATGCGCACAATGGCCCTGTCATGTCAGACAAACACTGTCTCAAAGTCTCCTCATCAGCATCCATGGTTTCCTGGCTCCCTGGTCTTCCCCACCTTCTCTCTTCAGACAGCTGGACCTGTAAAGGAAAGACCTAGAACTGTCTGTGGTAGGCAGCATATCCCCGTGTTTTATACCTCAGGAAGACTTGGGTTAATTGTCAGGCCCCATTTGGCTCATAAAGAGCCTTAATAACACAGCAGCAAATGAATTCAGCCATTTTGTCTGTGATCCTCTGCTCTTAGGGAAATGTATTCTCAGGGTGAAGGCACAGGCTTTGAATGGAGCAGAGCTTGTCCTGTCTCCTGCCATCACGAGGAAAAGTGTCCACAGATCTGATTCCATGTTGGTGGCACATGGGACCCTTCTTGATCTCCTGTTCATCACAGAGCTCCATTCACAGCTCTGGCCACTCAGCTACATCAGAGCATATAGCTTACAAGTCAGCAGTCCTTGACTCTAAATGCCAGAGGAAACACCCCTGGAGTTGGATACACATGTATCTTTGGGAGTCACCTCCCTCGGGTCACCAACAAGCATGGAAGCCAGTAGGGGTCTTGTTGTAGAAGGGACAGGGCTGGGCTGTCCCCTCTAGACCTCCCAAAGCAAGCCTTGCTTCTTTCTCTTGGGCCTGCTGTGTTACCTCATCCTTTCTCTGGCTTCATGTCACAGAGACCGCCTTCTAAGCCCACAGACCACTAAGGTCTCCCACACTGTTCAGGTTTGATTGGCTTCTAGGAAGTGGTTGTGGTCTACAAAGCCACCACATGAGCCCTGGAGCAAATGGTTTCAGTCGTGCAAGGCCAGCCAGCAGTGGGGCCTCGGAGAAGAGGCTAATAATAGAGCCTGTCCTTCAGGCAGCCTGGGAAAGCCTTTGGAATTTCCTGTCTTCAGATACGCCTCCATCGATCTGTTCAGAAGTGTTTGGCTCTCCAGCAGGCCTCTTCTCTGTGGTAACCTGGCTCTGGAAGGCAGGCAATGGCTGCTTTGGTTTTGAAAGCTCAGCCATGACTGTTTTGAGGGTTTGAAGCCAAAACATATCGAGCAAATGAAACCCTCTCGCTCCCCAGGAACCACTCTTCGTTTTCAAATACATCAGTCAGTCTGTCAACAGCACAGACTTTGGGTCTATGTTGTGGAGAGCTATGGACAGGGACCTGGTATTAATAGTTTCATTCATCTATGCTTTTACTAGACATCTATTTCAATTGAGTGAATTGAGTCGAGTCAGAAAGACCCACTGAGTCTGACTAGGGACTAAACTAGCCCTTGAGGGATGCCAAATATAGAAAGAAGGGTAGTCACATATAGAAAGTCTCAGTGCTGGGGACATAGACTAGCCTAGGCACACTGACAAAAATGGTGAGAGGAGACCCCAGGCACCCCAGGGATTCAGAATAGAGGGACATACCCGACATAGTTCCTTACTCAAAACTCAGAATAGAGCATACTATGTAGTGTAGTTAAGAAGCAGATTTGAAAACTTCCCTAACAAGTGAGCCTAGATCTGAGCCTGTGACAGTGAGTCCATGCAACGGCCAAGGCAAAGGCCCCATGCAGGTTGGCAGTTCTGGGCCCCATGGAGGCCAGGGAGTGCATATGATTGTCATCATGACCATGTGACAGAGAAGACCAAGCAAGGAGGGAAAGATTTGCCAGGGCTCATGGCTTTAGAGGCCCTTATCCATCATGGCCCGAGGATGTGGTAGAGCAGCAAAGACACCATCATGGCAGCTACAGTGCATTGTGGGGCAGGTAGGAGAGGTCTACACAGGCAGACTGCCCCTCCCTTTCCTTCCACCCACACTCCAGCCTCAGGTTTAGAGGTGTCCTCCCCTCCTTAGTCAACCCTCTCTGTAAACGCCCACGCAGACACACCCAGAGTGTACCTGATTAACCTCCTAGACGTTCTCAGTCCAATCAAGTTGACAATCAAAATTAACACCACAGGATCTGGAGAGATGACTCAGAAGTTACGAGCACCTGGCCATTCTTCCAGAGGACCTGGGTTTGAGTCCCAGCACTAGCATGTGACTCAGGAGCATCTGTCACTTCAGCCCAGGAGACCTGACACCTTCTTCTGGCCTTCCTTAGCTCTGTACACATGCGATGCACATCCACATACAAAAATAATAAATAAAATGTTCCAGAAGTCACCCACCACAGGCGGTAAGCTGTTTCATTTTTCTTGTGTCATTCATCCATCCATCCATCCATCCATCCATCCATCCATCCATCCATCCATCCATCCATCCTTTTCTCTCTCAACATCCATTCAAGATGCCATAGTTGGCAATTAAAGACAAAGCCACTGGCAATGTGGAAATAATGAATAAAGACTTGAAAACATCTGGAGGCTAAGAAATGGCCACAGGAGGCAAGGGTCACCAGAATATGACAGAGACTGACAGATGAGAAGGAGAATGAAGGCAAAACCAAAACCTTGGGAAAAGGGCCAGAGACAGGACAAGATAATTAGGCTAAAAGGTGCGGGTATCTGAAATGTGTCCACTGGACCTTGGTTCCCAAGGAACCAGATGTGCACATAGGTCCTGCTCTAGGATTTGGAGATGAGTAGGGGTCTCTTGTGACCCACTGGCAAGGCATAGGAAGTGTGCTTTGTCCTGACAGAGCTGCTAACTCAGTGGAAGAAACTAGGATCAACAGGAAGGCTGGGAGAGGGCATGATGGGTACAAATGTATATCCGTGAGGACCTGAGCTCAAAGCCTCAGCACCCACATGAGAAACTGGGCGTGACTGCTCATGCCTGTGCCCCGGCGTGCAGGCAGAGGATCACTGTGCCTTGCTGGCCCCAGCCCAGCTCCAGGGTCCATGAGAGACCTTGTCTCATGAGAATCAGGTAGAGAGCAGAAGGGCAGGACACCTGGCCTCCAGGCGAACATGGGCATCTGCATCTCTCTCTCTCTCTCTCTCTCTCTCTCTCTCTCTCTCTCTCTCTCTCTCTCTCTC
>NC_034594.1:162377747-162412035 GCF_900095145.1 Mus pahari | reverse complement strand
ATCTCACTCTTGCTCTCTGTCTCTGTCTCTCTCTTGCTCTTTCTGTCTGTCTCTCTCTGTCTGTCTCTCTCTGTCTCTGTTTCTGTCTCTCATTCTCTGTCTGTCTCTGCCTCTGTCTCTCTCTGTCTCTCTCCTTCTCACTCTCTGTCTCTGTCTCTCTGGCTGTCTGTCTTTCTTTCTCTCTGGCTCTCTCTCTCTCTGGCTCTCTCTCTCTGGTTCTGGCTCTTTGTCTTTCTCTACCTCCTTCTGACCCTGAGCCACCCCCACCCCACCCCCCACCTTCAAACACAAAGAAAGAAAGGAAGGAAAGACAGAAAGCAATCAGAAAAAAAAATCACATAAGATATAAATGAGTTAGGATTTGGGGTCTGAACGCATCTCTCACTGAGGAGGCCAAGGGTATAGGTGGAAATCTCGCTGGAGGAGGCTGCCTTTGCACCGTCCTTCCAGGTGGCCAGCCATTGGGTGGCCCTGGTTGAGACAGAAGACATCTACAGGCTTATGCATGTCAGCACCAGCTAGCGGTGTTGTTTCACAAGGCTGGGGACTCTAGGAGCTGGAGGATACAGGTCAGTGGGGTGGACCTTGAGCCCTACTTCCTGTCCTCTCTGCCACCACAGCTGGGGAGCCCAGCAACTGCGTATGTCAGACACGCCCAGTTCTCTGGTTTCCTGTGCTTTGCTCCTGATCACCCATCTCTGTGGGGCTGATGCTGATGACACGCGTCCCAGATGTTCATCGTCATCTTTCTGTCCCGAAGTGTCTTGGTCTGTGTTGGGTGTAAAGAGATTGCAAAGATTCCACAACAGGTCCCTCAGGAGAGCATCGCCTGAGCGCCGGAGGTGGAGAAGCCCTGGGTGGAAGTGCTGAAGTACTCTGTGTCTGGCCAGGGCCCACCCCTGCCTGGTTCACAGACAATAATCACACGTGGGAAGAGGGCACAAGGGAGCTGCAGGATTCGGTCCTCAGGACCTTAGCACCGCCCAAAATGTCACTTCCACATTAGAGGCAAGGTCCAAACGTAAGAATTTTAGGGGGCGTTTAAACATTCATTGTAAAGCATACAGTGTGTTTACACTTTCAAAAGGTTATTTTGATCCAGCAAATAATGCACTCATGTGTTTAAGCTGTGAATAAAAGCAAATACAAGTCACAGTGTGTCGTGGATGCTTGCTGCCCCTCTGTCTTCAGAGTGATAGCCCTGTTGTCGTGTGTCTCCTTCAGGCTTTTAATTCACGTGCTAGCCTGTGCTTGCTACTTGTGTTTTCTCTCCTCCTGCACCTGAGAGCAGTGAGTTGCTGATGCTGTGCAGTTTGTTTGGGTTTGCTGTGTCAGAGGCTCTGTGAGGTGTTGGCTAGGTGCATGACCCTTAAGAGCTGGGATTGGGGAAGGTCTGAGGTTACTGGAGCAATGACCTCCAGGTATTAAGGGAGTTCCCTGGGGACTTGGTATTAGAGCAAGCCCAGGCCTGAAGAGTTCCCTGGCTTCCTGTCTTGTCCTCTGATCACCTCCTCTCACAAATTGTCCCACCTTTGTGATGTCATTTTCCAGCAGCTGTTGTCAGCACTGAAATAATGTTGGCAGCGTGCCAGCAAACCCTCAGAACTGTGAGCTAAATAGATCTTTTTTATTTATAAAGCTACCTGACCTCAGGAATTCTGATGTTGTAAAGACAAATGGGCTGTTAGGCCTGCTACATATACCAATTTACCATTGGCTTTTTCGTCTACTTAAAAATATGTCTGGAAGCTCATGACATGACAAATAGATTTGCCCTGTTCTTAAGCAAAGAATTGCATTTCTGAGTGTAGACAGACACTCTTGGTAATCCTATTGATGGGCTTTAGGCTATTTCCACTTTTTTGTGGTTATAAATAATCAGAATGAAATATATTTGGAAGAAAAATCTCCTCAGAGATGTGAATGACTATTTTTTATAAGCTAATTATAGTGAAAGAGTCATAATGCGTATTTAACATCATAATGGGTAAATTCATCCTTAAACAGCTTATCAGTTTAGTCTGCCATAAGTAATCTTTCAGTATGTCCATTTCTCCACACTCCTACATTGGTGAAAGCCTCTTGTCATAGTAATCAATATTTCGGAAACCTACATTTTAAAAGCTGCTGATTTTTTTTTAAGATTATTTATTTATTTATTTATTTATTTATTTATTTATTTATTATATGTAAGTACCCTGTAGCTGTCTTCAGACACTCCAGAAGAGGGAGTCAGATCTCGTTACAGATGGTTGTGAGCCACCATGTGGTTGCTGGGATTTGAACTCAGGACCTTCGGAAGAACAGTCAAGTGCTCTTACCCACTGAGCCATCTCACCAGCCCAAGCTGCTGATTTTTAATGGGGCAGTGTTAGCGTCTGCCTTTAAACCCAGCAATTGGGAAGCAGAGGCAGGCAGGTCTCTGAGTTCAAGGCCAGCCTGGTCTACAAAGTGAGTTCCAGGACAGTCAGGGCTACACAGAGAAACCCTGTCTAGAAAAGCCAAAGGAGGCATGGGTAACCAAAGCTGCTGACTTTTGCTAAGCTGGTGAATGCCGGCATCTTTGTTCTTTGCCTGTTTGTTTTAAGTGGTTTTGATAGACGGCAACTCACGATGCTTTTATTCTACTTCCTTAGTAGTGAGGGACGTCAACTGTTTTTCTTTATGCCTGGATCTTCCTTGGAGAGGTGACTGTATCGTCATTGCCTCCCGACATTTGTTCTGAGTATTCGTCACAGGTTACAGGTAAACCCTTGTGCTAGAACTGTGATCCGACTCAGGAGGCTGAGGAGCTTCATGAGTGGCCCATGGCACAACATACCCTACAGGCTCCTCTTGACGGCCATTTACTGCTTCTGGAAACATGTGGAGATGCTGTATCAGACTTCCAAGTTTGTTTCTGTTCTTTAGAACTTACTCATTTCCTGAGACTCTCCAAGAGAGAAGAAACCAGTTCAGAAGGAACCAGCGCAGGACAGCGCCCACAAAGGGCCAGTCATTTCAATTTCCTTTTGAAAAAAATAAATTCTTTCTGTGACTCTCACTGCTCAGCTGTCATTCCTAATTTATATTTTGGATGGAAATCAAATTCCAGGCCAACGATTCTTTTATTGCATTCCTTTAGAGCTGCCCTGTCCTTCTTGCCGATGGCTGTGGCTCTGGAGAAGGGTCTGAGGTCACTCAGCTTCTTTTTCTAGGTGAGGGTCGACATTTGCTATCTTTACATGAAGTTTGTCTTTTGGAGAAATGTTCAGTGACTTCATGATAATCCACATTTCTTTGATTTTGCTAGAATTCTCCAAGCTTCTGAAACTTTTATTTGGTCTTTTTCCAAAATTGGAACTTTTCCAGATCAATTGAAAAAAAGAAAAAGAAAAAGAAAAAGAGAAAGAAAAAGAGAAAGAAAAAGAAAAAGAAAAAGAAAAAGAAAAAGAAAAAGAAAAAGAAAAAGAAAAAGAAAAAGAAAAAGAAAAAGAAAAAGAAAAAAGATAGCATCACTCTCTTAACCCCTGCCAGGGCCCCCGCAACACCAGGGCCCCCGCAACACCAGGGCTCCCGCAACACCAGGGCCCCCGCAACACCAGGGCCCCCGCAACACCAGGGCTCCCGCAACACCAGCATTGGACTTGTGCTGTCTTTATCAGTCCCTTAGGCTCCCTCAGCCTTCTTCATTCCCAGCACTTTCAAATCTCTGTTGCTCACACTAGCACACATCTGTTTATCTGTCTTGAAACTTACTGATGCCCCATGCATGGCCTTCCTTAATTTTTATTTATGTTATTTTTTTTAGTTCCAAAATTCCTAAATTTTTAAATATCTTCTTATTTATTGACCCATTCATGTTTTTTAAACATGATTTCAGGACTCTTGACTTTGTTCGGTTAAACATTTGAACACCTTGAAAGTCTTCATCAGGCAATTCCAAGTTCCTTGTCATCTCCTCCTTGTAGGTGTATATTGTCATTTCTCATCCAAAGTTAAGAATTTTATTTTATTTTATTTTATTTTATTTTATTTTATTTTATTTGGTTTTTCAAGACAGGGTTTCTCTGTATAGCCCTGGCTGTCCTGGAACTCACTTTGTAGACCAGGCTGGCCTCGAACTCAGAAATTTGCCTGTCTCTGCCTCCCGAGTGCTGGAATTAAAGGCGTGAGCCACCACTGCCCGGCAAGAATTTTATGATTCTCCATCTACTGAGTAATTTTAGAGTACACTGTCGACATATGAATATTAAATTATAAGGCCCTGGACTCTATTTGAAACATATAGATACTGTTGATATTTGCTATGTGGGAAGTGGTGGCCAGATACAGCGGCAGACAGGTTCTAACCTGTGAGCCCTAAAGTTTCTGTATTTGCTGACCTGGGATTCTCTCCCTGTAGGCTGGCCTGGGGATGCGTTGGTTTTCCTTTGACTCTTCCATGCAGAGTGTTCTGGGTACAATATTCACATGTCTGGGCCAAGCAAAAGGAAGGAAATAAACCAGAAGAATGGGAAACAAATGGACTTTGGCCCCACTTCTGCAGAATCCACACCCCCACATTCCAAGTTCCCTTTCCAGATTTGTGACTATGTGACCCATTTAGTTTGACCAGGGCCATCTGGGTCACCAGAGCATGGAGGGAGGAGGGACCATCAATGGCTTCACAACTGAAGGAAATCATCCTACTTTACTCTGAATCTATCAGTAGCAAACAGCTCAGCAGTAGAACTTAGGACTCTTGAGCCCTCCCTCCACTCATGCTGACTGGGAGATTGTAATTGGAATGGCCGTGCTGTGCCCAGAAGATAACCCCCTTTCCTATATTTCATAACCCCCTTTCCTATCTTTCTGCTTTTACATTCTTTCTGCCCCCTCTTCCTCAATGTTATCTGAGCCTTAGGGGAGATGGTATACGTGCCTTGTTTAGGATGGAGCAATAGTCAGTCACTTACTCTGCACTTATTGGGCAACCCTGAGTCTCTGGATTCACTACCACTCCCAGAAAAGAGGGGCATCTCTGACCAAGGCTGAAAGTAGCATTTATCTATGGGTATAAATGTGAATGTTTAGAAGGCAGGCCGATGCTATTCAGTTCCTTTCTAGAGCCTGTGAGCTATCGTGTCATGAGTTTTGACTGTCTTTGTGGCACCACAAATGGAGTCCCTTCTATGGAGCAGATTTGAAATTCTGAGAGGAGTTGGTTACCTCCATAATAGTAGTGCCATTATTACACAGTGGACATATCTTGTTGGCAGGTTTGACTTATAGGGTGTGGGCTTCACAGCTACATTTTCTCTTCAAACCACCTGCACAGCACCTTCTGAGGCTATGCAAGCTATCTGTTAGAGATGAAGCTTCCAGCTCAGTCCCATCTTGATTTTTCTATAGAGTGAACCCAAGGTACACGGTGTCTTCAGCAATAGGACAACCGAGAGTGCCATGAACTTGAATTGTTTTGGAGGTTTTGGGGGGCATCCTGGACTAGTGATCATAAGGATACATCCCGTTCTGGGCACTGGAGTCTTGGTTACTAATCTATAGTATCTGGGAGCAGTCTTTTCTAGCCCTGAAGATTATCTCCTTTCAAACTCTCTTTAAATATATATAAATTATATTTTTTAACGTTTATTTTTACATGTTTTTTTTTCCACATGCAAAGTATGTTTCCAGCACTCAGGTTGGGTAGGTCTCAAGCACCCGGAAGGAAATCCAGTTCCAGAGCATCTAATGCTCTCCTCTCCCTCTCCCTCTCCCTCTCCCTCTCCCTCTCCCTCTCCCTCTCCCTCTCGCTCTCCTTCTCTGTCTCTGTCTCTGTCTCTGTCTCTGTCTCTCTCACACAAACACACACACATAATAAATAAATAAATAAAACTTAAAAATAAGTAGAACTCTGTTTGCTCTTGAAATAAGGTCCACAACTGACAAATGGGTTGGGACCTACTTTCATGTTCAGTAGGTTGCCACGTGGATTTTTATGTAACTCCCCCATATCCCCTTGTATCCCGTAAACCCTATGTTCTTAAACCTTTCCACTAACCACCCCTCTACTTTCATAGTACCTACACTCTACACTCTATACTCTAATCCTCCACATTTAAGGTCCCCTTCCCAATGGTCTGACTTCCATAGCTACTCTAAATGGAACACACAAAGTTAGAGACTTGAAACCTGAATACACATAGGAGGGAAACATGTTTGTTTATCTGTTCCTAGATTACTTTACACAATACATTTTGTTTTCTGGTTCTATCCATTCATAATTTCATTTTTCTTTACAGCTGAGCAAAATTCCACTGTGTGTATGAACTTCATTTTTATCATCTGTTCATCAGTTCATGGACCTCTAGGTTGATTCCATTCCCTTGCTACTAAGAAAAAAACAGGAATGAACATGGATGAGAATGCATCTCTGTAACAGGAATAGCTGGGTCACGTGGTAGTTCTATCTCACGTTTTATATGAAATCTCCATGATGATCTCCAAACTGGAGTGAGTAAGGATTCCTCTTCCTCCACATCCTCATCAACATTTGTTATTGTGCCTTTCTGCTAGAGTTGGTTGGGGTCTCAAGCAGTTTTGGTTCACATCATCCTGATGACTATCGACATTGAACACTAATTATCGCAGTGATTCTCAACTCGTGGGCCACATGCCAGATATCCTGCAAATCAGGTACTTACATTATGATTCATAACAATGGCCAAATTGCAGTTATGAAGTAGTAATGAAATGATGTTATGGCTGTGGGGGGGTGTCACCACAACATGAGGAACTGCATTAAAGGGCGGCAGCATTCGGAGGGTTGAGAACCACTGCTCTGTAGTGTTGGTTAGTCATTTGTATTTCCTCTTTTGAGAATCCAGATCTGTCCAGATCTGTAGCCTATATTTTGAGAGGGTTATTTCTTGGTCCTTTGACTTTCGAGCCCTCTGCATTTTCTGTATATTAATTCTCGGTCGGTGTATAGCTAGCAAAGACTATCTCCCATTTTGCAGGCTGCTGCTTCACACAGTTTGTTTCTTACTTTGTTGTACACAAGCATTTCAGCTTCACAAGGTCCCATCTGTCAATTGTTGGCCTTATGTTCTGAGCAACCAGAATTCTATTTATTTTAAAAAATTATTTATTTTATTTGTGTGTGACTCTGTGTGTGTGTGTGTGTGTGTGTGTGTGTGTGTGTGTGTGTGTGTATGTGAGAGAGAGAGAGAGAGAGAGAGAGAGAGAGAGAGAGAGAGCCCACAGAGACTAGGAGACGGTATTGGATTCCCTGGGCTGGAGTGCCCCACGTGGTTGAGAACTACCCAACATAGGGTCTGGGATGCAAACTTGGGTTCTCTGAAAGAGCAACAAGGACTTTTAACTCCTGAGGCACCTCCTTGGTCCCTGGAGCTCTGGTCAGAAAGTTCTTACCTATGCCTTTGCCTCATAGTATCCTCCCTGACTCATCTTTTAAAAGTTTGGGCGTTTTAAGTTTTACCTTGAGGTCTGTGATACATGTGAGGTTGAATATTTTGCAGGGTGAGAGGGAGGTTTCTCCTTTCATTCTTCTGCATGAGGACATCTAGTAGTGCCAACACTATTTGTTGAAGGCGCTATGTTTCTTCTGTGTGTATTTTTGGCATTCGTATGGACTTAGGTTCTACTAGTTTGTATTCTGTTTTGTGCCAATACCGTGGTGTTTTTATTACTATAGCTCTGTACTAAAACTTGAGCTTGGGGCCTGGTAAATATTTTATAGTTTCATAGATATTTTTGAGAGATATAATTTCTACTTTATTTTTTGCTTGGTTATTATAGATGACTGGGAATTTTATGCTTACCTTATATTCTGAATCTTACTAAACCTAATAGTTTGAGCAGTTTATCAACTGAATCTTTATGTTTTGAGGTACATGATCTTGTATTACATTAGAAATGACTGTTTTTATTTCTTTAACTCTAGTATTTCTCTCCCCTATTTACCATGTTATTGTGTTGGCTGAAATATTAGTCTGTTGTTAAATGAAGTTAAGAGAGAAAATGCTGTTGTTCTGGTTCAATATTATCAAAAATTCTTCTAATATCTCCTCATGAGATATAATGCTTTATACAGACTTCTAGTAGACAGCAAAATAGTTTTTATCATTTATTTAGATGGCTACATTTAAAATATTTTGATTATTGTCTAATATTGAGTCATCCATGCATTCATAGGATAATCCATACCACGTCCTCATCATTTTTTATCTAAGCAGGGTCAAGTTAATTAAGGACTTACTTCCACATTTATACATATACATGATAGTAGCATGTATTTTCCTTATAATGCTTTAACCTGATACTTATACCAAAATTTTCATTACCATAAGAAATAGTTTCAGTTTCTTATAGATACATATGTAAATACTTTATGTATATTCAGCTAAATGCATTTATACTTATAATTTTCATAGACCTAATATTTGTCAGCAAATTTTAGTTCATACACACACACCACTGAGCAGAAGTACAGAAATTTCTACCATTCCCCTTGCCCCTCCCATGCAGTCTCCCCATTACACCATCCACACCTGGGTGGCACAGTCATAACAAGGAATGAACCCTCACTGAGAGTTCTTTATCACTTAAAGTCCATAATTTACATTAGGATCTCTTTCAGCATTGCACACTCTATGGGTTTGGACAAATGTATAACAATATGTGACCTGTAGCATGGTCAGACTGCATCTTACAGCCCTAAAATCTCAGCTTCCATCATGCATCTTCTCCCTTTACCATTCTATTCTCCTGGCAATACATGGCAATGTGTGGTGATGCATGGAGATGTGTGGCAGCATGCAGCAGCAGTGCGTGGCCATGTGTGGCAATACGGGGTGGTGTGTGGTGATGTGTGGTAGTGGGTAGCTGTGTGTGGCAATGTGTGCCCCTTTGCTGTTTCTGCAGTGTACCTTGGATCATCGTGGTTGGAATCTGTCTTAGTTACTTTCCTGTTGCTGTTATTAAACTCCATGACTAAGGCAGCTTACAAAGAACAGTGCTTAGCGGGACCAATGGTTCCAAAGTGTGAGTCCAACATGGCAGAGCAAAGGTACAGCTGCAGGAACAGCACAGCTGCAGGAACAGCATAGCTGCAGGAACAGCACAGCTGCAGGAACAGCAGAGAGCTCATTTCCTGATCTACAAGCAGGAGGCAGAGAGCTCATTCAGAATGCCAGGGTATTCTGAAACCTCAAAGCCCATCTCCAATGACATACCTTTTCAACAAGCCCACACCTCCTAATCCTTCCCAAACATGCCTACCAGCTGAGGACCGAGTATCCAAACATACGAGCTTATGGAACAATTTCCTTCCTCAATAGGTATTCAAGTTTCCTTATCATTGAGACAGAGTCTGCTGTGTGTCCCAGACTGGCCTCTGACAACCCTTTGTCTCTGCTGCCCAAACTCCAGGATTACATACATGTACCCCCATGCCTACCTCTACTCCCATGTTTTGACAATCTAAATAAGTTGCCGTCAATATCCACATGTAGTTTCTACACAGACATATATTTCCAACTTCTTTAAATTCATATCCAGAAGCATATTTTTTTCTATCCTGTGACTTGTAATTTTCTTGAAACATAATTTTATCTCTTCTATCTTATAAAGATGTGTGTATATGTGTATCTTCTATCTTATAAAGATGTGTGTATATGTGTATGTGTGCACGTACACATTAATACATATGTCCCTCACATGTTATAAGTGTATATTTATATGTGTGTAATACACCTCTTTATTTCACTATGTATGTAGGATCATGTCATGTTAATGAGAAAATATTTGTCTGCAAGGTTTTATGTGACCTTGTTATATTCCATTGTTTTAAGGAGCTTCAATTTAATCCTGTAGTATGAGCTATTTCAAGCATGTATAAAACACATAAGGTCTTGTGTGTTTTAAGATATGTACAAAACAAACTCAAAAAATGCAACTGTTCAAAGGACCAATTGTTTTGGTCAAATGTTTTTACAACTTCGTAGAAACTGTAAAAATTTACCCTTCCTGAGGAATTTTCATTTTTGACAATTGGATCAGTAAAACACAGAGGTACTTGAGTATAATTTCAAGCTGTATAATTTAAGTATAATTTCACAAAGATGTTGCCGCTTGCAAAAAGGAGGCATCTTGCAGAAGCCCCTGTAGCACGGGTTAGGGCACACTCACTATTTTCCTGGTGATAAGAGAATCATCGGGTATAGTTTGCAAGGAAGCTGTGTAAGGGGCTGGCAGGCTCGGCCTAGCTCTTGTTTTTCTGGCTTTTCTCTTTTTATCCTGAACAGAGCAAACACGATGTTGAGATGCTTCTCACTTGCTGGAGACAACTGAGCACAAAGAGGCACAGAGTCCCCGGTGCCAGGAGCAAAGTTTTTGAATAGTTCCATCTATTTCAAGAGCTCTGGGTACCATGGTATATTTTAGGCAAGCAGGAGCTGGCCAGAAAATAAAAGTCATTATGGGTGAAAGCTTCTTTGGTAAATACAGCACAAAACTCGAGTTGTGCAGAGGGGTGACAATCTGCTGACTTTGGGGACTTTTGTAAGAATGACATAGATGAGCATCTGGACCAACATGGTGCTTCTCAAACTCGCTGCCATCCTTAGGGTCACCTCCGTCATCACTTGTCCTGGATAAGCTCTGGACTTGCTCTGAGGCTGTATCACAGAAGACTGTTAGAGACAGAATGGGCGGGGGACTCAGGGTCACAGCAACAGCTCCACTTCTTAAGGGCTTGCGCGCAAAGCCTCCGATGTAATTTGTTAGCCTACCCAACCCTGCAGCTCAGAAATTGGGTTTCTATTTGATCAGTTTGGTCGGGCCACTGAAGCCTCCTGTGTCAACAGCAGCATCGACTTATCAACACCAGCCTTGCGAGGGCCCGGCCTGCTGCTCGGCCTCTGCCAAGAAGTCAGACCCACTTCATGATGTCAGTCTGGGCCGGAGACTGGCTGATAGTGGTCTCCTAGGCAGCTCAGTCACTCTCTGGAAATGGTGGCCTTGGTGGCCTGAGAGACAGAGCTCAGCTGGAGTTTTGAAAAACCACTCTTAGTTTAGTACATTTGGGTTTAGTTTACCTTTCCATAGGCAAGCACAGAACAGTTGAATATTGTGTGTGTGTGTGTGTGTGTGTGTGTGTGTGTGTGTGTACTGTGCATGTGAGAATCACTCCTGAAGCCAGAAGAGGCTGGCAGATCTTCTGGAACTGGAGTTACAGTCAGTTGTGGGGTACCTGGCATGGTGCTGAGACTCTTTCTAGGGTCCCCTGAAAGAGCAGCAAGTGTTCTTATCCCGTGAGCCAACCGTAAAGGCAGACCTTAAAAGGAGGAAATGCTTGGAGGATACCTACAGCTAGGGCTGAAGCTGTTCTGTGCAAGAATCAGTCAGCTTCTCTACTGTGTCTTCTTACACAGCATGTGAGTGGTAATGTTGCAGCCGGGCAGGTGGGCCAGCAGGCAAAGGCATGTGTCATGCTAACATGACAATCTGAGTTTGCTCTCTGATACCCAACTAAAACACAGATGTGGTGGTTCACATCTGTAACCCCAGCTATTCTCAAGGCGAGATGGGGGTGGGGGAGCTGAGACAGGAGAATGGGCTGGAAGATTATAAACCCTTTACCCTGGAGCTGAGCGGCAAGAAGAGAAAACTAGCTTCAACAGGGTGCAAGGTTATAACTGAACCCTGAAAGTTGTCGTCTGACCTCTCTGTGCATTGTGGAGCACAGTTGTGTGCACACAAACAAGTTAAAAACAATTCCCTCCCCGACTCCCGAGGAACTTCTACATTGTGTTTCATATAACAAATAGCAGATCACCTCACTCTCATCAGTTGACTCATTCCCAGGGAAGCAGCCGGGTTCACAGTCACCGAGTCCCACCTCAGCCCTCTCTCCCTCCCTCTCCCCAGCTTCAGTGGCTCACCCCACCCCAGGCTGCTCTGCAGCACAGGAGGATGGAGCAGAGTGTACCTGATGCCCATGTGGCAGGCCACGACCACTTCTGAGCATCTTCTCAGAGCCTACTTGTTCCACCAAGAAGGGGCCACCATGTCCTGATGTCCTCCAGGCTCGGAATCTGTGGTCACGGGCTTGCCATGTCTCTGATTTCCCCCACCCCCAAAGACTTCAGCCGTACAATGATCTCCTCAAGGGCATGGATGTGTCTAACCTGTATACATTGAGCATCCTTAGTCCACAAATCCACACTGTGAAGTGCTCCAAGTGCTGGCTGGAACTTTCTCAGAACCAACAGGATGATCAGAGAGGAAAATTCCACACATGAAGTCGTGAGGTAAATCTCAGTCAACAATGCAGGTGCACTAAAAAAATACCATAGAAAATTACCTTCCGCTTCTGGATGTAAGGTGCCTATTAAACAAATGCATTTTGTATTTAGATTTGGGCTCCTGTTCTCAAGATATCATGTATCTGCAAATATTCCAGATGCTGGAAAAAATAAAGGCTGAAATCCAAAATACAGTAGGTTCCAAGCATTTCAGCCAAGGCATGGTCAACATGGGCTCCCTCCTATCTCCCCTGAGCTGAGAGTGTTTGGCACCTCTTTGTGTCCTATGTTCAGAGAGTGCGTGAACAGCCTGCTTGGCTGCCCTGGATGGTGGGGAGGGGGAGGAGACTCACTACCCTTGATACAAAACAGTGTCCTCTAGACTCTCAGCTGCCGCGGTCATTGCTTGCTTGATGGGACCTCTTTCTCCTCCTTACAGCCTCTCTGAGTAATATGGATTCTCTCTCTCTCTCTCTCTCTCTCTCTCTCTCTCTCTCTCTCTCTCTCTCTCTCCAAATGTGGATACTGAGCTCTGGAGAAAAGTAAGCTCTGCCTGGTCCTACAGCTGTTGGGGTAGAGCAGAACCTAGTCTATAGCCCAGGTTGGGCCCCTTTCTGTTCAGTCAGGCGCTCCCTACATTGCCCATCTGTCACCCCCTCGTACCCTTGGCCTCAATAGATCTCATTCTTTCAATACGCAGTCAAGGAGCAAGTCAGAAGGAAGGAGTAGGTCAAGCCTCCGGCCCCTGTAAATCACACCTGCCGTGGGTCACGGTGACGGGGCCGCCATTCCGTGCCAGGGAGATCATCTGCCCGCTGGTTTTCCTCTTCACTGAACCCATCCATCCCTCTTCTACCTACAATGCGAACCGAGCTGTCAGCAGAGACATCAGAAGGCCTTTGAGTGCTGTGCATGAAGCTGGGCTGTTCTATCTCTTCTTAGCTAACATGCCTACCCAGGCATGGCCGAGCAGCCTCCTCTTAGTTGACACCATCTGCTCACCTCTCACCTTTACACATTTGTTCTCAAGCCCCTGTCCGGGTCCCCTCTGCCAACAGTGTCTCCTGCCAGCGGAAGCTGAATTGAAAGCGAGGGATGGAGAGAGATGGTTTAGGCGAGCTGATCCAGCCCTTCAAGGAAACTCGCCTAGGTGTCCCTTGCCTCCCGCGGGAGCCCATCGGCTCATCTCTGCCTCTCCTCCTCCTCCTCCCTGTTCTGTTTAGTATGACCTTGGTCACCGATGACAACGCTTCTTTTCCTGCCAAACCAATCAATAAGCTAAACAGACAGAAGATGGTTATTTAGAATATGGGCAGCCAAACTCAAACACAGATAGGTTATCAGCCCAGCCCAGAGCAGACTTCTGAGCAAATATTTCATTAGCAAAATTTTCATGGCAACTTGCATGTTAAAAAAAAAAAAAACCACAGAGAAAGAGTCGGGGAGGGGGGACCCACCAACCCCATAGATGGGAGAGAAAGGGCTGGCTGTAATTCTCAAGCCTGAGGTCCTAACTGGGATCCTTTCTGGTAGGGTGAGCCGAGAGAAGACCCCCCACACACACACCCGGGAGGGGAGACCTGGCCTCTTCCATTTATGATTCCAAGTACACTTCCCCTCACTGTCTGGACTGTGGATTCAACTGCAGCATCTTGGGGGAGCTGGGCAGGCTAACACCCAGAGGGAGCACCACCAGGCAGCCAGTGGCGGGTGTGTAGAGCTGAACTGATCTCCTGTGGGGGCTTAAGAAGACAGAGGAGACAGTCCTGACTTCAGGAGCCACTGCATCCTAGTGTCACTGACTGGACATCCTCACAGCCTCTTTAAGTACGTTTCATTATGTAGGACCAGGCCTAAAACAGGCACACGCTGGAACCTACATCGTCAGTGACGATTTCCGATGGTGGGATATGTTGAATATCATGTTTTGCTCATAATAACCCAACGATGACATGTTTTGGTTCTGGGATAGGAAGCACTAGATTTAAAGAAGTTTAGAACCTTATCCAAGCTTTCACAACTGCTAGGACATCTGATGAGGAAGTCCTAGGTCTCAACAGTCCTGGGCACGAAGGTGGGAACTTTCCACTTCATGGTCCAGCTTCTCTGATGGCTGTCTTTATCCTTTAAGAAGACTTTCACACTTCGGGATTAATGTCATTCTGTTCTTTCAGCCAAATGCTCAGGGAAGGAAAGAGTGAAGTCATTGCTTCATTTGGCTCCCTTTGTGCCTCACACCTTCCTACTGTGGACTGGGCAGGAACTTCTGGAACTCTCCACGTGTTTGGATTCTTACACATGCCTGTGACACCTCAGCTCACGGCACTTCTTAGTGTGTGTATGTGTATTGTGTATATATGGACAAATATATATTTGGGAATACACACACGCACACACACACACACACACACATGCACACACACGTGTGTGTATGTGTGTGTGTGCGTTAGTTTGAGAACAGAGTCTCTCTAAGTTGCCCAGGTTGGCCTGTAACTTATTATGCAGCCTCAAACTCGTGGTAACCCTCCTGCATCAGACTCCCAAGTAGCTGGACTTACAGACTAGTGCAACGATACCTGGCTACTATTTATTCTTATTGTAATCTATTATTCCTCTAGAGTAATTATGATAATTATTCTATTTTAATTTATGCTAATCATCAGCATAAATTAGCACTCATGCTAATTTTATATTCCTGATTTATAAACATTGATGGTAATTAAATATTTTGTATGTAATTTGTTGACAGTGTCTGATAGATGGATCAATAATGACACTCCTAACAGCTCTCCTCTGTCCTCTGCAGTTGTAGCTGTGGGCCTTCCGGGTCACCTTCTTTAGTCCACTCAAGAACCCTGTAGGGGTAACTACTAGTGCTCCCATTTTGCAGGTAAGGAGACTGAGTAGTGTAGGTGTCTGGAGTTATAGCATTTATCCCTAAGTATGCCCAGGAGGAAGGGCTAACAAGTGAGGGAGCCCCCAGGAGGATGCCAGCAAACTGTACAACTGTGCATTCTGTAACATGGCCCACGCCATGATTTCAGAACACACGTAGTTAAAAGTTACGGACAGTTTTAATCTTCTGTAGTTGATTTGAAGCTCACACTGGCTTAGTGGAAGCAAATTCACAGGCAGGCGAGACGGCTAAGCAGGTGACGGAACGTGTTACACAGCCATGTTGACCTGAGTTTGACCCTCAGAACCTGTGAGAAGGTAAGAGGAGAGAATCCACGCCACAGAGTTGCCCTTCCCTGACGCAGCACACAGAAAATGAATAAATACGTTTGCAACAATAAGTATGTTATACTCATGCATTGGCAGTTTTCTCCTCTGTTCTCTCCTTACTTGGGCTCACCAGTTACAGCCTTGAGAGAGTCCCCTGTCTTTAGGGTCATTGGGTAGCAGCTGATATCCCCTGGTTGTACCTGAGGGGCAGGGACTCTCGGGAGTTTTGTTATTTTGTTTTCTGTTTGTTTGCTTTTGTTTGTTTTGGGCTGGAACCATGACTTTCACTCATACTGGACAAATCTGAGTCATAATCATGACTTTTGCTTATATTCACCCTCAGTTTCCTTAGGCTGATGATAAATTATAGCCCACATTTTTGAAGGGTTTTGTTGTGTGATTTTGTTTGTTTGTTTGTCAAATTTAAATCATGGGTGTCCGGAACACTTAAGTACTTTCTCTTGCAGAAGAAATAATGTCCCGGCACAGGCAGTGTCTCAATGTTACACACCAGAGGCTGTGCGTTTATTGCCAACTGACTTCCAAATCGAGGAAGAATATAGTGGCAGGTGGGTAATCTGAAGCACTACCAGTTCCAGACCACGGGCTACCTGCCTGCCTCTTGGCCGAGGGCTTTCTTTGTGAGGCCAAGCTGACTCGAGGGTTAAGTCTCTGAAAGCTCCAGGTCTTTTTCTTTCCCTCTCATGTCACTCAGAGACATATTTCTGTCCCTATCAGACCTCCTGCCCTATTCCCATTTAGCCAGAGAAAGGGAGAGTGACTTTTGATCGTCCCGGGAAAGCCTGATGTCCAGTCCTTTCTTTGAGACAGATGTTTGGAGATACTGAGCCTGGGGGCACTCAACTTGTCAAATAGCTTTTCGAATAACGACAATAGGGAACATAGAATTCAGAGAGCAATACATGATGTTCGTGTCCAGTGTGGCCTTCCGGTGAAGGGGCTGACCTTGAATTCCCACCTTTTTACTAAAATGAAATAAAAATCCAAATCCTGCCTTAAGTACTGGAAGTATTTATTATTGTCATCCAAGCCTTATGGCAGAGGGGCGGGCAGGTCCTAGGGCCGTCTCAGAGCTCTGCAGATTGGATGCCATCCCCTCTCCCAGATGTTTGTGGAAAATGCTCTGGATGGCATGAGGGGATTAAAGATTTATGTGCAATATTTCTGATGAGCACGGGTCTTGCAAACGTGTCTGTCTTTGATGCTGTCTCTGAGCATCCTCGCTTTAATTTCCTTAAATAGCAGCCCCGCCCCTCCGAATTAGCCAGCGTGGATTCAGACACGACAACCATAGTGACTGCAAGGGCAGTGTTCTTAGAAGCAGGTGTGTGTTCACGGTGGTGTCCATCTGCCTCGTGGAAAGGTAGTTTTTGCTTAGAGGAAGTAACAGACGAGTCCCTCTAAGGGTTTCTTCTCATGGGACAAAATCTCTAGCTGTCCAGGTGTTCCAGTTTGACTGAGCTGTGTGATTCTCCTTCCAAGCCCCCAGTAGGTGTTGAGGTGTCCATGAAATCTAGGTGAGTCTGATCAGCTGTTCTAACAGCCACTAAGGTGGCTCCCCTGAGTACAGGTATCACACTGGGGTGTGGAATCCTGACCTTGAAGCATGCTATTACTTGATAGAGCCTCTCTTTCCCACTGCCCCCTTACCTGTGGGGAAGATCTGAAGCGTGCTGGATTGTGTGAGTTGGCCAAGTATTATGTGCCAGAGAAGCTACACATCACATACTAGTAGCAGAGAGAAATCTAAAACTAGGTCACCTCATGGTTGGTTACAAGTTGTATTTATAACCGAGAAGAAAGGGTCTCCAAGATCATACGCATTTTCTGGTCGAAAACCCCCACTTCAGAGGGATTGCTCTGAAACATTTCTTAGTTATTACACTCAAGATGAAAAAAAAATCAACATTTCTATGGAAACTGAGGTTTTGATACAGAATAATATAGCTGGTCAAAGCCTCCAGATCCTAGTTCCATTAGACCTGGGCATGTGTTTCTAGGGCGCGGCAGCCTCTGCGGTAGTTGTAGGGAAGCTAAACACAACCTTCTAGTTTCTAAACCAGTGGCTCTCAACCTTCCTAATGCTGTGGCCCTTTAAAACAGCTCCTCATGTTGTGGTGACCCCCAACCATACAATTATTTTCATTGCTACTTCATAACTGTAATTTTATGGTTATGAATTGTAAATATCTAAAATGCAGGCTATCTAATATGCTACCCCAGTGACAGTGTTGTTTGACCCCCACAGGGTCACACACAACCCACAGGTTGAGGACCACTGCCCTAAATCCTTTAATTCAATGATCGGATTTTAAGTCTGATTATAGAGTCTAATGTTTTGTTTTAGGTTTGGAGACTTGGGCCTGGTGAGATGGCTCAGCTGTTAAGAGTACATATTGCTCTTCCACAAGACTCTCGTTAGATTTCCAGCACCTGTATTGGATGGGTCACAACTGCCTGTAACTCCAGTTCCAGGGGATCCAGTACCTCTGGCCTCTATGGGCGTGTATGCTCGTGCACACAAGCCCCCACACAGAAACAGGCACATATGCATGATTAAAAGCATATATTAAAATCCCTTTTAAATTAATAAACTACAAATGCTAACTTACCCTCTGTGAGTGTCAATGTTTGGTCATCCCCAAACCTCCTGACTTTGGGTCCTTTCTTCTAATGAAACAAAGGGGCTCCAAGTGACAGGGCCAAGGCCACCACAGAGTGACATGTTACCCTTACCTACAGTCCCACATTGCTCCTCAGCCATCTGAACCCCCAAAGAAATGGTGACAGGACCCCTATCACCCATGGAAGACTAGAGAGGCACCTTGCTTATTCAGAGTATGATTGCCCCAGAACAGAAGGAAGTGGGAGAAACAGACCCTCTAAAGAAGATGAGAAGAAAGAAGGGAGGGCCATGGAGAGTGCGGTCTGCTGATGGCCTGATGCTATCAGCAGCAGAGAGAGCATTGTCACAGTGGATGGTCTTGGTTCCCAGGTAAAGGGCTTCATGGTTAGCTCCATTTTTACAGATGTGAACACTGAGAAGCAGACTGGGGAGAAGGGAAAGGCGCTTGGCCAGGGTGGGGCTCAGTGGCCCCGCTTCCAGGTCCACTCTGGCAGCATCCCCATGGGCTCAGCAGATCTGGGGAGGGAGCACACAGCACAAAGGAGCCATTTTCTGCATTTGCCTTGTGATGTTTGTTTCCTGCAGCGTGTGGTCAGATAAGACACTGGAAGAGATGTTCCTTCCCACCACTTACGAGGGTCACTTCCTCTTCAGTAAGGCTTTCTGGGAGAGGTCATCATGTGCTTCCTTGGGCCCGAGTGAAGAATCGGTGCTGCTCCTCCACAGTGTGAAGACACAGGATGAGTCTGCAGAGCATTAGAGGAGCCAGGAGGAGTCAGGGAAGAAGTGAAGGCCGTGGGTGGAAATGAGAAGCATTCAACCATAAATTAACGTAAACCCGGGGTCATCCCACATATAGCCCTGGCAATAAGGGAATTCACAATGTAGAGGAAGAAGTGTGTCAGGCATTAAATACCAGGTACAGCTGGGAGATTGCAGAACAAAGTACGGAGAGTGTAAAAGAGATAAGGGAGGCGAAGTTAGGAAAATGAAAAGGAGACTGGAGCATAGGTTCAGATAACTTCGGGGAATTTTCAAGTGCGCGGGAACTGGGGGTCACTGAAGGAGACAGCCGGATGACTAAGATGAGGGAAAGGTAATTTGTTGAAAAATGAGGTAGAGGTGGTTACAATTTGTATGTGTGCTGGAACTGTCAGGAAGATAGTAGGGTGGGCGATGACAAATGTCAGAAACGGACATACTCTTCAGAGGGGAAGCCAAGGAAATGCGAAAGGTCAAGAAGGCCAACAGGACAACCCCGTCCCAAGGGACTGGAGGATGAAAATATCAGAGAGCAAAATATCAGAGAACTTGGTTCAAAGGTACACCACAGCACACCCGTGAACTGCTGCAAATTTAGGCCAGGAGGATGAGAACAGAGAGGGTCTATTTGGATGGGAGGGGATAAAAGCCGGGATGTGGATCACTACTGTCTCCAGAGGTTGTGGTCTTAGGCTTCTTTCTTGGCTCCGTTCTCTCCTATTTCCCTTTCCCATTTTATCTATCAGCGGCTGCCGACATCCAGGCGCTCTGCTACTTTGGGGGGTGTACAGAGGACTGGAAATTCAAATTCACTTGAGGTCATCCTGAAGGTACATCAGTCAGATCCCCACCTTTGGGAACGAAGCAGTAAGGGCAAAGCTTATCGAAGTGGTCAAGAATAATCCTTCTAACATGTTTTGTTCTATTTTGATTCCTGCAGTTTTTAAAAGGCTGTATAGAAGCCATCCTCTTAAACCAGTGGCCCAGGTTAATTCTGACATGGTTTTGGGAGTCCCTTCTATCACATGGGGTGCGGCTGGGGATGGCCGTGTTGCAGATTCTGAAGATCCAGCAAAGGCTGCACTGTGGGGCTCCATGGAGTCAGGGACCAGCTCCTCCCCCAGAAGGAGAGATGTCACATATGTGGGCACTGAAGGCCGCTGAGGTGGTGAAGGGAGGACAAGGTGGATGGAGAGGGGCTGGTGATTCAGCACAGTGACAAATTAGCCAGCGAGGCTGGGGACAGGCAGTGGGACAGATCCTCCATGGTCGCAGGCAGCCAACTTGAGGCAGAAGAGTCTGGTACATGGGCAGATAAAGTTCCAATGCCTTTCTTAGCAGGTTATGGTGCAATAAAAGAATCAAATGTTATTCTTAACTGTACATGTGGGGGTGGAGTCATGAAGTTAGGTGACTAGCTGAGCTCAGTGACAGGGAACTGAGGGGTGTTGATGAAGGCAACGGGGAAGCAGCAATAAGATTTTCCTTCTTCACATCCACTGTCTCCCTCCTCGCTCTTGCCACTGACTTAAAGCCAGCCAGTGGTCCTGGCCACCCTATACTTTTGAGAGCATACATCTGTGGTCAGAGCTGGTGTGTGTGTGTGTGTGTGTGTGTGTGTGTGTGTGTGTGTAGGGGTGTTTGTGTGGTGTGTGTGATATGTGTATGGTGTATGCATGAAGGGTATGGGGTGTGTATGATATGTGTGTGGTGTGGTGTGATGTGTATGTGTGTTTGTGTGGTGTGTTTATGTGGTATGGTATGTGTATATGGTGTGGTATGTGTGTGTGATATGTGTATGGCATGGTGTGGTATGTGTGTGGTACGGTATGATGTGTGTGATATGTGTGTGGTGTGATACATGATTGTATTTGTGAGTTATGTGTATGTGGTGTGTGTGTGTGTGTGTGTGTGTATTGTGTGTGTGGAGGGGTGTTTGTGTGGTATGTGTGATATGTGTGTGGTGTATGTATATGGTGTGTGTGTGAGTGTGTGTGTAATGTGTATATGGTTTGTGTGTGTGTGTGTGTGTGTGTGTATGATATGTGTGTGTTTTGGTGCGATGTATGATTGTGTTTGTGTGGTTTGTGTATGTGGTGTGGGATGTGTGTGTGTGTGTGTGTGTGTGTGTGTGTAAGCATATCCATGGTAGCCAGAGATCGATATCAGATATCTTCCTCTATTGCTCTCAATCTGACTCTTTGGCAGGGCCTCTCACTGGACCACTGACCAGGCGCTTGCTAATTTGGCAGGATAGGCTAGCCAGCAAGCCTCGGGGATCTGCCTGTCTCTGCTTCCCCAGTGCTAGGGATACAGGTGCCTGCCAGCAGGCTTGGCTTTTCTTATGGATGCTGGAGATCCAAACCCAGTCCTTGTGTCTGTGCTACAAGCACTTCACTGACTGAGCGAGCCATCTCCCCACTGACTGAGCCATCTTCCCAAAGCTGGTGTCTATGGAGAAGGCTGAGGTGGAGTGAACGTGGGGTAGCAAGCAGTTCATGTTCTTTGAAACCAAGCCCTATGGTTTGGTAGGCTAAGTTAGGGGCCAGATGTCCCTTGCTGTCTGACAGTGCATCCTTCAGAACCCTTCCCAGTGAAGAAAGCAGAGACCCAAGGAAGACATTATCCATCTCTTCTTACCCTGTCTTCTGTAACTCCCGGGTCCCAAGGAATGCACGCTCAGGAAGAGAACATGGCCACACGCTACGCTGCATAATCACTGACCAAAGAGAAAGTTGCTATGACCTTTGAACTCATCTAAAAACAAATGACTTTGTTCTTTTCAGTATTTTTCTTTTGGAAGCTTTTAATTCATTTTTGATGTACGTGTTCAAGTTACAATTTGTAGTAGTACAGCTCATTTAACATTTATTCTACAAATTATAAATACAGATACAAGCCAGAGTTGTGTTTACTATAAATACACATTGCTCCCAAAGTCAGACATAAAGGAACACCTTTGAATCCGTGAAGTATTAAAGGCACATAAGAGGAAGGGGGAAGTAATTTATCCTCCTCAGACAAGCTACCTCCTTCATCCTGAGTTCTCACCTGATAACGCCTCTCCTGACTCAGTCTTTATCTTATTTCTTTAAGGTCAGGCTGCAGAGAAACCCAGACACCAGGAAAATTTCTCATGGGAAATCTACTGTCCGCTCTCCACAGGGTGTGAGTCTTGGCCTTCAGAACAAGCTGTCACAGTTGCGGTGACCTTTGGTGTTCTCTAAGCTATCTGAGGTCACAGGTTCAATGTTACCTTTGGGCTTCTACATGCAGGTGACTACAGTGAGCCTCGGGAGCTGCCTTCTCTTCAGGAAGTAGATTCGTTTTGAAATGAGTGTGTGTGTATGGGGTGGGGGCGCAGATCGTTACCTCCCTTGGAGTGACAGGGAAGAGGGATGAGAGAGACTGAATTAACAGAAATTATCCTTGGAGAATATAAAGAGTGTCAGCTCCCATGTGCAGAAGTGGAAGGGCGTGTCATGAGTTCGTGTCTGCACAAGGCAGTGGAATAGGTTTCCAACATGAATGGAGCCCCAAACTTTCCATTTAGAAGAACAAAGTCATTTAGAAGGTGCAGTGGTATTGGACTGGAGAGACGAAGACTCACTGTTTAGGGTCACTGGCTGCTCTAGCTGAAGACCATCGCTTGGTTCCCAGTACCTGCATGGCAGCTAGCTCACCCCTATCTGCAACTCTAGTTCCAGAGGATCCAACACCACGCACGATATTGGGCATGCACGTGGTACACATGCTTATATCAGGTACTCACACATACAATAAAATAAATAAAAATTTAAAAAACAAAGGAAAAAGAAAAAGAAGGCAAACCAACACTTATGGATTGGGTACTCGCTGTGTGAAGACCAAAGGAAAAAGAAAAAGAAGGTAAGCCAACACTTATGTACTAGTTACTCGCTATATGAAGTGTTGGCAGGCTGACAGGGTTGAACAGTATTAGACCCTGGGGATGCAGCTGTCCCAGCGTCCCCAATGCTGGGTCACAGGCATGTGCCATCCTGCTTGTCTTCATATTTGTGGGCAAGCACTTTAACAACCAAGCCACCTCCTTGGCCCCCGACCCCCGATCTTTATGAAGAGAGCCATGACTGAAAACACAAGGCTCACAAACTGCAAACTTCAGGGCAGCAACGTCCTTTTCCCAGGGCACACAGTAGGGCAGGGGGTGTTGCAGATGGCTTTAGTTGAAGATTAGTGAAACCTGCTTCTGTTCCTACCTAGGGTCATAGCTGTGGTCTGCACAGATCAACCCAGCCTTTGAGTCCCGCAGCTAGCCTGCAGAGGCCATCTTTCCATTGGAGACTACCAGAAAGCAATGCGGCTCCTTCCACACTTGAACCTCCAGAGCAGAGGTCTCTGCCTCCTTGGTTGTGTGTTTAAGCTTGAAACAGCATCTGTCTGTGAGGAAATGCTTAGTGTGGGTGAGGCTCAAGTCTCTGACTATCGACTAACTTTATTCCTGCTTTCAGATCCTGGCTTCAGCTGCCTTCCCTGCCCCCCTTTTTTTCCTAGCTTAGCAAATGGGAGATCCTTCCCCAGTAAGGATGTGTTGTTGAACACACATCGATTGCCACATCTTCCCTGAAGCCTGGGACTCTTAAGTTGGTTTTGCTTCTTGCTTCTAAAGCTTGCACCCAAGAGAGGGAGACTAACAAAACTTCACTCCTTTGCTTTCTTCACGGTTGAACAATAAATATATGGACAAGCCCTGAGAACTCTGGAAAAAGAAATAACTCAGCTCTCTTCCATGTGTCTCACCTGTCTCTCGGATCAAAGCATCACAGATACAGAGAGGGGGACCCTTCTCTCTAGGGACCTGTTCATGTGCCTCTCTCCACAGCACATGGAGGCTTGGCTTCTGAGAGCTTGGGCGGCCAGGTGAGCAACCGTTCTTTTGCCCCTTTATGAAGACACAGTGGCTGTGACTCTGGTAGCAGGAGCTTAAGGAGATAGATTGTGCCTCACTGCAGGAGCCCGCTGCTTGCTAGCTTTCCTTACTTCTTGTCCCCCCTTGATTTATCCCCCCTGCTTTCCTGTATTGGGTGATCGTGAAAATTGGCGCTCGTTTACAGAAATGCCCCTTGGGGACTTCAGGTATTGCAACTGGATAAAACATATATTGGCTCCAGCGTGGAGAGGAAAGCCCTTTATCCAGTACACTTAGATTGGTAACCGCTAACATGTATCAGACGCCTTAAACCATGTTTGTTCTCAGTCCCTGGGATGCCAGTGCTCAAATTTCAGATGTAATTAGGACGCTGTGCAAGGACGTGCTTTCAAGGATGCTAACTGTAGCTGTGCTGTCTGACTGTTAAACTGAGAAACCGTCTAGATGTTCAACAACCGGGATTGATCAAATGAATGAAGGCACATAAATATAATAAAGCACATATAATTGCAAAACTGGCATGGCAAATGTGTGCATTCAGACACATGCAAACGTGTTGTGGGTTATGAAATAGTGTATGTAGTCAAATCTCACTTGAAAATAGGTAGCTTGAGCTAGCGAGGTAGCTTAGCAGGAAAGGGGGGATTGCAGCCAAGCTTGATGACCTGAGTTCAACCCTGGGAGCCCAGATGGTAGAAGGAGAGAACTCCCAAAATATCATAGCATGTAAATGTACACACACACACACACACACACACACACACACACACACACACACACACACAACACACAACACACACACACAAATTGTGTTACAAATTATAAATCTTTGTTTTAAAATCTCTTAATTTCTATATGAAGTCTGGAGATTTATACCAAAACAAAGGGCTCAACTATAGGACACCCCCAAATAATCCAAATGATTGTCTACTATTATTATTACAGTAAGAAAAAGATCACACAGGGAAAGATTCCCCGAGGCTGCAGTCAGTCCTTGAAGCATTCATGCTGTGACCTCTCACCTGGAAGCCACCAGGACTTCTGAACTCAGCTTCAGTTTTCCCTGTCCCCTGACTCTGACCCCTCCTGTCCCACATCGACCATTTCTGTAAATCTGATGGGACTGGCTCATATGCCCTCCACTGCAACAGTACCTGTTAGATTACCATCTTCAGCCAAGGGCTGTGGGCCACTTGAGCCCTCCCTAGACTGTGGATGAACAAACGCTTTGCTGTTGATGGAGCCACAAAGATGCTTATTACAGGTTTACTGGAAGAAGCAAATTAATGTGTAAACTTACAGAACAGTTTGAAGACGATGGGATTGTTCATGAAGTACATTAAAGGACTCATACAGAAGGCATGTGGAAGAGCTGTCCATTCCAAGTGGTGACTAAATGACCAGGTGTACCTAGCCATGATGTACCACCAGGGACATGGCACTTTTGTGTTCCAACTTGTATCTTCTGTCCTCCAAGTCCTCTGCATTGTGGCTGGAATCATGTCCTCTGCATTGTGGCTGGAATCATGTCATCCAAAGCAGAAGAGTGCAGGCTCAGGGAATGGGTGATCTGATTCTGCCACAGCAGGCAGTCTATGGGAGGGGGACCAGATAGCTTGATAGGTGACACAAGGTCAGAGTGCTATGGCTGCTTTGTCCTGTCAAAAGGCTCAGACATGTACATAGTTCCACTTCTCCCCTCTCCACCGCGTGTGTGTGTGTGTGTGTGTGTGTGTGTGTCCCTTTTTACCTTGTATAAGGATATCTATCTATCTATCTATCTATCTATCTATCTATCTATCTATCTATCACCTATCTATCTATCTATCTATCTATCTATTATCTCTCTATCTCTCTATATCTATCTATCTATCTATCTATCTATCTATCTATCTATCTATCTCTATATCTATCATCTATCTATCTATCTATCTATCTATCTATCTATCTATCTATCTATCTATCTCTATATCCATCTATCTACATCTATCTATCTATCTACCTCTCTCTCTCTCTCTCTACCCCCCCTCTCTCATCTCAGGCATTAGAATTCTTGGCCCATACTTGGTTGGCACTGTTTGGAGAGGCTTAGGAGAGATGGCTTTGTCAGAGGAATTACATCACGGGGGCAGACTATGAGAACTAAAGACTTGAGTGGTTTCTAGTTCACCTTCTCTGCTTCTTACTTACAGTTCAAGATGTGAGGCCTCAGCTTCTGCTCCTGCGGGGTTCTTACCATCTGTATACTGCTTTTGCTACACCCTCATGGACTCTAACTCTCAAGAACGATAAACCTAAACAAACTCACTCTTCTGTAGGTTGTCTTGGTCCTGGTATTTTATCACAGCAATAGGAAAGTAATTGGTACATCACAGGTGTGAATTTGTATATCTGTCTGTGTGTACCTTCAACACATGTTAATCTCTCTATATCTTTTGTGGATCTTTTCATCTTGTGTGAACCCGTCTTCCTCTGTTTGTGAATCCATCTATATATGTGCATGTACGTATATGTCTTTCTCTTCATCGAGTATGCGCCAACCCCCCACCTTCCCTCCGAAGGCATGTTGTTAACACATCTAGTTTTTGCCTTTACCAGGCAATGATCTAAGCTGGGCCATCTTCTCTTCCTGGAGAGAGGTTGTTTCCTGCTGATGGTACCAGGCTCTGCTGAACCTCCGCCTTCATACCCAGCTCCTCTGTGAGCAGTCACGCACATGAGAGATGCCTGGCTGAGATTCAAGGCACGGTGGGCAGCATCTGAGAGGCAGAGCAGAGGTGTGTGGGGGTCCTTGGGAGTGAGAACTGTGGGCCCTGGCCTCATTAGCAACTGTGCTGCTGGGCAGGGACCCCCAGGCCACACAAGGGACATCTGAGGAGAAGGTCGGGGTGCTACGTTCAGGAATGGGGCCTTTTTACAGAAGGCCATTGCTGTCGAGTTCTGGCCTCTCTGCGCTCGCTCTATGAGAGCTGACAAAGAGGCCCTCACTGCTGAGTCTCAGACTGAATGTTTAATGTAATTAATGCATATTTCATAGCACAGTAACTGCCAGCGCTTTGCTCTGCCGGCCTCCCTGGCTGAGTTATTTACACAGCCATTTTGAGCTCAGTCCCAGAGCAAGTTGACGGATGAGCAGGCATCCACACAACACGTCTGGCCTTTTCCCCATGCAGATCAGGGCCCTGCAACTTCACGAAGTCCCAGCACAGCATTTCACACCAGAGCTACTTGGTAGGGTGAATATATCTTCCCTGGGAACCACCAGCAGAAATCCCTCCTCCTCCCTGTTCCCCAGCCTCAAGAAAGTATTAAAAAGGTGCTTTCATGCTAAAACTGTTGTACCCTGAAATGGAACTTAGTGATATTTCATTTCAAAGATCCCTAAAAATGAAGTGAGGATCTGTGCCCCTAGTTAGCAGCTCCCTTTATCCATTGATCAGTCTGACAGCCCGTCGCAGGCAGCTTTGCCCATAGGATGGTCTGACATAAATCACGGGCTCTTCGGCTCACCTGCTCATCGTGGTGAAGGCTCTGGCAGGTTTTCAGGTTCTTGTGATACAGATCTCTGCACTGGGACCGTCGGGCTGCGACTGGGAAGGCGGGGTGGCACGGGGGAATGGCGGCTTCTCATCTCCTTTGGCTTCTCCTAGAACAGG
Source organism: Mus pahari (assembly GCF_900095145.1). NCBI lineage: Eukaryota > Metazoa > Chordata > Mammalia > Rodentia > Muridae > Mus > Mus pahari. The sequence continues at coordinate 162,384,546 of NC_034594.1, read as the reverse complement.
CACGGGTCCAGCCCTTTGAGCCTCAGTTGTAACCTCCCATTCACCACCAGGAAGCTTCAACTCTCTTTGTGTGAAAGCTGGGTTCCTCCAAAGAGTTGTAGATTGGGAGATTCATTTGGGTAGACAGGATCCTGTGTTTCCAGGACTCTGGGGCTGCATGGACACATTCCTGCTGGCTTTGTCTTTAATTCCCTGCCCCACTCTTCTTACCTCTTTTTTTCAGCCACTTAAGGAAATAAAAATAAACCAATTTAGGAAAAGCCTGTAAACGAGTAAAGGATATATCTTTTACAGTGTGAACATAGTTTTACCATCTCTGTTCTCTGTCTGGAATCATGTCCGCCGTGACTCCCTGCGGGGAGACACATTGACATAAGAAGTTAATGTTATTCATTTTGGCTTCATTTATTTATAGTGTTGGAGATCAAACCCAGGAGCCTGTGAGTACAAGGCAAGCAAGCCACTGACCTATGAGCCCAGTCCTAAAGACTAGTAGCCACTGCTAACCTTTTGCTATTGCCACATAATATTGTCATCTCCAAATATGCTGAGCCACATTCGTCACCATCTGGGGGGAAACGCAGCCCGCGGACCACAGTTGGACACAGTTGGACAGAAGTGTTATTTTAACTGCCTACATTATCTGATAGTAACCGTGTAGCGTGGAATGGATAAAATATAAGTTGGTGAGAAATGGTTTCTTAGTGGTACAGTCTACCTACTGAGCTCATTTCTGCCAGTGACCAGATTTGAAGTCCTGCATTGAGGAAAGGCAGAAGACTCAGGTCTCAGCGCCAAAATGTGGGTTCAGGTCAGACTTGAACTTGGGAGAGAATATTTAGTCCTCCTGGTCAATGGGAAGTGGACACCATTCCACCTAACTCCATTTGTGGGCCTTCCAGTCACTTACCTTTTGTAAGTCTTTCTGCCCTAACCGTGAACTCCCCTACAATACCTTTGTTAGGAATCATGTAGGGGAGTTCTGACTTCTCACAGAGGCTGAGTGTGGACTGCATTCAACCATGACCAGCTTAAGCATGGCAGGGCTGAGGGCTGCTTATTCATATTCATCCTGGACTCTCAGTGACGATGAAAAGATGTAAGACAGATTCGTCACCACTTTTCAAAAAACACATTCAAACCCACATACAGTGAGCAAAGCAGGTGTAAGGGCCAGTGAGTTCCTAGAGGGGAAGTTCACAGCGTCTTTGCCTTGCTCTTTGACCCTTGGAGACACATGACAAAGGGGGAGGTCTTCCTGCCACTCCCTATAGCCAGTTACTCATGTTGAAGAGACCTGAAAAGGGAAGAACAGCTACAAACTCTCTGGGTTCTTCCAAGCCCCTGAAGCCCATTCTCTAACTCCAGAAGTTTCTGGTGATCAGTGTGGGATGGGGCTCCTTTTCTCCTGATGGACTGAGGCAGGGGCTTGATCTCTGCTCCTGTTTATAGCCCGCACATATGCATACATGTGTTTTTTGGTTTCTCTGGGTAAGAGAAAAGGCTAATTAATGGCTGTAGGGTGACTTGACAAAGGACAGTCAGTTGTCCCATTGTGCAAATTACTTTGCTGAATCTGAGCTTCAAGCTCAGATTGAAGGCTTCCTCATGCACAAAGGACAGACCGAAGCAGTCACAGAAATGCCTCGGGTACTTACAACATGGTGCAGGTCCCCAGGTGCCACCCTTGAAGAGGGTGACTCAGAGGGTCTAAGCGTTACAAGCCCTCCAGCGAGTCTTGTGATCTACCGGGTGTGGGCCTGCTGTAGGGCATTTGCCCAGCTGCCCTCTTAGAGTCTGGTTTGCTTGTGGCTTCTTTGTCCTATAACCACGTCTATTTCTGGCTTTTTACTTACCTTTGGGTTCAGAGTTTTCATGTCTACCTCAAACAGGCCTAGAATAGCCACTGTAAACCAAACACTATATAACACCCTGTGCTCAAGGGACGTGTGAGTTTCAGCCCAGCTGAGTTTGACTTCCTGAGGGTGATGTCAGAAGTTTCAGAAGCAGGTGTCTTTGAAAAGGTCGGAAGGGATTTTACATGTGTTCTCCCAGATTTCAGAAGCCTGTGTACTCACAACTTCCTGTACAAATCCTGAACCCTTAGTATCAAGCTCCCCAACTCCCAGCAACAAAGACTGGCACCATGAGATTGAACGCCATTGACAGTGCCTTCTGAAGAAGTGAGGGCTTCCTAGCTGGAGCTTTGCAGCTTGAGCAGCAGAGCCTCTTACTGAGTCCTTTCCAACCGTTCAGTATGTAACAGCCCAGCCCCAACTTCCAGTTACACTCCCTCAGCCCACGGATACACACTCACGGCTTCGACAAGAGCTGGAAGAGAAGCTGAAAGGCTGGCAAGATGGGTCAGTGGTGTAGTGCCTGGCACTCAAGCATGAGGACCTGAGTTTGGATTCTGTAGAATCCACATAAAAATCTGGGTGTGTATCTATAAATCACAGTGGAGACAGGTGGGTCCTGTGGCTTGTGGATACCTAGTCTAGCCAAAAGGTCAGTCTCCAGGTTCAGTGAGAGGCATTTTCTCACTGAATAAGGTGAACTGTGCTAGGAAACCAGAAGCCCTCTCCACTCTAGCCCAGGTGTCTGTTTACAAACAGCTCTCTCTTCCTAGCTAGACTTTCATCCACTCTTACAAAATGAAGGCATTCCACTAGGCTTCTCAGGGGCCAGATCTCTCTCTCTTCATCTGCCATATTCTAAATTTTAATAGTCTGAGGTCAGCTGAGAGTTGTCTAAGGATTAGCAGCAAATACCTTGTGTCTTTACAGGGGCCAGATACACACAGGAAGACAGACCGCAAGAGGGAGAGAGCAGGACTGAGATGCTAATTGGAAAGGATGAGGGACATGTCCAGTTGTCGGTTTCGCTTGCTACAGACCTGGTCTGTAAGTGCTGGAGTAGTGAAGGGTGGCTTACAGGAAGGATCTTGGGCATGCCAGCTTTTGTCCTGTCTCCTATCTGTCTATCTGTGGGCCTGCTGCTCTTCTGCAGAGAGGCCTCTGTTTGTTTTCTTAAGACGATTAAGTCTTTCTAAGTCTCCCTCAGCAGAGCCTGTGATTGGAAGTGACAATTGGACGCTACCCTATTTAAAAGCTGCCACTTTGTATTAGCAGATGGATCAGCTCAGATCGGAGGACATTTCATTGATGCATGTTAAACCCTGATCACAGGGGCAGGACCTGGTGTGGGGGAGGAGAGTGGGGTGCACAGCAAGGAGATCCAGTTGGAGACCTGGCCTGCTTCACTTTTACTTTCACTTTTAAGGATTGTGAGACAACAGATCAAACCCACTATTCTCATCTAGGAGGAAGAAGAAAATTGGGAAGCTGGGCAATGGGTGGTGTGAGTCGCTGACCTGGGGGCACGCACCTGTGGGGTAATGGGGTGGGGGAATGTGTGGCCATGTATCATTAAATTAAATCTCCACTTTCAGCTCAAGCGTGAAGCAATGCAGTCACCATGTCTATCTTCTCCTCCTCCTCCCACGTAAGGCACTTCCTTTCTTTCCCAACCGTTGGGCAAATGTTGCTATTGGAGATTTGTCAGCAGAGCATCTCCAATCAGAGACACCCTTCTCGACACACCCAAGGGCTCCCGGGGCCCCGCATTAACTAGGAGACAGACTGGTAACCAGCAAATCAAATAGCACGAAACAGGTGCTGAGAAGAGGGATCTGGTGTGTTGGTGACACAAAGAACTAAAACTCCAGGGGATTAAAGGATGCTAGAAGAAGTATGCTCTAGAGAAGAGAATAGGATCGTCCAACGTCACTGAGGTCCAGCGTTACATACTGCAGTCACAGAATTGGATGAGTTTCAGGACGGCTGGAGCGCATGTCTATGAGGAAGAGAAGTGAAAAGCAAAACAGAGAAGAAGATGGGAACAGTAGTTGAGTTAGAATCTTGCCAGGAAGCTAAAGGGATCCACTGAAAGGTCTTGGAGAAGAACATAGTATTAGATACGCAGCTTCCACAATCTTTCTCAGAATCACATGCAGGGTGCATCATAATAGTGCATCAGTTCAGGAACTGCATGCACTGAGCTGCTAACCCATGATTTGCTTTTGAAGATCCAGCTGCAGTCCATTTTGTCCCAAACTGCAATCACATAGAATCATCAGCCTTCATTGCTTCAAGTGAATGGAAAACTCCAGCAGCCTTGAGGGATCTCCGCGTCTAACCCCACAGCTCTGACTTGAATTTCTCCACCATTGTGTAGCTTCTGCAGAGGTCAATGCTTTTGCGCTTGTCTCTTCATCTACAGCAGATTTCTCTGGGATCTGGTAGAAGACAGTATGCATTCGTTTTCCCATGGCCCAAGAGGACCTGACCATTGGACACAGAATGAGACAGTTTCTATTGTCAGCTAGGGAAATGAGAAAGAAGTTAACTGTTCTGAGCATACTTAGTACCCATGATCCTCTTTCTACTTAGTACTCATGATCCTCTTTTAGTGCAAGATGGCTTAGTAAGAAATTGAACTTCTAAGTAATGAATTTTTAATAGACTTGTGGTATTCTTAGATTTGGACTAACTTGTATTGTGAGATTAATGCAAGATCTTAGGGGACAAACAAGAAAGGAAAGGTTATCATTCAACAGTGACGTGTTTGTGTATCAAGTTGACAAGGGGTAGATTGTGATGAGGCTAACCTTGGTTGTCAACTTGACGTACCAGAAAGAGGGGAACCACAAGTGATGAGTCTTTTCTTGATTGGAAATTGATGTGGAAGGTCCAGAGTACTGTGGGGAGTACAGTTCCTGGGCATGTGGGCCTGGCCTAGATAGGAAAGGTGTTGCAGGATTTTCCCTATCCAATTATATTAGTTCAGAGAAAGCCTGTGATTGGACAGGGAAAAGGGAGGCAGAGCTAAGACTTGCAGAGAGAGAGAAAGAGAGAGAGAGAGAGAGAGAGAGAGAGAGAGAGAGAGAGAGAGAGAGAGAGCGAGCTCTGGGAGGAAGAGAGGAAGAACCTGGTTATGGACATGAACTCGCGTGGCAATTACTAGCCACAAGTTGCTATGATTTCATAAGGTTAGAAATATTGGGTTAAAGCTTTATCATTATCAATTGGGTCTGAAATTATTTATTGGCATATTGTCAATTGTGATTTTTATTGATACATAAATATAATTTGTTAGCTATAAGACTCTGATTTTACCGGGTTCCTGTGTATCGTGCTATCAAACCGCGAGGATGGCAGATCTATTTGGTTACTGGAGTGTGGGATCGCCAGTTACAGGGGATTATAGCAGAGACAGAACTTGTGGCTCTCGGGACAAGTGAGCCAGATGCTGTGGGGGCTAGCTCCAGAGAGTTGGCAGTGGTGGCAGGCATGCAGGAGTGTGGCCTGGCTCCGGGGAGAGTTGGCGGGTTCATTTTTTAATAAATTCTGCAACAGAAAAGTAGCTGAGCGTAAGCCTAGAAACAAGCCTGTGGTGTTGGTTTCAAGCTTCCATCTTCGGTTTTTGCCCCAGCTTCCATTGATGATAGACTATAAGATAAAGTAAACGCCACCCCCACAAAGAAGAAATCCCGTGCATATGCAGATGGCTGTAGTTGGATATCATTCTTGTAGATTTGTAGGAACCTGTCTGACTGAGGACAGGGAGTCCAAAGTGGGGATGTCTGACATATTGAGTGCAATTTCTCCATGGTTCTTCAAAGATGATCTTGAGAGGGACAAGATTGAAGGCAGATCAACCAAGCAGGGAAATGGTGCCATTTTATGGGAAAGGGGACACAGACCTACACCAGAACTGGGGTGAGAAGATCAAGGGGTACAACAGATTTGGGGAAGAGAGGTGTTGGTGACAGGTCCTGTGACAGCATTTGGTGGAGGGAGATGAAGCCTTGGGCTCTGGTCTGGGGACAGCCTGAGTGGGAGAGGAACCACTGTGACAGAACCGGTGTAATAGTCACCCTCTGGGAGGAGTAGGCACGTGCTGAGGGGCCCCCCTTCACCGATTATCCAGTTACTGCTGGCCATGTACGTATGACATTCAGAAGTTTGGAGATATAATTATTTGAAACCTTTAGACTATATATGAAACACAGAATAAACTATCCTCTTTATATAAAAATATTTATAAAACTCTAGAATGTCTGTATTTTATGGATGTGAAGATCCAGGACCACAGCAAATGCAGTAAAGGGGTAACAAATCAGAGCAAGCACAAGGCTGAGCACTGTGGCATCGAACACGCTAAGTTAACCTAAAACTGTAAGTAGAACAGCGTGTCTTAGTGTGCCAGCAAAGAAGACCTGTGTGTTGAAGATTTGAACTTGGCAATGAATCAAAGCAGGTTTAGCAGAACAGAACAGACAGAAGGAAGTTGGTTTGAGACCGAGGGGAGCCACAGACTCATGGCTCAGAGTGTATCTGAGTCTTCAAGAAGTAAATGAGAAAGGCAAGGGGGTGGGGGTGGGGAGGGAGATGAGGTCAGAGCACAGGGGACAAGTGGAAGACAGACCATCTCTCGGTTTCACAGAGGTGTGCTCCTGGGTGGGGCACAGTGGGGAGCACTGTTTACCCAGAAGAAAGGTGAATGCAAGAGAGATCAGGGCCCAGGAGGTGTCAGGGAGGGAGTAATGAAGGGTATCCTGACCACCTGGAGGGCGGGGCGGGAGACCTCAGCCTTGGTGCAAGGATTAAGGATGGGGATGTCTGAGGTCACCTGCTTAGGTGAGGGTCTGAGCGCTCAGTTCCTTCCTTGCTTCCTCTTTCCCTCCCACCAATCTCTCTCTCTCTCTCTCTCTCTCTCTCTCTCTCTCTCTCTCTCT
>NC_034594.1:162374151-162377533 GCF_900095145.1 Mus pahari | reverse complement strand
TCACACACACACACACACACACACACACACACACACACACACACACTGGGGAAGGAACACAGGGCTTTTTGCTCTGTACCACTGAGGTAAGCCCATGGCCATCAATTTTCTTGATGAATCAAAAAACAAAACAAAACAAACAAACAAAAAAACCAACCAACTATTTGGAACTGAGTGAGTACTGTGGAGAATTCAAGCTTTTCTTTCTCCTCCTCTGTCTTCCAGTCAAAGCCACATGAATGACTCATTCTTGAATGTAGTGTAAGTCCCACCCATTGTCCCAACTGAATCCACAGCACCCCGAGAGAGTCAATAAGGCAGAAGGATTGAATCTACAATGCTCAGCAAACCTCACCAAGCTAGGAAGAGTCCAAGGTCACAGAGGGAATGGCTAGATGCGAGGGAACTGGAAACTGCCCTGCCCACCACACCCTTCAGCCAACCACAAGTAGGAGGGAAGGAAGAGGGCGGTGTAAGAATCCATGGGGCCATCCCCACCCAGTGAATGATGGGAAATCAACAGAGCAGGTGCGCTTCGCTGCTTCCGGGCCAGTTGTGCCTGGCAGGTGCATCCCAGGTGCAGATGTTTGCAGACTTGGCCCGGCCGTGTTGTCTGGGGGCGGGACAGCCACTCTCCATTGTTCTGCTTGGCTCTTCTTGCAGGGGTGGGGGAGTGGGAGGTGGGGATCTTTGCTGTGTGCTCTTGAGAGCAAGGAGCCTTTGATTCTGGAGGAGCAAGCTTTTTCCGACTTTGATCTCCCTGGAATCGGGCCTTTGCGAACTCTCTAGAGAGCACTTTACATTTAAAAGCCTCCGAGCCGGCTGTCTCTCTTTGCTCACCTGTGGCGAAGCTCCTTTCCCCGTAGCTCATCCTTCCAGCAGAATGGCCTCTGGGCAAACCTACCTGGGACCAAGTCCCACAGCACAAAAGAGCTCCACCAGCACCAGCAGCCCAGGTCCAGCCAGACATCACCTCCCTCTGTCTTAGGGCCCAAGAGAGCATCCTGTTAATAAGCTGAGGAGGGGGAAGGCTTTGCTCAACTCCTGGACTAGCACAGGAGCATCTTCAGAGTACCTTGTCAAGGCAGCTCTGTAGGATGGTCCACATGGGCAGTGCCACCACCATTCTGTAGATGACAACCCTACGGCCTACATCATTTCCCCAGAGCTTTTAGGATAAGCTGAAATACACACCTCCAGACCCCCACCCTGACCCCACCTGTCATTCTCCAGCTAGGAAGGCCCACCAGAGCCTTAAAGGACACTGAGAGGAAGTGGCTTCTCAAGGCCTTCTGCATCCACAGCAACACAGTAGTGAGCCAAAGAGTTTGAAGAGGTCTTGACTGTCCTGTGTAGTGGCAGTTGGGATTGTGAGCCAGACGTTCTGAAGTGCTTGATCAACCCTGTGTGCCAGCATCGTGGGAGAACTCATGGACAGGAAGTGTCGGAGAGTCTTCTGTAAACTGTTGAGTGCTGGAAGCAAGTCGGTGCTTATCTATGGACACCATTCCTACTTCCATTCACTATCCCACACAACAAGCCACAGCTGTACAACTAGGGAGACAAGCAAGGCAGGGTCCAGACGTGTTTCCCTGTGTGTGCACACCTCTCATTCCCTGCTGCCGTCCCCTGGGACAGAGAGGTGGATAGGCATACCAACTTAAAACAGCAGCAGCAGCAGCAACACCACCACCAACAACAACAACACCCGTTTAGAGATACCTGCTTCTGTAAGTTCTTCCTACTTGCTCAGCACACTCAGCAAACTCTCCTGACAGGGCAAAGAAGCCTTGCCGGTTAGCTCTCTGGGAAGGACCCAACGCAAGGGGCTTGTACACTCAAGTGATTTTCTCTAATCAGGGCTGATTACATAGGAGGGCCACAACCACTGAGACCCAACTGCTACTTTCCAATCCTCCTCCTCCTCTTCCTCTTCCTCCTCCTCCTCCTCCTCCTTCCCATACCCCACCTCCAGGACCTTGACCTGGCCCTCCTCTAGGGCTCCATTCTCCACCTGTTCCTGCGATTCCTTAGTAAGAGACCGGGTCAAGGGCCTCCCAGAAACCAAATATTGGCCAGGGGCACAGCCAGCATTGACAGTGTCTCTCCGAGGGGAAAGTCCTCCTTGGCTGGAAGGACTTGCTTTGCCTTTCTGCATGTCGCCTTTCAGCAGCCCAGAACTTCCTGGGGCTGACCACCATTCAGCCTTTGCTGTGTGGGGTCCCACCGTGCTAGCTTTCCATCCCTGTGCCCAGCTTTTCCCGGGTTCCAAGCCGAACCTGGTTACTATTCCTCCTATACACACGACGTGCTCCTGTTTCATGTCCCTGCCGATGCTACTCTCCTGCCTCAAATACACTCTGATATTTATAAATCTTTTGCACTTAGCATTTCAAAAGGCTTTTCTGCCTATGATCTCATCCAATTGGATCACATCAGGATCCTCACAGCAACCTGGGGAGCTTTTGCCATTACTATTATTTAAATTACTGCTCTCTGTTACATAGGAGGCACTGAAGCCCAGAGACCCTCAATGACTTGTTCAAAGTCACATCAGTAGTTACGGAGAGAGCTGGAATTACAGCCAAGGACTTTGCGACTCCCTGCCTAGTGCTACCTTGCAGCCCTGTATCAAGTCCTTTTATCACCGCTGCCCCCATCCATGGATGTTTTCGGGAGGTCAGAGCCAACACAGTCCCGGTGACTGTTTCTCTCTGCCCAGCCCTCCCATCGTATTGGTTTATAGCGCCCCAACTTTCTGTTGAAGAACCACCCCGCCCCACACTATCAGCTCACCTGAATTTGATGGCACCGACCTCATCCCTTGGCCTGTGGGTAAACACGTGATCAGAGTTGGCCAATCAGAGTGGGTCATGGTGATGGGTATCATTGCCACGGTGGTTGCCTTACGTGCTGAGCTGAGCAAGTCTGTAGAGTATAAACCAGGACCTGCATGATGTGAAAGCTGACTGAGGACGCAACTCCACATCATATCCTACTGTCTGTTGCCAATTGTTGTCTCTTGCCCCTTACAGTGGGGATTTTGTCTCCTGTATTAAAAACAGAACTGTGACAAACTTGACCCCACAGACTTCAGAAAACTCTGTTGTTGGTTTCTGTGCCCACGTCTCTGGACCGCTCATGTGTTGCCCTGAGCTTTTGGATGTCAGCGTTGCTTTCTCTGGTCTCTCTCTACTTTGTTATTGGCAGTCTGGGTACAGGCTTGTGCTGGCCTCCTCCTCGTCCTCATAGTGGAAAAAGCACATTTATATGAATTAGAATACCTGGTCTGCCCTGTGCCACAGATGAAATATCTTAACTTTCTCTTCTCTTCTCTTCTCTTCTCTTCTCTTCTCTTCTCTTCTCTTCTCTTCTCTTCTCT